>NC_062229.1:20430192-20763525 GCF_902686445.1 Sciurus carolinensis
TGTGAGCCAAGACTTAGGAGTAGGACAATCTGGTGGGGAGGGTGGATATTTTTGGAAAGTTTAGGGCTTCTTTGAAAGTTCACTCTACAACGCGAGCTTCTCTTGGTCTGGAGAGGGAAAACCTGAAGGTGATTGGTGATTCCAGAGGAACTGAGAGAAAGAGAGGAGAAAAAAACAGAGTCTCCAGTAGAGAAAGCCAGGAGCAGGCGTGTGGCAGACTCCTGGGCCTGCTTCCCAACAGCTGGTTTCATTTAGATTTTTGTGTGATTAACCGACATCTTCCTGTTTCTTTGCCACATGTATCTAGCAAGCCTCTTTTACCTTATAAGGAAAATCCTTTGTAGAGTGTGGAAGGCTTTGATTGCAGGAAGGGGTGGAGCCCAGGGTGACTAGCAGTGACTAGCAGTTTTCAAAAATCCGTAGTTATGCCGTGCAGTGCAGTACCTACGCCGCGCCCGGCTCCGAGCTCCTGACGCAGGCTTTTGGAGGTTGAAATCTCCAAAAGTGCGCTGCCGACCCTCAGGGTCTGCCGCATTAGGGGCCGCTCACTCATTTCTAATTTTTTAGACAGTGTATGACTCGGGCACCTCTGTATGATCCTAAAAACCCATTCCTGTCTCCTCAGTGCTGGGTACAGGGTCTCTCTTGGAGGGTGATGCAGCTGATCTCGAGTTATGGGTGCTGATTGCACACCTGGAAACCACTGGAGGACGCCAAAAACAAAACCCCCAGTTCCTCTCCAAGTTGCTGAATGGCGGGTGCTAGGCAGAGTTGAGATTCACGCGGTTAAAGAGAGGTGCCCTGGGCTTGGCGGCTGGGCCATAGAGCGCTTGCCTGGCATGCAGGAGGCCCTGGATTCCCTCCCCGGTATAGAAAAAAAAAGGCACCCACTCACTGAACGGTGACATTTCTTACAATTGCTTATCAGTGTCCGTAGTGGGGTCCCCGCAGTGCTGTTTCCGGGGGGCGCAGCGATCACAACATCTGTGGGTGTCTGTCTGCTCCCAGGCTCTGGCTGCAGACCTTCCGATTCCGTTTTTCAGTCACTTTCGCCTCATTCTGTGACTTCTTTTTTCTGCTGTGTGAACGCGGGGTTGGGTAGGGCGTGGTTCCCAGTCGTTTTTACAGTCTTGATGGGATGAAGGTATTGGCCGTGTGTGAGTAACTCACATTCCTCCCCAAGGGTGGCCGTGCCCACAGGACTGGCCTGGCCAAGTCCCCCTCCCCAAAAGACAGGGGTGTGGGCTGGGAAAGCGAGGGGCCCCGAGCTGGGCGGGGCTCAGGGCCTGCAGCTCTGACCTGCTCTGACTCACTCAACGCAACCCCTTCACCTAGCGGGCCCTTGGTTGTCCCATCTGTAAAATGGGTGAGATGTGAGAATCGCAAGAGCGACGTGGCCCTTCCCAGGTGTCAGGGGTGAGCTGGCCAATGCCCTTCAGTGACAGCCCTCGTGGCTGTCCCATGAGGTCATCCGGCTTCGGGGGCAGGAGGCTCAGAGAGGTGATGCCGCCTGCCCAGGCCACACGGCCGCCGGTGGCAAGGCCCGATCCTGACCCCAGAGTTCCTGCTCTGGTGTGCTTGACGAGCTTCCTCCAAAGGCCAGCACCTCTCCGTGCCTGTGGTGCTGCCCTTCCCTTCTGGTATCCCTTCTGTCCCATCGTCTCAGGCCAGGACGGTCTCCCAGCTGTGCTCCTGCCCCTCTGCCTTGCTAGCTGGGGCCGGCCTTGGGCCGGGCCTTCCGTGTGTGTGCGTCCCTCTCCGTTCGGGTGGGCGGCAGCAGGGCTTTGTGGGACCTGGTCAGCCGGGTCACCCGCTGGCCTCGCGCCGCCTCCCTGTGCCTTTCAGAGGAGAGCCTGTGATCGACTCATGATCACCGTACCGTTTGTCCCTCTTCTGTGTGACCCGGCCGTCCCACGGCTGAGTGGTGGCCGTCTCCTGGTCTGACTCTAATTACACACTCCGGACAAGAGCGCGTGGATTCCTTCTGCTCTGGGTTCCTGGGTGGCCTCTGGGACTGGGCATCAGCGGAGGGGAGCTGGGGCCCTGGCGCTGGCCGGGCGGCTGCTTCTTAACCTGGCTGCACCTCTGACCTCCCCAGGCCGAAGGCGACGTGGCAGCTCTCAATCGCCGCATCCAGCTGGTGGAGGAGGAGCTGGACAGGGCTCAGGAGCGACTGGCCACGGCCCTGCAGAAGCTGGAGGAGGCAGAGAAGGCTGCAGATGAGAGCGAGAGGTAAGGACGCCGAGCCGGTGGCGTCCCTGCTGGCTTCTGGGAAATTGGGGATGGCGCTGCTGACCTCCCAGAGCTGGAGTGAAGGTGAACAGGGTCACACAGACATGGCGTCGCACGTACGAAGGCGTGACAGTGCTTTGCAAGGCGTCACCCTGTCTGTACAGGGGTCAGTCTTTAAGGTAGCCATGAAGAAAATCTCCCAGCAGGCAGAGAAAGGCAACGAGAGACGGCACCTATGTCAGTGGGGGTCAGTTTGCCAGGGGACACTCCCTCAGAAAGCCGTGGTGCCTCTCTTCAGCGTTCCTGAGACATCAGTTTTCAGGGCGGTGTGAAAAAAGGGGAGAACCGGGTGTGGTGGTGCAGGCCTGTAATCCCAGTGACTCAGGAGGCTGAGGCGGGAGGATCGCAAGTTTGAGGCCAGCCTCAGCAATGTAGTGAGACCGCATCTCAAAATAAAAAGCAAAAGGGGCTGGGGGCGTGGCTCAGTGGTAGAGCACTTGCCCAGCATGTCCAAGGCTCTGGGCCTAATACTGTGCCAAGAAAAAAAAAAAGAAAGAAAGAAAGAAAGAGAAAGGGGAAGGGAGAATGTCAGGGCCACCTGCAGATGTTAACAGAGCGGTGCCGGCTGGTCTTGGGGACATGGCAAGCCAGCGCCACTGATGGACTTCCAAGGGATGGGGCCACCCCCGGAGCCTCTGCAGCCTTTGGGCCTCCACGGGTGCTCTGTCCCCGGGAGCAGGACCGTTCTCTGGCACGCCTTGGCTCTGGAGGACTGAGGGCGGACTGTGTGGTGCTAAATGGGCTCCTTGTGTGGCCGTGCTGTGGGCCGGGCCGCCGGTCGCTGCCTTTCTGCCACACAGTGGCACCGGAATTCCTCCTCAAACCTCCACCAAGAAGGTTTTCCAGCGTCGACGCCCCCCAAGGATTCGTTTCTGATTAGGCTGCTGCGGTCGGAAACCAGAAGCCGCCACCTGGGGAGTCCCCCAGGGGGACTGCGAGTTCCCCGGGCAGTGGGAGGAGGTGGCCGCTCGGGGTGGGAGTGCGGGGCAGCCACGGGAGCGACAAGGATCCAATGGAGAGGTGCTCATGGCAGCAGCTGGGTCCTGGACTGGCCTCCGCCTGTGGGTGGTCACACCGAGAGCCCGGGAAGGTCACTGGCTTCTTGCGTCACATCATCAGAGGTCCTCGGCGTCACCTCGCAGGTGACGTGGAGAATCCAGGTCCCGGCCTCCCCCTGCCCTTGCCGCGGGCCCTGATCTCCAGTCGCGGGATCTTCCCTCAGTAAACGGGGCAGCGCGCCCCTCGGGAGCTGGGCGCAGTCGCCCAGGGCGTCCTGATGGCCGAGGCTGGTGGCGACGGCCCGAGCGAAGTGCTTGCTGGACCGGAGGGAGGAGCGGGAGCGTCACACGTCAAGGGCACGCCGTCCGGGTGGGCCTCTCCGGAGGCCTGCCATCTTATCTGTTCCTCCCCACGCTTCCTGGTCGGCCGGCTGAGTGGCAGGAGAGGTTCCGCCGCCCCAGACGGCGTCCTTGCCAGGAGGGCGCATCCTCTGCAGGCCAGACCCCCTTCGTCCCGCCTGATGGGCGCAGGTCGAGGCTCCCCTGTCCCAAACGACGGGACCAGGAGTGTTTCGGATGTGGGGCTGCCTGGGAGTTTGGGATTCCTGCTTTGCAGTGTGCTCTCTAGCTGTAGGTGGACACTGACCGTTATCCCCTTTTATGTGGCCCGACAGGGCTAGGCCAGCTCTGCCACTGAGCCGCGCCCAGCCGGGTTTTGGGATATCTGATGGACCTGATGATAAGCCCCCTGAGGGGCCAGCCCCAGGCCCGAGCTGAGGTCCGCGGTGCTTCCTGCACCTCACACCCAGCCCAAGGTCGTTCCGCGTGGTGTTTTCGGTGCGCCTACAGGTGACGGTGACTGTGAGGTCGGGGTGTGTTTCCACTTGTTGGGGCTCAGAAAGCCCCTGATTCTGAAGCACTTTGGGTTTCGGATCTTGGGTGAGGGGTGCTCAGCTGCGCCTGCCTCTCGCCCGGTTTTCCCACTGAAGTCCGCCATCGTTTTTTTTCCATCCTGTTCTGAAACCCTCGCTCCCGTGTCCCCTCGGCATAAGCGCCTGGGCCTGCCGCTCAGGCAGCCTCCCGGGCCTCCTGCGGCTCCCAGACGCCGTGTCTTCCGTCCTCTGGGCTTCCTGGCCCCGCGCCCCCCTCGGGCTCCCCCGTGGACTCTCTTCTCACCCTGGGGTCCCCAGCAGCAGTGTCACCTCTGCGGCGCTTGGTCGGGCCGGGGTGGCTGCCGGCGTGCAGCATGTCTCCCTGCTGGTCCTGCCAGGAGTCCAGACTGAGGGCCCCGTCCGGGCACCACCAGGGTTCGGCCCTCCCTGCCGATGCTCGCTCTGTGACCTTCAGCAAGCCGCGTGCCTCGCTTTCCTCGTCTGTGAAATGGGGGTGGTGGAGCCTCTTGGAGGGCGGTTGGGAAGGTCAGGGGCTCAGAAGCTCCTGGCAGGCGGGAGAGGGGACGAGGCCCGGAGCCCGACGGCGGGGCAGGGCGGACGGGCTCCACGCTGCAGCCTGGTGCCGGGGGACGGCCGGGAAGGGCGAGCAGAGGGGTGGCTCATCGTGAGCTTGGTCCTCTCAGAGGAATGAAGGTGATAGAAAACCGCGCCATGAAGGACGAGGAGAAGATGGAGATCCAGGAGATGCAGCTCAAAGAGGCCAAGCACATCGCCGAGGAGGCCGACCGCAAGTACGAGGAGGTAAGCGGGCGCGGGCGGCAGAGTCGGGGCCGCCGATAGCCGGGGGCCTGGGGGCCCTGCGTGAGGACGGCTGTCCTGTGTGCACATCTGTTCCTGCGGTGACAGCCGCTTGGCTGGGAGACTGTATCGTGCACCATGCCAAGAAGTCCTGTGGTCACTGGCCAACTTGGCTGGAGAAGCCAGTGGATCAGCTCACTCCTGCTGGTCCTTCAGCTGATGTTTTGGCACAGTTTGGCAAAAGCGGCCGACGGTGGTCCCAGCCGTGGCTCCGCAGTCCCTCCCTTTTCCTACCCACGGGGTCCAGCTCTCTGTCCCCGTCCTCGTCCGCCGCACTCCCAGCCCGCGGGAGGGCACCGCGGTTCCCTCCAGGGCCCGGGCTTGTTTGAGCGGAGAGATCGGCAGAAAGGCCCTGGTTGCAGCTGGCGAGCGGGCACGGCCATGCACAGGGGAGAGGACCTCGACTGGACGGTGGGGATCGGTCTCAGCCGGGCCCTCTGTCTCCGCAGGTGGCTCGGAAGCTGGTCATCCTGGAGGGCGAGCTGGAAAGGGCAGAGGAGCGTGCGGAGGTGTCTGAACTGTGAGTGGCAGGACAGGCCTGAGCGGGGCCCAGCTTGCTCCCAGGCAGAACCGGGGGGAGCTGGCCGTGCTGGGCGTTGGCTCTGGCCAGGGCCTCTGTGCAAGTGGGCGGCACCTGGACTCTGGCTCATCCCTCCCCTTTGCATCCACAACTGACGAAGGGACATGGTGACTTGTCTTCACGGCCCACATCTCTCCCCATGAGGACATTGGGAAATAGTAGTGAGACAGGTGGCAGCCCAGGAGTCCCGTTTTCCCAGAGAAGACAGACAGCTCGGGGGCTGTGACTTCCACCCAGCACTGGCCCCCACAGAGCAGGCTGCCCCCTAGTGCTTCGGTGTCCTGCGCCTGACGTCCTGTTGGGCCCCGACCCGTTCCTGGCAGGGAGGCGAGAAGCTTGACCAGAATCTCACAAGTTGCGACAATCAACACACTTCTCCCCGTGGCCCTGGAGGACTCCAGCTCCAGAGAACCCCCGCGGTGCTGGGAGATCTGGTTTCACAGATCCATTCCAAGCTTGCTTCCTGCGGTGTCCGGAGCGGGCTCTGCTCGCTGCCCCCGCACCGCCACCCCCGCACCGCCACCTTCCGGAGTCAGCCTCGTTAATCACAGATTTCACGAGTCCCATTGCCTGGCCCTTGGCCGAGGTCCAGGAGTGCTTTACAAACCCTCCAAGAGCTCCTGGCCGCCTTGCCTCTGCCCGGTGCGATGGCGTTTTGATAAGTACACAGCCTTACGACTCAGAAAAATCCATTAACATTTTTCCCACATTCCTTCTGGGGGCCCTGGCAGCCTTGATTTCTGCTTTTGAAAGTTTCTTTTAAAGGACTTGCCTGTGGCTCGGGAAGATAAAACACACACATTCTTTGTCTCCTCGCAGAAAATGTGGGGACCTGGAGGAAGAACTCAAGAATGTCACTAACAATCTGAAATCGCTCGAGGCTGCATCTGAAAAGGTTGGTGGCTGGTGTGAGTTGCAGGTGACCCCGTGAACTCTGTCTGTTTCTTGAGGAGCACGCCAGGGTATCAGGACTCTGGCCTTTACTGCCCAGCAGCCAGGCGGTTCCCTTACAGAACGAGCAGCCCAGTGGCTGGACCTCCCACGCTGGCTCCTGGGTCCTCCTCTGTGGGTCTTAGCGCCATCTTTGAGTTCCATCTCCTGTGAGGATGAGGGGGAACACGAGGCCCGTACCTGGTAAGGACCCTCTGAGGAGGATCTGAGCAAAACCAAATGAACGGCGAGCTGCACCAGGCCTGGCTCAGCCCGCAGCCCCTGGTTCCTGCAGAAATACGTCATATAGGTGGAGTTGGCCTTTTAGGGTGAAAAGTATCCCGAGCCGTCACTGCAAAACAGAACCACACGAGGAGCAATGGCCACCCTCTTCGGTGGCCCAGCCTGACCAACTCCCAGCCTCCCTCCCTCCTCCCCCCCTCCTGCCACCTTTCAGGTGCACAGGACTTCAGCTCCTAGACGTCCCGTCCCCTCCTGTCCCCTCTGGTTCCTCCAGCCAGCGGTTCACGCAGCCTGGTGTGGCCTCTCTCCCCTTTGCCTGCCAACCCCGTTCATTCTTTAGCTCCTATGCCTCACTCCTTCAAAGAGCCCGTCCCCTATTCCTCAGCCAGGTCGGGGGGCTTCTCTGCTGTGCGGCCCCCTCCACTCCTATGGTTGTCACTACAGCTTATCTCGTTTGCTTATTCATTTATTTGCAGTGCTGGGGACAGAACCCAGGGCCTCGCTTGTGCTAGGCAAACACTCCACCTCCAAGCCTTGCCCGGCCCTGTCACATTTATCACCATGACCCAATTGATGGGGCGCTTTCCTTGCTAGACTCGAAGTTTCAAGAAGGGACCGCGGCTGTCTTGTCTAGGGCAGGGGCTCTAGTGCCAGCTCGTGACTGGTGTGTCTGATCCTAAGGTTCGGAATGAATAGGCGCAGTCCGTGTGTGCGAGCCAGGTGAGGCTTTAGGCCAGGGACAGAGGTGTCGCAGCGCTCGTGTGTGGCTTCTGCTCTGGAGGAGCTCGGAATGTAGTCCAGTGACAGAGACTGATAAAGTTGTAGTTCTTGCTGGGCGCGGGGGCGCAGGCCTGTGATCGATCTCAGGCTCCAGAGGCTGAGACAGGAGGGTTGCGAGTTCAAAGCCGGCCTCAGCAACTTAGCAAGACCCTGCCTCTAAACAGAAGAAATAAAAATGGGCTGGGGGTGTGGCTCAGCGGTAGAACCCCTGCCTAGCACAAGGGAGGCCCTGGGTTCCGTCCACAGCATGGAAGAGAAAAAAAAAAAAAAAAAAGGCTACCCATGTGGTTGTGGCCAGAAGCACAAACTCCAGACCTGCGCTCCGCTCATGGCTTCGTCACTTTACAGCCACGTGACCCTAGACAAATAACTTACCTTTCCACGACCCTTTTGCCATCTGGAAAACAGGACTGAGGACACCTGGCCGTGATGGCCCACGGCAGGGCTGCGTGGGCAGTTCTTAAACGTCAGTGATGTTAACCCAGGTGGCTGACAGGTCACCATGCTGGGGACGCGGGCAGAGACGAGTGCCCAGAACCCTCTCCGAACCAGGCTTCACCTGGGGGTGCTGGCGGGAAGCCTGCGGGGCGCGTGTTCCCACGTGCTCCCGATCCAGGGGAACTTGGGTGGGTGCTGAGTTCAGGCCGGCAGCTCAGGGCCACCTCCCCTGTGCCCGGGAGGCACGGCCTCCACTTAGCTCCCGAAGCCTGCTTCTCCTGCTTCACGCAGTCTCCTCCAAAGAGTGGGGGCTGCCTTTCTCTGTGTCTTTCCCCTCCTCTTAAAAAAGCTGTGTTCTGTTTTCTCCCACAGTATTCCGAAAAGGAGGATAAATATGAAGAAGAAATCAAACTTCTGTCCGACAAGCTGAAGGAGGTGAGTGCGGCCCCGCCCGCCCGCCCGCCGGCCCTGGGGCAGCCCTGGCTCTGGTCTTACTCTCCTCTCCTCCAGGCCGAGACCCGCGCGGAATTTGCAGAGAGAACGGTGGCCAAACTGGAAAAGACCATCGACGACCTGGAAGGTAGGGAGCTGGCATCCCAGCAGGCTTGTCCTGCCTCCCCCTGCGTGGCATATGCAGGGACAGTTGGTGGACAGCGGGGGTGATTCCGCAGGGGGCTGAGCCGGCTTCGTGTCCCTGAAGTGCAGGGTGAGGACGTGTTTGGAATTCCTTCAGCTCGCTCAGTTCACAGAGATGCCTGGCATTTTTCTGAAATGCTTTGCATTTTTTACGAACTCTCTCCCAGGGAGCTTGACGCTTGTCACAGTGTGAGTGAAGGAAGTAGAGAGTGTAGGGACCCCAGTCAGGAGGCCCCGGTCTGCAAGTCCAGTTGGTGCCCCGCCAACCCCACCTGTTCTGATTTTAAAAATTCAGTCCCATGTTCCTCATGAGATAGCCGGGAAGTGCCGGAGACTTGGGTCAAAACAGAATCTCCCGCAATGCCGTTCTCACTCAGCAAGGGGCCCTGCGTCCCTGTGTTTGCTTTGGGGAGCAGGTTTCCCTGTAAGGGACGATGCCCGTTCCCAGTGTGACCTGTGGGATGGGTGACATCACTGGAAGTCAGAAATGACCCGGGGCCCGAGGCTGGGGGGAAAGCCCTGTCCGCTCCCGGTCACCATTCTCTGCCAGTTCATCACGGCCCATCCCCTGCAGAGCCTCAGACCACTCACGACCTTCCCGGTGGCTCGCACCGGGCACAGCTTTCTCTCTGTTCATGCTGTTTTCTCATTTTTCCTTCCTCTCGCTGTTCACCGTGACTCTCCATTCCCACCGTCGCGTCTGTTCCCTGTCCCTCTCCTCCTGCACTCTCTCCCTGGGGACCTGGCCCTCTAGATGAGCTCTATGCCCAGAAGCTCAAGTACAAGGCCATCAGCGAGGAGCTGGACCATGCCCTCAACGACATGACCTCTCTCTGAGCGGCGGCTGGGCTGCCGCCCTCCGTCCTGCTGAAGTCCACCTTCTCTGTGGTGCCTCCGCCCTGTGGGTTTCTGGGAGCTGCGGCTGCCTGCCTCCTGGTCCCCTGGTCCGCTCTTTCAAGGCCTCTCCTGATGTGTCTGTGACTCCGGCTGAAATAAAGACGGGCCCCCCTCGTCTTCCTACCCTCTCCGTCTCATTTTCTCTGCCACCTTTGAGTCGTAGCCGTGTGCCTCTGACCTGGCTGCCACGGCCAGTGGCTGGGTAGCTTTCTCTCACTCGCCAGTGAGGAGCTGGTTCCAAGAAGGAAAGCCAGGCCCACGTGATTCTTTTCTGAAGATGTGAAAACATAAAGCCAATTTGGCACGAGCCCTCAAATGTGGCATTAGCTAACTGCATCTGAATGCCAGTCGTTTTTCCTTAAATAGAAATTGTTTTGAATGGAGACTCATCTCTCCAGACCTCTTAGGCAACTTACTAAAGAGTCAGCAGAACTTGTGGAAACCAGCAGGTCTGGTCCAAGACGAGGCCGCCCCGGAGTGGGCCCTGAGCTACGAATCAAAGAGCGGCCGTGGCCTTCTCCTCTCCTCTTCTCCTCTTCTCACGCGTTCTCTCTGTTGCACTGAGAATGGTGACTGGCCTTCCCCACGTCACCATCCACCGGACTCTGATCCAGCTCCTGGTCCTGGGAGCAAGCCCACCTCTACACGCTGCCCCGAGAGAGCGGGCTTACCGAGGAACTAGAGGACCCTACGGGGGCTGGGAGTGTGGCTCAGGGCTGGCGCGCTGGTTTAGCATGGGTGGGGCCCTGGGTTCTGTTCTCAGCCCCATACAAAAGAGTGAACATCCGTGGGGGGGTGGCGCGCAAGCCTGTAACCCCAGCTGCCAGGAGGCTGAGGCAGGAGGATCGCAAGTTCAAAGTTAGCCTGGGCAACTGAGTGAGACTCTGTTTCAAAGTAATTTAAAACACAAAAAGGGGCTGCAGGGTGGCGGGGTGGGTCAGCCAGGCACGGTGGCACATGCCTGTAATCCCAGTGACTCAGCAGGCCGAGGCAGGAGGAGTGAAAGTTCCAGACCAGCCTCAGCAATGTAGTGAGGCCCTAGCTCAAAAAGGTGGGGGGCGCGCACGGAACCCTAGGTCCATCCCGCTCACTCACACACTAAAGAACATAGCGAGGTGGTTCTTTCCCCACTTCCAGGCCAAGTTCCCCGAGACCCTAACATCTGTCCCTTCGTATCTGAGTTGACCATAACTCCAGTTAGGCCCTGAAGGTGACCTGTGGGATTAAAAGTTTGTGCTTAAAGTGACCCAAACTCAGAGTTGCCAAGGCTCAAATTTCAAATAGTTGTTCTCTCCCGCATAACACCACCACGGCCACCTCCAAGTGTCCCAGAAACACTGACACGCTGACACTTTGTCCTGGCCACACCTCCCAGACTACCTTTTGAACCGGGAGACGGCATGAACATCGCCAACTAGATCAGCAATTTTTGGTCGCCATAGCTTGTTCTTCCTCATCCTATGGCTTCTTAAGTCAGGTGGGAGCCTCTGTCCCGATTATTTGTACTCATCCCCTCAAATGTCTCCCCACAACTGCCCATGTTCACTCCCAGCCTCCCCCTCTTCCTCCATCCTGAACCAGCTGCATACACCTCCCGCTGCCCCTCGCCTTCCCTGTGGCCTTGGTGAGAGCAGACTGTAGGGGGTGGTTTGTGTTCACTCCATTCGTTGCTGGAATCCTTCCAGACATTTGTAGCCTCCACCCTTTGAAATAACCACCCACCCTGCCTGTCCAGTCATCCGCCGGCTGCACACCCAGGTGAACTTCATGCACAGAGATTAGTGCTCTGGCGCCCAGCCAGCTGCCTGTTGATCCTCCGAGCCTCGTCACAATTCTAAAGGACAGGGAATGTCATTTCATCTCAGACCTAATATAACAAAAATAGAAGCCGGGAATCCAGACGGCGGGGTGGAGTGACATCAGGGTGTGTAGGGCCCTCCACATGTGGGTGGGCATTCCAGCCCCACCACGGAGCCGTGCAGCCTTGAACAAGCCGCCAAGCTTTCCTGCGAAATAGAGGTGCTGGCTCGGTCACTGGGCGGGTTAAGTGAGATAGGAGAGGACCTGGCTGGTGCAGAGTCAGCGTCCAGTTGACATCTGTTTGTCCTGGAGAGCCCAGGTGGCTCCTGTCTCTGGTGCCGTCCTCCCAGGTCCCAGTCAAAGGAAAGGTCCAGCAGCTGCAGTGGGAAAGCTGTCCCCGAGGCAGTCCTCGGTTTTCCTTTTTTCTTGCTGAATATTTTCATGCTGGTCAAGTCGGGTTTTGTGAGGTGTTCTGCTTCCCTTCAGTACCTTGACTCCGCCCGGCCCCTTTCAGCCGTCATTCACTGCACACCGCTCCTCAGGCTCTGTCAGGAGAGCTCTTAGTGGCACCTTTTTTTTTTTTTTTTCCATTATCAGCTCAATCCCTCAACAACCTGCCCGCAGTCTGGCTTAAATTTCAGTTATGAAACTTGACTTCACCTGGGGGTTGCATTTACCTGGGGGTTGACTCCATTGCTCTGGGCGCACAGACACAATGACACAATGATGCCTGGAATTTGAACAGCCGTTCCCAGAAGTGCCGCAGGAAAGAGGGGTTACAGGGTTACGATTTCCTACCCGTGAGTCAGCGACTCATTAACTGGCAGTGGCGGGGAAATGTATCAAGCACCCAGAACCAGGACAAACATCTAAAGTTTGTGCAGCATTTCATAAGTTCTGAAGGAGTTCTCTTTGTTCCTCAGAATACCCATATCCCACACTGATATTATTTTCCTGGTTTGACAGATGGGGAAACAGACCTAGAAATTAAATAGCTTGCTTCAGTGGTATAACGAGAGCTTAAATCCAGGTGCTCTGACTCTGGAGCTGCCAGATTTATCAAAGAAAAATACAGGACGTTGAGTTAAATTTGAATTTTAGGTAGGGAAAGCAGTAATATTTTTGGCATGAGTATATTTCATGCAACATTTGGGATATATTTAGTCTAAAACATTGTGGTTTATATGAAATTCAGTGTAAGTGGGTATTTTATCTTGCAAAGTTGGCTTCCAAATTTGGTTCTCAGTCCCTATTATTCTGTGGTGTTCTGCTCTATTTTCTCTGCTACGACGTGCACTTTGGTAGTTTGAGGATTAGAGACCTTTTTTGTTTGTTTCCCCTTTAACAAAGATGCTCGTTCATTCATTTTTCCCTCCCCTCTTGATTCTCACCAGAAAAACTTGCCCAGGCCAAAGAAGAGAACGTGGGCTTACATCAGACACTGGACCAGACACTAAACGAACTTAACTGTATATAACCCAAACCGGAAGAGTCTTGTTCCAACAGAACCTAGAGCTCCATGTCTTTCTCTTCTTTTGTAAGAAGTTTCTTTTGTTATTGCATCTTCGCTTTGCTGGGAATTTCAAGCAATTTATGAATATGTGACCAAATATTTTGTATCAGAGAAGCTTTGGGCACCAGTTAAATCTAATTCCTTCTTTTTTTTTTTTTTTTTTTTTAAATTCCAAATGGCACCAGCTTTTTCAGCTCTATTTTTAGTGGCATTTATTCCTAAGGTAGGCAGGGCATTTCATACTGAGCAGACTCTTAAGACGGAGGGCTTTTGGTTCCTGGGAGGATAATCAACCCCATACTTTCAAGAATAGGCTCCAATATCTACTCATGGGTTGATTTAAGACGCTGATGGGTGTAACTCTTCTGGGTCACTGTTGGCCAAATTATAGGAGGCTAGGGACCATCACAACAAAAATGGGTAGGGATTTCCCATTCAGAGCAAAGAAAGGGCCAGTGTGGGAAGCCATAAAGCACAGATCAATATCCTGGCCCTTCTCCACACTCCACTGTGCAGAATAAATATCCTTTGAGCAGTCAGCATGAAAATTCTTGGGAAATAGTTATAGTTACCCAGGTATTGCCTGGATACAGCCTTGATGTTGTGTTCTACATATTTCCTTCATTCTAAAGTTGTTCTAAAGTTGTTCTCGATGAGCAAGTGTCTTATTCTAATAACCACCCATGCTTGTCTGCTCCGAGCAGGAATACTGTATAGTTCAGTCCTATGAGGTCAGCCATATCAAAAAGACTGCTGGCCGTCAATAAATGACACAAAAGAGTTTTTTTTCTTTCTATCAACAAACACTGGGCAGAAGGGGTCTCTCTGGCAGCAAAGTAGAGATAGAAAAGTAATCGACCTGACTTCATCTCCATCTTTCAGGGAAGGGCAAGTTGAAGATTTAGTTACCTAAAATTTTAATTCCTTCTTTGGGACCAAGTTAATAAAGACCAAGAAACTCCTGATGAAACTGGATATGGAGAACTTGTCGGCAGGGGCTGCACATTTCGACTTTGTTGTATTTTTGCTTTCTTGGTTAACATCTCAGAGCTGAAACATTCCACATCCCCAACAGTGTGGGGACCAACTCGAGTTTACAATTCTGACAGAATTCACCCTGCTTCCAGCTTATCCGAATCCCCTGCCCTTCACTCCTATTTATTAAGCATCACGCTACCCAGGAGATACACTAGCAAATTGTGCAGTTGAATAAAACCCACACTTTTCTTTAGATTCTTGCAACTGTATCATATGTAATAGTATCACGTTTTCTACATTTTGGTCAAATAAATTTTTACATAAATGACAACTTGTGTGAATTCAGCCTGTGTGGGGACACAGCATTTTGGTTTAACGAATGTTAATTGGATGGAAAGAGAAGGTAAATGTGCCAAGAACTTAAGCAAATGTGAATTATTTGTTTTATACCATGACTTCATGATAGATTTTGAACTCCATATTGCAGAGAGAGCGCTTGGCCTCAGTAACTCAGAAACTCCTCTCCTCTGTGATCCTCAATCCTGCTTAAGCCAGGTCGTGAAGAATAAGTAGGATTTTAACAGATGTGAGAACATGGAAGATGGTTTCTACTGTCTGAATGAGGTTTCTGTATGCTTCACAGTTAAGGCAAAGCACACATTGAATAGTTGGAAGGCAGGCTTGGTCTACATTGATGAGAACTTGAACTTAATATGGTTAGGAGTGGAGAACCACTGAAGATTGAAGTGAACAAATGAAAGCAAAACATTAGCAAAATCCACTCCGCATTCATTATCAGGAAGGACTAGAGCAGGAAGGCAAGTTAGGAAAATCTTCCAATAATCCACAATAGTGGTTAGTGTGAAATAAGAGGGATGAAGTAATCAGAAGAAAATAATTCTAAAACTTAGCTGAGTGGGTGGCAGGGAATTTAGAGAAGAGTGTCAAGCCACTACTGTTTCACTACCTGAATTGCTTTGATGGTTTGCTCAAGATCTTAACTGGGAGGTAAGGAATCAAAAAGAGAAATGAAAGCCTTTAACATGTTAATGTAATGTGCAATCAATTTTCTGTTATCAAGCACAATTAAAACATTTCCTTCCTAGTAATTCCATGTTGAGCTGACACTGAGTTTATTTAGATGGCAGGTGTGGGGAATGTTGAATACAGTACTTTTCCCTCCTCTACGTGCCCCATTACCATATGGAAGTTCCTCCTTTCTGTACCTCTGTTCTCCCGCCCTCCTGGTTATAATCTCACCTCAGGATCCTGTTTTGATTATCCCTGCACCTGGGCATTTAAGTTCAGTGTTCCTTAACTGACTTGGCCCGGCTCTTGGGGAGTTCCCAGTGCCATCGAGTGTGAGTGGAAAACAAGGTGAGTTTAGGACTGCCCCCTGAAGCGGGGCATACACTGGGTAAAGATTTTTTTACCCATCTGAGGAGCAACGGATGGATATTAGATTAAGTGTTTTAAAATGGGCACACTGCAGGGTGGAATCTAGGTTAGAGAAAGTGGCCAGTGAGACCAGCAGAGAAATGTGATGATTTGACAGTGACCTTGGAAACAGAAGAGCAAGGTTCAAAAGCTATTCAGAACCTTCCTAAGAACCATGATGTGAGAGATCAAAGGAAGATGTCAGAGATGACTTCGGTTTCACTCCGAATGTAATTCAAGCCAGGCTACTCTGGATAGATGAGCTTAGTGGTGGATTTGCTGCATTTGAAGTATCTCTAACAAATCCAAAGGCGGATGTCCAGAAAGCAGTTAAATAAGGAGGGATTGCTATAAAAATGGGATGGCTGGCTATGGATCAAGAACAAAGTTGTCAGCCTGGAGATGTCAGAGGCCACCGGAGCAAATGAGATCACCCAGAAAGTGAGAACAGAACCATGAAGAATGACACCTAAAGAATAAACAAATCTCCCCCAAAAGGCTGTGATGGGCTCTGACAAGCAGTGTCCAGAGAAGAGGAAGTGGTAGGAGAAGTAGGCAAATGAAATAGAGTACCAAGAAAAAAACAGACCCAGAGGTGGTGAAGAGAGACGGACGGAGGCCTAGAGTGGTCAATGGCTGTGGTTGGAACTTTTTCCTTAAGCTAGCGAGATTAGAAGAACGAGCTGAAATTCTACATTGTGCACAATCACAGAAACGAAAAGATGTTCCCCATTTGTGTACAATGAATCAAAATGCAGTCTGTAAAAAAAAAAAAAAAAAAAAAAAAATTTAAAAAAAGAACGAGCTGAAGGGGAAGCGAGGAGAGGCTGTGGCCAGCTGTGGTCTATCCTTAGGCATCCAGAGTGACCCACAGCGACCGGGACGAGTCAGAAGCAGGAAGCACCAGGGGCCAAACGTGAAGCATGGCGATCTGAGTTCAAAAGCCAACTTCCCACTTCGGAGCCTGGGAGAGTCACTTAACCTCCTTTGGCCTCGGTTTTCTCACCATAAAACTAGAAAGTAATACCCACCTCGCTGGGCTGGTGTGGGATTAAGTTTTGGGTTTTTTTTTTGTTGTTGTTGTTGTTTTTAACAAGTTTGCGGAGCACCTTCAGACATAGAACCAGCGCTCCCAAATGCTACCTAGAGTTGTCACTGTCCCGACTCCCCCGGCATGTGCGGAGACCTCCAGGCGCGCCTGCCGGCCACCGAGGCCCGGGTGAAGCACTGGAGGCCGGGATGGGCCGGGTCGGCCTAACTAGGTCGGAGGGCGGATCCCCGGGAGTCCCAGCGCGCCTCAGGGCGCAGCCCGCGGAGGTCTGAGTGTTTCTAGGTAGTTCCACTAGCCAGCACCACGGTCCCGGAGCACGTCTTAAAGGGCCGCTTTTCCATTACAACCAGCACCCCTTTCTTTCCCTCCGGGTGGGCTGACGCGTGAGCCTACGGTTGACCGTGCCAGACTCGTCAACCACCCTTCCCGCGCTAGCCTCGGCATCCACTGCGGCTGCGCGAGCCTCGGGTAGGTCCTTAGCGCGCCCTCCACGCGCGTGCGCCCTCTACTGGAGACCAACGGTCTTCCCAGTGCGCGTGCGCACATGCACCAGGCCCCGCCCCCGAGCTGCCGGCGCGCGGAGCCGTTGGAGTCGCTCGCCGCTCTCCCCCTCCCATCGGGAGGCGGGGCGGGGCCACCCAGATTGGGGAGACCGAGGCGGGGACACCGAATGCCATGCCTCCTCCCCGGTTCCCATTTGAAGCCCCCGACTCTTCACCGTTGGCCAATGGCAGCCAGCCCTGTCCCAAGAACTGGCCAATGGGCGGCGCACTCGGGCTGCTTCCGGCTCCAGACCCAGTTCGCCCCTTCCCCAGGTCTCCCCGCGAAGGGCGGGGCTCTGGGGCGGGCGTCGGCCGCGGTGACGCGCGGCGGGCCGGGAGCCAATGGGGGGCGGGTTCGGCGCTGATGGACGGGGCCAGCGGCCAGTGGCGAGGCGCTGTCCGCACTTCCCGTCCGGGAGAGAGTGTAATATGGCGAAGACCTACGATTACCTGTTCAAGCTGCTGCTGATCGGGGACTCGGGGGTGGGGAAGACCTGTGTCCTGTTCCGCTTCTCCGAGGACGCCTTCAACTCCACTTTCATCTCCACCATAGGTAGCGGGGCCGGGGAACGGTCGGGGGCACTGGAGGCCTGGGCCTGGCGCGCCCCGGAGGTGCTGGGGCTGAGGGGCAGTCCCGGCTGGACGGGTCCAGGGTTCTGAAAGGGTCAGGGGGTCTGATGGGAGAAGAGCAACCCTCTCCACCTCCATTCTGGGTTTCCCGAGCCCTGGTGTGGGACCAGTGCCCACTGTGCAGATGGGGACCCAGCGGCTCTGATCCCCAGCCTGTTAGGAAGTTTATGTCCTGAGCTGGGATCATCGCGCCTGTCATCTCGTTCTGTCCTCGAAGCAGCCCTCGAAACGGTTCTTTGGGAGCCTTCTTACAGAGGTGGAAACTGAGGCATGAGGAGTTGGCATGGAAAATGGACGGTGACCTTACTGAGCATTTACTATGTGCTAGGCTCCTTCTATGCATTTTCACACTCTTCAGTACCCTGTTAGGTACTGTTGTAAGCCCATCTTACAAATGAGAATTTGGAGGCTCAGGGAGGGCTTGGGACTCGCCAAAGGTTATAGTATGCAGGTGGCAAGAATGAAATTTGAACTCAGGTGTATCAGACCCTGAAACTTGAAGCTTGGCCACCCCAGAATGATGCCACCATGCAACCCCCCCCCCAGAACAAACATAACTGATCCACCTTGGAGCTAGGACTCCAATCCACAACTCTCCTGCTCTTCACTCTGGAATATTCAGGAGTTGAACCATTTTTTCTCCCAACCCCCAAGAGTGACCTTCTTCTAGAGGGAATGGTGACCACAGTGGCAAGTGACAGCCACCTCCCCTGGGACCTTTCATCCCCAAGGAGATGCCAGATAAAGGCATCAGTGAGAAACTGAAATCAGCTGCTGCCACAGAAAACCTTGACTTCCCTACCACAGGGCCCAGGATACCAGTTGTCACTTTGCAGAACAGCTTTTCCTGCAGGGCCAGCCCACATTGTGGTTGAACAGAATTGGCTTGATGCATCTCAGTTCTGTCATCCACAGAGGTGGAGCTGACTTTTCTCCTTGCCACAAAAACAGTCATTGCCCGCAGTAAAAGGTTTGACCTGGAAGTAACATGGATCAACGTGACCTGTGAGCTACGTAGTCCTGCTCAGGAAGGGGGAAGTGGTGAAATGGTCATCAAGCCTAGAAGTTTTATCCCAAACTAGAAAACCTAGGGGGTGAGCTTTGCTTTACACCTGTGTAATGTCAACAGGGCCACGTTAGCTCCCAGAATCCCCCCGTGGCGTTCTGACTCCATCTTGCCCTGCTTAGGACTTGCACTTTGTAAAACAATTACGTTCGGCTGTAGAGGGGATTGGATTGGAAATCATGCCAGACTTCCAGTTGCTGTCTACCTTGGCCAGTGCCCTGGGTGGTGAGGCTCAGAAGTATGCAGTGAATAGAGGGCTGTTACCACCACCAGAGGTCATGCAGGGGAAGCATGGTGGCTCCTATAGCATCGAATCTGGAAGCACAGGTGTTTTTGAACCCTCCGCCACGCCCCCATTCCAAGGTCAAACTTTGGGATAACCCTCGAGTCCCTACCAACCAGGAAGTGGTGTTAACTCCTGTCAGACAGTGGCTTCCTCTCATCCCATACCTCAGTTTCCCAACCAGACACTTCCTGCTCAGTGCAAGCACTGGTGAGGTCAGCTCAGGGGTTGTTTTTTGCATGGTTTTTAATTCTTGACCAGAACCCTCTCTAGCACTTCAGGACTTCAAGAAGGCCAGCCTTCTCATTTGCAGATGAAGGTGTGACTTGGTCAAGGTCGCCTAGGGACGTGGAGGTAGCACTCGAACCCAAGTTCCCTCGCTCCTATAGTGTTCTTCTCACTACATGTGTAGCCTTCCTATGGGCTTCTGTCTTCTACAAAAGTTTAATTTGCCATGACCTCGGAATTATGGCCTCATAACTCTTAGGCCTCATAAAGTTTATACTTCCTAATTAAATTTGGGGTGTTAATAAAACCCAAGAGGAGCAAAGGCAGTGAGGTCATGGGCTCGACGGGAACCGTGCTTCTTGATTTTGTATATCTCTGAGCATCTGTGATAGGAGGTGGGAAATGTTTTAGGATCACAGGACCTGGACGACTTGCCCTGCGATCCAGCTGGACGCCTGAAGGCAGTTGCTGGCACTGAGGGCACTCTGCGTTTTCTTTATAGCTCAGGGATTGAGTAGCTATTCATTTTCTGTCCTGGTTATGATTTTGCCAGAGCCCATTCACCTCCGCTCCATTGATCGTCTGTGGTACGAACTTGGCCCTGTGGCTCCCTGGAGGTGGTTCTCGCCAGCGTAACTCAACCCCGTCCCTCCTCAGGGGCCCGTTCCTTGCATCATCGAGGCTGAGGACAGTGAGAGTGCTTCCTCGGCCACGCAGCGCCACGCTGACCCTGCTGCTTCCAGTTTCTCGTCGGGCTCTATCAGCAGTGCCTGGCATCAGCCTTGGTGCTGGGGCCCCAGAAAGGACTCGGGTGAATCAGAGGGAAGCGCGAGTATAGTGAGACCCGAGGCCAAGGCGTCCATAGGACTGAGGACCTTGAGGCTTGCGTGGCACCCTGCCACGTGCAGTCGGGAGATGACGGCAGGAAGGTGCCCAAGTCCCCACCCTTGGGGGCTATGTTCTAGTGGGTGAATTTCAGGTGCAGACTTGTATTCCCCTGGGTCCCCAGGACAACTCCGAGGCTGGCAGGGACCGAATTAATATCCCTATCGTGGGTTCAGAGAGGTCAGGCCAGGTCTAGGTCTTCTCTGGGGACAAAGGCTGGGTCTGGCTGTTTCTCTCCACAAAGACCATTCAGACGGGCGTGGTTTACCCAGGAGTCCCCTGAGCAAACAGTGTGACTTTCAGTATGCACAGGGTCTGCCTCGAGGTTTCAGCCAACTGTGAATTGAGTTTTCTCAAGTTACGTCTGTACTGAACACGCACAAGCTTGTTTTCTTTCAGTCTTCCCCTAACAATACGATGTGACAACTGTTGACAAACACTGGCATCGCGTCTGGTGCTAGAGTCACCTAGGGACGACTTAGAGTCTCGGGAATAATGTGTATAGATTCTGTGCAAACACCACATCCCGAAGAAGGGGCTTGAGCATCCTCAGGGTTTGGTATCTTCAGGGAGCCAGTCCCACTGGGGTAGGAAGGACAACTGTATGCAGTGCATTGTAATGGTGAAGAGGAAAGGGCAGGTAAGGGGAGAGAGATGAGGATGGGCGGGAAGGCTCCCTTGCGGCCACCTGAACATGACCTGATCAAGTGAGGGAGCCCCAGGGCTGTGGAAGGAGACAGCATCCCAGAGAGGCAAGAGCCGGTGGGAAAGCCTGCAGGAGTTTAGGAAAGAGAGGGAGGGGGTCTTGCTCAATGGGCGCCACCAGGTGACCAGGTCAGGCAGGACCTTGGAACACAAGGGCAGCCGTTTTCACTTTGTTCCAGGGGAAGGAGGAGGAAAACCTCTGGAAGAGGCACCTGTGGCTTGGTATTTTTTGTTTGTTGTTTTGTGTTGTGCTGGGGATTGAACCCAGGGCCTCGTGCATCCTGGGTAAGGGCTCTGCCACCAAGCTGCATCTCCAGCCCCGGTTTGATATTTTTCAAATGACTTTTTGAACATATAACTCATATACCACGATTCGCCCACTTGAAATGCATGACTCGGTGGCTTAGTACATTCACAGTTGTGCGTCCGTCCCAGCAACCAACTTAGAACATTCTCACTGTGCCAGAAAGAGGCCCCTGGGCTCCTTAGCCTCCCTCCCAGTCTCCCTGTCCTCCTCCAGTCCCCGCAACCATGAGTGTGCTCCTCGTCTGTGGATTCGCCTCTCCTGGACATTTCATATTGACGGAATCATACAGTTGGTGTCCTTCTGTGTTTGGCTCTGTCACTCAGCATCACGTGTTTGAGTTTGGTCCACATTGTAGCCTGTGTCGGTGCGTTGTTCCTTTTTAAAGCTGAGTAATATTCCACCGCATGGTTGGACCACATCTGACTTGTGGCCGCACTGGAAGGTTTGGAGCAGGGGTTTGCCTTGTGACACAGTCAGAGTTTTGAAGGCTGGAGAGGGCCCTACGGGGATCGCTGGAGAGTCTGAGGTTACCCTGGGCACCGAGGATTAAAAGCAGTTGGTGGCAGAGGAGGAGAGTGGGGTCAGGAAGACCTCTCAGGTGACCTCTGAGCAGGCCTTAGGTAGGCAGGCAGGACACAGGCCACCTGCAGAGAAAGAGCAGCAGGTTGAAGGCCGGGGGCATGGGCACGCAGCGCCTCTAGCGTGCAGGGAGGGGAAAGCGCGGGGCTCAGGCACAGAGGGCCTCAGAGGCCAGCTCTGCAAGGCCGCCCTGGGTGGGGAGCCCATGGGTGGCAGGAGGGCACGAGAGCCGAGCGTCGAGCACTGGGCCTTAGTGCTTGCCCACAGCCCTGCCCCTGCCCTCCTTCCCGCTGGGCAGCACCCAGCAGCCCTCAAAGGCTCCTTCTGGGAGAGGGGAAAGTATTTCCAGATGTTTCCAGACTTGCTGGAGGATGGGGACTCTGCAATCATTCCAGGCCAGGCAGGTGCTCCCTAAGCTGTCGTGGCTGTGACCTGCTCGGGCGGCCGTGTCTGCCTCCCGCACAGCTTAGGAAATAGATGACAGTGATCTGCCTTTGTTTTTTCTTTCAGGAATTGACTTTAAAATTAGGACCATAGAGCTCGATGGCAAGAGAATTAAACTACAGATATGGTAAGAGTCATTGCTTTGTCGCCCCTCTGCTCAAGCCCTGTGACCACTGCCCCTCTCTCCATATCCAGCCCTGACTTACTTTTTTCAAAGGCCTCTGGACTTCCATACCTGCCCAGGGAGCTGGGTTCTGCTGATGTTCCAACCTAGTGTCTGTGTCTGTGCCTACGGGGACAGAACCCCCGTGTCCAGTCAGCTTAGTGTTCCAGTACTGGCAAGGCCCGGGTCCAGGCTACAGAGCAGCTTGCTTGGTTGAGCTGGGCGTGGTAAGGTGGCAAGGACCGTAAGTCACCCTGCGGGGAGTTTCCCTGAGCCCTTCAGCTCACTCGAGAGTGTAAAGGTCTGCTCCTACTTCCTCTTTGCTCTCCTGGGCCTCCCTTCCGGCATGCAGGCCCAAAACCCCGCTGCGATCAAACCTTAAACGGTGAGACCTGTCCTCAGACCCAAGGGCGACTTCCCTTGCCACATTAGATGGGGGAAGTTGAGAACTTCCCGTCCCCATGGCACGGACTCCGGTATGCAGCAGGGAGACCGGGTCCAGGGGCTGGGTGGAGTGCGGGCCCCTGCGTCCACATCACGTGCAGGGAGAAGTCATGTTATGGAGGTCAGCTGGGTGGGGGCATGAGGTGGCCCGACGCTGCCTTCCTCCTCAAGGCTCAGTCCTGAGCGAGCCATTGCCCCGGCTCGGGAGCCTTGAGGGTGTCCTCCAGGCCAGGCGATGCTCGTCCCTTAATCTGATTCCAGCCCCAGACTGGATGAGGTCTCACTCCTTGTCAGTCTGCAGAACTTGGTAGCTGGTCAGTCTCTGGCCACCTTGCAAGCTCCAAGCTGAGAAAGGTCCTCTGCTTCCAACATGGTGGCCCCACTGCAGCCTTGTGCCCAGGTCCAGGTGACACTGCAGCGGCAAGCAGAAGTCACGGTTTCCCTTCCTCCTCTCTCTCTTCTGCTCTTAGCGGTCTTGATGGGAGAGTGACTCAAGACTCTTCTGAGAAGGCCAGGCCTCGGCCGAGAGGAGACGGCTGCTCGCAGCCCTGCGTCTCCGGCTTTGGCCTCGGCAGGCCCCCCAGCACTTCGGGCAAAGCAGGGTGGCTGTAGGGCCAGGCACAGCTCAGGTGGACGTCCCCCCAGCACCACACAGACCATGGAAGGGAGGGGCTTCCCCAGCACCGAGTGCACACAGGGAGCCCTCCCCAGAGGAACGTGGGCCCAGCCACAGAAGATCTGTCCTGGCTCTGCCACTGATGAGTTAGGTGACCTTCAGCCAAACCCTGAATGCCTCCTCGCCAAGAGGGCACTGGGCGTGGCTGCCTCTTGCCGGTGTCCCCTCCCTGGACCTGGGAACACTCCCATCATGCAGGCAAGGGAGGGCTTCCCTGTCCCCGAGCCAGGCGGGCAAGCTGGCGCTGCGCCTCCGGACCCGGCTCCTCCCAGTGGCCCCAGGACCACCAGCCTTCTCCTTGCAAGTGGGCCTGCAATTCACAATCGGTAGTGTTCAGTTTTGGCTCTTGTGTGACTCTGAACCCAGGGAGAATTCCCTAGATGCTGGTACAGAAGAGAGAGGACAGGGACTGCCTCATCCCCAACTGGGTGACATCCAAGGTCCTCAGCTCCTCAAGCCAGAGCTCCCTTTTCTGTGGTCCCAGGGGGAGCAGAGAGGCTCCCTCCCCTGGAGGGTGAATCACAGCACGTGTCCCGAGAAAGCGGGCGTCCTTGGAAAATGCTCACTGTTCCCTGTGGGGAACGTCTTGCCTGCTGTCACTAATACGCTGATCCTCCTTCTCCCGTCAGGGACACGGCCGGCCAGGAGCGGTTTCGGACCATCACAACGGCCTACTACAGGGGAGCAATGGTACGGACTTCTCCTTTGTCTTGTCTTTGAGGTCAGATGAACCCGAGTGTACCACCACACCAAAGCCCTGTGGTTTGTGGAGCCTGCCTCTGGCTCCGTGGGGGTCCCGGGTCCTGAGTCAGTTCAGGAGGGGATCGTAGGCCCCGTCCCCTCCCTGTGCGCATGCTCCGCTGGCTTCAGACACAATGCAGGGTTTACGTGAAGTGGAACGTCATCCTCTGGGGATGAAGGAAGACCTGGAAGCCGGTTCTTCCAGGTGAGGTCACTGAAATTAGAGCTGGCGTGCCCCAACACTTAGGAGGGTCACATGGCCACCTCAGTCCCTATGGAATCTGCTACCAAAAACTTGAAGATCTTCCAGGAGCTGACTTGTCTGGGGCTAGTAAGTGGCGTTTCGTCTGTTGCCCAGGCCTGCAGCAGGGCGACGCTGTGGGAAGACCCATTTATCATCCCTCAGGCGTTTCCCAGCACCCTCCCTGGGCCTGGTCCGAGCTAGAAGAGGCGGCAGTGGGAGAGCCAGGAGGTGGCGTACGAGGCAGGGCACACAGGGCCTGGTGGGAGCAGGGGCAGACCCTCTGGTCCTGGCCTGGGACCCTGGGCTGCCCTCTGAGCTGTTCCCTTACTTGGAAAACAGAACAGAGAAGCGGGGCCTCTCCCCGCTGCACAGCCGTCCTTCCTCCCAGCACCCCTCTCACCTGCGCCCATCATTTGGGTGCACAGGCCCGTGCTTCCTCCACTAGATGGGCCGCCCCGCCGGCGCTGTGCCTACTCAGTGCCTGGGAGCCTATGGGCGCAGGAGCAGCGGAGAGCGACTCCGCCTTAGGTGTTGAGAGCAGCCCACTCACTCGGAGTCCGCAGCACAACAGACGCAGGCGGCTTGCAGCCGTAGTGCTTGTCATTAAAATTCACTTCCTTCCCCTCACCTTGCTGTGCTCTGGTGGACGGTGGGGGAGTGGGGGCCTCTGGCCACTGGGTCCCAGGGGCCTTCTGCCCCCTGGAGAGAGCTGTGGACTCAGGTAGGTCCTTTTCCTCTCTGGGCTAAATAGCCACCCCGCCTGGTCCCCTGAGCCCTCTCTGCTTCAGACAGTGGCGCCATATGTTAACTTGCATTGTCCCCCTGCATCTTGGCCAGGAACCCCTGAGTGTGGGTGCCATCATGACCCCTGTTTTATAACAGAGGCTGCTCGGCTCTGGGCCCCGCTTCAGTTCACCCGGGCGGGTGGGCTAAGTGGTTGCTGGTCTGCAGCGCCGACGTCCTCAGCCAGCACCAAGACAGTGGTGGCCCTCAGTCCCAGCCTGGGCTCACCTGTTCACCTGTACAGAAGTCACTAGCCACCTGTGGGCATTTGCACTTAAATCCAGCCCCACTGTCAAACCCAGTGCCCTGGAGCCCTGTGTGGCTGGTGACAGCAGAGGAAGCTACCACCCTACAGCTCCATCGTCTTCGCTGTCAGTGTGGCCCTGGAGACCCCAGGTTTGAAGTCCCCTTGTAAAAAGAAAGCCCAGGTCTGGTGTCCCCTTGTAAGCTGGGGGTGGTGTTCGCCAGGCGGGAACCAGAAGATACTCACTGGAGCCTGAAGGGTCTCCAGGAGGCCCTGGACAGGGTGACAGCCCAGTGTCGTACAGGTACTTTGCTGTCCGCTCCCTCCCCATGATGGGTGAAAATCCAGGAATGTAGAATCTTGAACATGTGGTGCCTACTTCCTGGCGGCGGCAGGGATCTTGGGCCATCAGTGGAGGCCATCCCTGGATAAAGCAGAACGGGCTTCGTGCTTCTCGGGAGCCTTGCCCCTGACGGGCAGAGGGTGTGCGCGCTGTCTTCTGCTCAGGCTGGCCTGGGCTGGGGCGTGACCAGCATCCTGGCCACCCCTCCCCCAGCCTGCCCGTGGCAGTCTGTCAGGTGTCCCCCGGAGATCCAGAAGGAGGGTCCCAGACGGCACCTTTGAGGAGCCGTGGCCTTCGCTGTGTCTTGGGTCGGCAGATGGCAGGACCCCCATGCAGCTGTACCCCAGCCCTGCCCACCGCTGCCTGCTTCCTGCTGCCTGGCTTGTTCTTTCTCTGCAAACTTGGGTGACCTCAGAAACGTCCTGACCAGCACCAGAGGTCATCAGTGCCCCATGAGGTGCCCCAGACACAGGGCTCTGCCCTGGAGGAGGTAGCTTGGAGGAATGGGGTGAGCCAGGCCTGGACATGAGCTGGCCATTTGCCCCAGAGCCCAGGTGCTCGGTCCCACAGGGGACTGGGCTGGCCCTGCAGGCTGGCCCGCTACAGAGGCTGCCCAGGGCCTATTACTTCTAATACCAACAAGGGCCCAGCAGGGCCTCTCACGGGCCTGTGTCATCACCTCGTTCAGAGTTAACCCCACCTGGGCCGGAAGCATGAAGCTGTCGTCTCCTTGTGCCTCCGTTGCCCCTCGCAGCAGGCGGGGACTCTTGCCCTCTCCATAGCAGTGGCGAGCCGCTCCGCGCTCTCAGGACTCAGGGCGCCTCCCAGGAGTCTCTGCGCCGGGTAGGGAGCAGAAGAGCCCATGTTTGACGCTGGCCCCTGCTCTGGGTTCACAGAGGGCACCTGGGCGTCAGGGTCAGGCTTCCCAGGGGTGGACCCAGTGTGCGGTCAGTCTCTCGGGTGACTGGACGGGCTAAGCACAGTCTCCTTGGGTTTCCCGTCGCAGAGGGGACGTGGTCAGGGCACGGGTGGCTGCATTGAGACCACTGCCATGCTGTTGCAGCTGGCACCAGAGGGGGCACCAGCCGAGCCTGGGAGGTGATCTGGGAGGGTGACCGGGGTTGAGGAGGCGGCCAGTGGCAGCAGGTCGACCTGAGGGGAGCAGGGTGGGCAGCAGGACCCTTGGAGCAGAGGACACAGGCTGGGGGCAGTGGCCCTCAGGGGCTGTTGGGCACATGGCCAGGCCTGGCCTGCTGACCGGAGCCAGCAAGCCTTGTAAGCAGGTTGAGGGCTTGGCCTGGGGGCAGAGTCCACCCTGGTGGCCAGGGGTGGTCTGGGAGAACAGGGCTGCTGGTGCTGGAGACCCAGGAAGGAAGGGCCACAGGGATGGCGAGAGGAGCTGGCTTCTGCCGCCACAGAGGGTGGCAGGGTGGCAGCTAGCGGGCTGGCCGGGGGCCCCTGCCCTCTGTGCTGGCGGGGCCTGTCCCCACCACAGAGGCACATGTGGCCCCCACCCTGCGGGGCTTTCTGCGGGGCCTGCAGCTTGTCAGGAGCCTGTGTCCCGTCTCCCCCGCCCAGGGCATCATGCTGGTCTACGACATCACCAACGAGAAGTCCTTCGACAACATCCGGAACTGGATTCGCAACATCGAGGAGGTGAGCCTGCCCCACCCAGTGTCGCCAGGCCTGCCGGTGGGAGCCGAGGCCCAGGGGCAGCTAGAAGCCGCTCTCCCAGAGCCCCGTAGGGAGGGCACGCTGGGAGCCTGGGGGACCCTGAGACCACGCAGCAGCCCAAGAGCCCAGCCGGGCAGTCGGGCTGACCAGCATCACAGTCGTGAGTCAAGCTGTCGGCTCCGGGGCGCCATCAGAGGGAAGGCTCCAGGACCGTGTGACCCTTGTGTTCGCAGGGTGTGGTGGGTGGCGTGTCATTGCCCTTTGAGCTTCAGCAGAGCAGGGTGTGAGCGGGGACCCTGGACCATGAGGGACCAGGAGGAGCCAGCCCCACCCCGCCTCCCAGGCCAGCTTTGTCCTCTTCCCGTCCCCAGCATGCTGCCTCGCCTCAGAGCGCCCTGAGCAGCTGTGCCTGTGGCCCTGGTGACTAATCAGGTGGGGCTTTGGGCCGAGACCAGAGCCAAAGAACCTTACCCGTCCACAGAGCCACAGCAGAGGAATGTCGCCATCCTCCCAGGCCCCAGAGCCCTGCTCTGTTGTTCATGGGCAGTGCGTCCGTCTGGGCTCCCGACCACCCCAAGGGGCCCTCGTCTGCTGGCGCCAGGCCGCACCCCGCCGGGAAGCCGTCTTGGGCAGGAGAGGCGGCCCACGCCGGCGTGGTGCTGTCCGTTCTGGCCGTGGACAGTGGGGCTCTTCTGGTGAACAGGAAGTTAGGGCAGGGCAGCACAATGGTCACGCTCAGAATTGAGGCGAACGAGCAAGGTCTTTTCTGGGTCCCCATCCTTCAGGGAGCACAGCCCGCACCTCCGGGCCTGAGGGAGGGTTGACGAAAGAGCCGTTCAGGAGTGAGACACCCAGGGCGGGTGACGGTGGGGAGCTTCAGTTACCTCGGGCATGGCCCATTTCCAGAGCCTGGAGAAGGAGTTGAGAGGTCAGACGACCAGATGTCCCTGGGCCGCAGCTGGGGCCTCCCTCAGAGGCCCTCACTCCCGGGGCCACCCTCACTCCCGGCCCCGGAGTCTGGTCGATGCAACCCAAAGAGAAGCTGTTCCAGCAGCCAGGAGGGGTTTCAGGAGGGGCACGCGAGGGCAGCTCAGGCCCTGGGATCCGTCAGAAACGCCACTCTGGCACTGGCTGAGCGGCACGAGGCCTGCTGCTCAGACTCTCTGAGCCTTAGCTTGTCATCTGGACCAGAATATGCCCGTGGGCCTGACCCTGGCACTGAGTCTGACCCATGTGCCCCTCCCGCAGCACGCCTCTGCAGACGTGGAGAAGATGATACTTGGGAACAAGTGCGACGTGAATGACAAGAGACAGGTGTCCAAGGAGCGGGGAGAGAAGGTGGGTGTGCTGGCCACCTGGGCACGGGGCCCGAGGGTCCTCCCGGCACAGAGGTCACCCCAGGGACCCTGAGTGCTCACCAGTATCAAGTCGGGGCTTTGGGGGCTAGAGCCCAGGGCCTTGTGTGTGCTGGGCAAGGACTCTGCCCCTGACCGCTTGACCACACGCCAGCTCTTCACTTTCTGCATTGTGGGGGGCACTAGGGACTGAATCTAGGGCTGCTCTACCACTGAGCTATACCCACAGCTTTTTAAGAATTTTATTTTGAGACAGGGTCTCACTAAGTTGCTGAGGCTGGCCTCAAACTTGGTAATCCTCCTGCCTCAGCCTCCTGAGTTGCTGGGATTACAGGCATGCACCACCATACCTGGCTGTCCCCTTCACGGTTTTTATGAGCATAAGGTGACACGCCATCCTGGTGTGCTGAGGGGCTCCATCGTGAGCTGGTGTTCCTGCGGGGCACACGCCACAGGCAGGGCAGCAGGAGGAGCACACCCAGCCAGGCTTCGTGCTGGAGGTCGAGCCGCGAGGCTCAGCACGCTCCTGTCCAGGCCTCACAGCCTGTCAGCTACCAAGGCCATAAGAGCGGAGGGGAGGGCTGTGGTTTGGCTCAGGCCCCCGTTTGCCCTCCCCATCTCGGCTGCCTCTCTGGCGCCTCCGAGGGGCACTCTCGACCAGCTCCCCACCAGAGAATTGGGGGGGCTGCCCCCACAGCCTCCTCAGTCCACCAGCGCAGATGGCGCCTACAGCCCTGGGCCCCTCACCACGGCCCACTCAGTGCTGGTCATCACCCGCGACTCCCGCCTCTTCCGCTTCCTGCGAGGCACGCCCCGGGTCTGGCTGATGTGGGCACATCTGTCCCCTTCACAGCTGGCCCTTGACTATGGAATCAAGTTCATGGAGACCAGCGCCAAGGCCAACATCAACGTGGAGAACGTGAGTCTGGGCCCCGCTGGGAGAGCCGGGCCTGCGGGATCGGCCCCTTCAGGCTGAGGGCGGGCTGCACCCTGCAGGGATGAGCCTCCGAGGGACCAGCCTCAGGCACTTCCTGGGCAGCTCCCCTCAGGGCGCAGGGGCCAGCAGCCCGTGGGAACCATGCCGCCCTGCCGCGAGCAGCACTGGCCCCACTGGGCAGCCAGCACGTGTCCTCCCACTGGCTCGTTAGCACCCCGCGGAGAGGCTCAGAGTCCCAGCTGGCTGGACACCAGGTCCAGCTGCAGGATCGTGCTCTGGGCCATGTCCCTCACCCAGAGCCCTGACTGAGCCTCGCCTATCCCCTCTCGCTCTCACTCCCAGCCCTAGTGACAGTGCCCAGAGGGACCAGAGGGACGGTCCATGTCACTGCCCCAGACTCCCTGCAGTGAGGACAAAGGCCAGGCTCCTCCCTCCCTGGCCCTGGCCCACTCTGCACACTGGGCCACCTGGCCACTCCCTCTCAGCCGTTGGTACCTTCTCGTCCTTGTGCCCATTTCCTTCTTCTCTCAACCCACCGGGCCTGGTCCACACAGCCCTCTCGGGGAAACCTCCCCGTTTCTTGGGGTTCCACACCCCACACCCAGGCCACCTCCACAGCAGACCTTCCCACAAACCCCTTGCGGGCAGCGCTGAGTCCACTCACGTCCGTGGAGCCCCTCCCCAGGCAGGGAGTGTGCAGAGTGGGCTTCACGCTGTTTGTGAGAGAGCAGACGAGGGCTGGGAGGACGGGGGTCACGACGCAGTGGCCGGCTGGGCGCAGCCATGCTGAGGAGGAGCACTCCCCTGCCCCCGCCAGACAGGGACTCAGGAGGAGCTGCTGGGCTCCTCCCTGCCCCCGCCACCATCAGAAGGGGCATCAGAGTGGACAGAGGACCGTCAGGGAGAGGACTGGGTACTCCTGGACTGTTGTGGACCAGTGCCTTAGAACAAGCCCAGTGCCCCTCTGGGTCCCAGTGTCCTCTCTGGCCTTGAGTGCTGCCCCGTCTCACAGGGTGGTTGGCTAGGGGAGATGACCCAGGCACAAGTCCTCTGTCTACAGTAAAAGTCGACGTGACATTGGACAGTCCTGGTGGGTGGCGAGCTGGGGCCAAGAGGGAAACCCACACATGGAACGGGGCTTGCTTCCTGTCACACCCACTCGGGTAAGCGCCTGGGGACTTCGGACCTGCCGGGCGAGGGGCACTGACAGCTCGCTCTTTCCACAGGCGTTTTTCACTCTCGCCAGAGATATCAAAGCAAAAATGGACAAAAAATTGGTGAGTTTGTGGCCTTCCTGGATCCCTGCACGCGTCTGCTGGATCCGGCCATCCTTGGCCGCAGTGGCATGTGGCTTCCCGGGCCAGTTCCAGCTTTTTAAGGCCCAACCAGACCCAGCAGGCCATTGCTGAGAAAGAAGGAAGAGTTTGCGAGTGTGGTGGGGACACGGTGCTGGGCTTGGCCCTCTGAGCCCCGGGCTAGCAGGGTCACGTAGCTCTTTGCATCTCTCCCGGAGAAGGTGTCCCAGCCTGTTTTCTGCTGCCGTGGCAAAATGCTTGAGACGAGACCTATAAAGATGGAGCGTATTTAGCTCAGGGTTCTGGAGGTTGGGAAGTCCAAGAGCGTGGTGCTGGCTTGGTGGCCCCTCCCTCCTGGATCGTAACGTGGTAGAGCGTGTGCACGATGTGGTGACAGAAGCCCGCTCAGCACTTTCTTCCTCTTCTTGGGGCCCCGCATGACCTCGTCCATCTGCACCACCTCCCAGGCCCCAGTTCCAAATCCATTTCCCCATGACCTTGGGGACTGACCTCCAACACATGGATGCTGGGGGCATACCCAGAGTGGCAGAAGGGCCAGGTGACATCACATTCATGAGAAGAGTGCCCCCAGCCCCGGGCAGGCCCAGGCAGGAGTCCACACGACGCGCTCAGTGCTGCCCGGCAGCCACTGGCCGGCCTTCTCGGCGAACATGGCAGGTGAAACCCCAGCCCAGGTTCTGCAGGTTGTGACAGCTCTGTGACCTTCAGTGGCGTCAGGTCTTCTGGGGCCTCGGGGCCTCTGGGGTGCCCCGCCATCCAGCCGGTGTGTCTCTGGCTTCTTTGTGTACCGCGACTTCGGGTCCACAGCACTGGGCGAGGGTGGGGCTGTCCTCAAAGAACAGTCCCTGTCCCCAAGGGACAGGGGCCTTGGTTCCAGCACCGCCTCTCTTGACTGAGCCACATCTGCTGCCTGACCAGCGTGTAGAGGTCTGGCCACACATGGGGGCACATGGAACGCCCGTGCCCGCCCTGGCTCCCTTTGAGGGGCTGTGGCCGGAGCGCGAGGCTGGCCACCGCACCGAGGCAGCAGACTGCCCGGGCCACGCGCCCCCTCCTCCCCATTCTATTCTTCAGCACAGGGTCCAAGTTCACATCTTCCCGGCCCCTTACCCCTTTTGCCCACCGAGCCTGGTGCTGCAGATACCCGTCCCTAGCGGGTGGCGTGTGGAGCACGGGTCGCGGGCCTGGCCCTGGCCATGCCTTTTGCTCAACCAGGTCGGGAGCTGAGTCCCGACCCTCCTGCTGCGTGGGGTTTTGGGAGATGCGGCCACACCCTGCCTCTGCCTTTCCATCTGTCTTTGGTGGCCCTGATGTGGCCCTGACGGCATCTCCACACCGTCACGGGAAGTGGCCCTGCCCTGGGCCCTGCTGTGTCCTCAGCCGCCCACCCGGCTGCCTCTGCTCGGCTGCTCCAGCCACGGTGCCCGTGGTCTCCGCGTGCACTTGCACTGTCCCCTCTCCCTCACTGCTGCGACGGGTCTCCGCACACGGCGTCCTGGGTGTGCCGACCAGACAGGGCATCTGCGGAGCCCTTATCCGCTGCCCCCGCCCAGGCCCGCCCCGCCCGGGACATCAGACGTCATGAGTGCCTCCTGCTCCGCCTGGGAGCCTCGCTCTGGCGTCTGCCCGAGGGTCAGTCTCTCCCTCCCAGCAGCGTGAGCTCCCCCGCGGGCCCCCTGCCTGGAGAGGCACCCAGAGGTCCCTGGCAAGGAGACACGGGTTTGCCTGAGAGCTGGACGAGGAGGAGCTGCCCAGGGGAGGGGGAAGTGGGAGAAAACAGGACCCATGAGTTCCTGGGGCTGCTGGCCAGGGCGCGGGGCTCTGGACACCAGGAGACAGCCATGGAGCCCTCTGGGAGGGCGCTGGCACGTCCTCGATAGAGGCTGAGGAGGTCGCGTCCAGGTTTACGCCCTGGCAGCCGGTAGAAGGCTGGTGAGTGGAGAAGGGGGCGGCGAGCCTTGGCACAGGGTCGGGCACCTGGGACCCAGACCTCCAGATCCCAGGGGACGGCCTCTGCCCTTCCACGGCGCAGCGTAGCGGGCGGGGAGAGGGAGAGGGAAGGAGGAGAGGCAGGGCAGGAGGAAGGTGGAGGCGGGAGGTGGCGAGGCAGGCTGCTGGGTGACAGGAGGTGTTCAGAGAGGAGGCGACAAAGGAGAGGGGACTGTGGAAGGCAGCCTCCTCTAGGGAGGACGTGCTGGAGGCCGGGAGGGGTGAGTGACGGTCAGGGGCTGGCGGAGTGGCACGGTGGGAGGGGAGGGGGCGGTGGTTGGAAGCAGGTGGGTGAGGAACGGTGGGGGTCTGTGGATGATGGCGGCCGGCGAGTGAGGGGCTGGCTGGCGGGTCGGGCAGGCCGGGTGCTCAGCAGTAACTGGAGACCCCTTGTGACCTTAGGAAGGCAACAGCCCCCAGGGAAGCCACCAGGGCGTCAAGATCACCCCCGACCAGCAGAAGCGGAGCAGCTTCTTCCGGTGCGTGCTTCTGTGAGGAGCACCGCCTGGGCCGAGCTCCGCCCAGCTGACTGTGCCTGTCCTGGGGCCGCGCTCAGCGGGCCTCCGCCTCCACACCTCGCCCGCGCCGTGGCCACGGCCCGCGGCCACCAGAACATAATTGAGAAATTGTTTATTTTAGTAACTGTCTGATCTTTTTCAACTTTGGAGATGGAAGAAGAATTTGCTATTTTCCTGCAACATCCACCAGAAAGGCCCACGCGTCCAGCACACAGAGCGGGTCCCAGCGAGCGGCCAGCGGCACACCTCCTCTCTGGGCCTTGGACGCCTCGTCTCATGCAGCACAATTAAAGCCACCAGAGAGCCCGGCCGGCCGGTGGTGGTGCCAGGCGCGCCCAGCCGTACACCTGAGCAAGCGACCGGTGGCCAGGGCCAGGAGCGTTCGCCCAACAGCCCTGCTGCGCAGTTGGCCTCCTCTTGGTTTTGGACAAGTGACAAAACCCATGTTCCCTCCTGCCTCTTTTTCACTGTTAAACCAAAGGGAAGCACAAATCAAGGAAATCGCACGTGCAGCGTTGAGGAGAGAGGGCGGGCGACTCTGTCCACGGCCAGGTGACGGCCAGGCAAGGAGGGCTGCTGTGCCCGTGCCGGCGACCCTGCACCAGCCCTGAGGGCCCATGGCACTGGGCGCCCTCCTCAGCGGTACCAGAACATCGCGCCCCCTCCTCTCGCCATCTCCAAGTCGGACGTTCTTTCTAGCTGAGATTTTTATTTTTCCAGATTTGTAGTGCCATGAAGTGATTCCGTCTTTGATTTCCAGTGGCAGACCCGGGCGACAGGACGCGCGTGCAGCACCCCCACCGGAGGTGGCCAGGGGCCAGCAGCGCCGTCCACGTGGCCCCCCGGCATGGCCGGGGCACAGGCATTCCAGGGACAGGCCGACCCCGCGGCAGCCTGGGTCGGCTTTTTACTGTCATTATTCGGTTCTGTCTGGATAGCTTTGTCCTCCCGGAGAGACTGGGACTTGGGACCAGACACAGGCGGAGGAGCGCCCAGCCTCCTCCTCACCTCCCACCCACCCCGCTGCTGTCAGTCCACGTCATTGGCATTATACTTCCTCCTTTTTTGAATTAAAACCAACATACCAGCAGTCGCCTGCTCCCCCCGGGATCGCGAGCGTGCTGTTTAGGTCCATGGCTGCCCCTAAGCCAAGCGAACCCATTAAGGCTATTCTCAAGGTAACGGGTTTGCAGGTCCACATTCTGCCCGCAGGCCGGGTGTCCCGCCAGGCCCCTGTCTGCCCCGCCCGCCAGCTCCCAGGGCACATCCTCATGCCTCCTCCAGGGCTGTGCTTCTGTTAAGTCTCCCTCCTCCCTTGGGTCACCGCGGGGCGTCCCTGTGGAAGGTGCCTCCCCCAGCCTTCCTGTGGGTTTGGGCTGGGGTGGGACCCGGGGCCTGCGCACGCCCACACCACCGACCACCCGCCTGGAATCCCCGCCTGGCTCGCCCGCCGTTCAGGTCGGTTTTCAGTTGTTTGCAAACAAAGATAAGCGCCTGGGCCGGGAGGGGCAGAGCGCGCCAGCCCCGCGTGCACCCCACTCGCCAGAAAACCAGCCTTGAGAGCCTCGGAGCTGGGTGCAGTGCACGTCTGGGGCCTGCGGCCTGCGCTGCTCGGGAGGCTGCGGCCGGAGAGCACCAGAGCCCGAGTTCGAGGCCGGCCGGGAGACAGCAAGACCCCAACTCAGAACAACTTGGAGGAAAAGTTTTAAACAGCCCAGCTGGGGGGACCCAAGGGGGTCTCGGGTCAGTTACAGCTGTAGGACCTCCAGGGAGGTGACACTATCATCGCGGGACCCCCACCCTGGGCCTCCAGCCTCAGGCCTGGCCCTGACTTCCCCAGAAAAATGGCGCCATCCCTGGCCCCAGCGCCACCGCGCACACCGCGCCCTCTCCCAGTGCTGCTCCCTGCCCGCTACTAAGATTCTCTCGTCCTGGTCCCTGGTGACGTGGCCGGGTCCGTACTCGGTCCAGACCTACCCCCACCTGAGCCCCCTCCCCCCTGGGCCTGCTCGCTGGGCCTGTTCACTCAGCCACCCTTGGCTCCCACCTTCCCTGGCGGCTCCTTCCAGGGCCCTTTGCTCTAAACCAGCTCCAGCCGAGGGTCCCAGGACTCGGCACAGCGGCACGGTATCAGTCTGCGTCCGTCGCTGCAGTGAAACACCCAAGGCCGCCTTCCTCACTGAGCAGAAGGGCTGCGCGCAGCTCTCCGCGGGAGAGGCCAGAAGCCCACCGTCAGCAGCCCATCGGCTCAGTGCCTGGCGGATGGCTTCACGCAGGATCGTGTGCCCGGGGAAGACATCACGTCTCAGGACAGGAAGCCAGAGAGCACCCACAGTCCCTTTGGAGGGCCCGTCCCCATTGACCCTCAGCTGATCCCACTGGGCCCTCCTCCACACGGCCCTGCAGGGGGGCGAGGTTCCCACACACGAGCCCTTGGGGACAGATCAGCTAGACCACAGCAAGCCTCACGGCAGAGGCAGATCCGGGAGGGAAAAATCAGCACAAGGGAAAGGGAGAGTGCAGGGGAAGCAGGCCGAAGCTTCCAGAATCCCCGCCGTGGGTCACACATCCCTGCTTCATTGAGATGATACGCAACGCGCCTGTTGCGGAAGCCAGGGAGACAGCGCCCGAGCTTCGCTGGGCTGCTCCTGTGGGCACCCTCTGCCTCTCATTTGAAACCATCCCCATGGGGCTGGGGATACGGTTCAGTTGGTAGAGTGCTTGTCTTGCAAGCACAAGGCCCTGGGTTCAAATCCCCAGCACCGCAAAAAAAAAAAAAAGAAAAAACCATCCCCAACTGCACCTGGCGTTCAGGGCCGGCCATGCTCCTCTCAGGGGCTGCTCCAGGATCCCTCTTTCCTCACCTCCTGGTCCCATGGTAGTGGCTGCCCCAGGGCCTTTGCACTTGCCTCACTGTAGTCCAGTGGTCCCTTGAAATCTGCACAGCCCACTGGTCTGACTTGGCTTTCTCGTCCCAGCTCCTCCTTTTATCATATTTATAAGAAGTTACTTGCTTTCCTACTCATCTGTCCCCCTTCAGCATATAAGGTCCACAAAATGGGGGCCCTCAACTTATTCACGTGTGGTCTGCACCCATTAAAGTAATGCAGGAGGCGCGCGTGGCCTCCAGGGGTGAGCAGGGAGGAGCCGCGTCCTCTGCATCCGCAGAGCCACCAGCAGCTCCAGCAGCCCCTCAGGTGTCGCCACCGCACAGCCCAGTCAGCTCCTGTCCCCAGTCGCGCCCTCTCCGCGTGCCCCACCCCCACCAGGGAGAAGGCAGGGCAACCTCAGAAGGCGGGCCGGCCGCGCACTCCCGCCTGGCCAGGCTAGGGGTCTGCACGGCGGTCCCGGCATAGCCATCGGCATCCCTCGGGTCCCCTCCCGAGCCCCCAAGCGCTCCGTTAGGGGTGCCGAGACGCAGCCAGCCGACGCCTTTCCTTCCAGCCTCGCCCCACTGCGGACTCTGGAGGAAGACGGGCTGCCGCCCGGCCCCGCTGGCTGGGCACCCAGGCCAAGCCGGCTTCCTGCTGGGCCCTCCAGAGGCCGCGGGGAGCCACGTGGCCGGGGCTCGGACCCCAGCACAGCCCAGGCCCAGGCACCCCGCGCGCCCGGCCCTCACCCGCGCAGCCTCGCACCCTCCTCTCTGAAATGCGGGTGACCATAGATCCCGCCTCAGGATGGCTGTGGACAGCCAGTGAGGTGGCCGGTCCCAGGCCGGGGACAGGTGCCCGTGAGCACCAGGCTCGTGAGCTGTGTCCTCACCGCCATCGCCACCACCTCTGTCCCCAGGAAGAACCGCTTCTCTTTCCACACCTAACGGGAGCAGCCGTGGAAACGACTCAGGTCGGGCTCTCGTTAATGTCCCGGGCCTGACCACGTGGCATCAGTGGAGGCTCCCAGGGCTGTGGGCTTGCTTCCCCAGCACCAGGGCTCACACGGGCTCTCCTGCTGCGCCACCTTCCTGGCCGTTTTTTTTTTTTTTTTTTTTTTTTTTTTTTGAGACAGGTGACTAAGTTGCCCAGGCTGGCCTCAAACTTGCTGGCCTCAAACTTGCCGTCCTCCTGCCTCAGCCTCCCAAGTAGCTGGAATCACAGGCACCACCACCCAGCCTGGTGAAAACGTCCTAAATAGAAAACTCGCCACCCCGCCAAGCGCAACCTCAGAAGGTGGGGGCCCAGCCTCGACCACCTGACCCGCTCTGAAGCCCTGCCCCAGCCTGGGTGGAGAGGCGTCTAGCCCAGAGCCTGGTCCCCACTGTGCTGAGACAGCTCCTGGGCCGCATCAAACCTGTGCTGAACATGAAGGGCAGATGGAGGTCGGCCTCACCTTCACACCACCCTGGAGTGGAGCGGTCCTGAGCAGGGACCTTCCACGTTTACCCCACAGTCTTGAATTCCCACCCAGGGAGGCCGCAGGGTTCCTTGACTGCCTCAGTCCCCACCTTACGCCTGACCACTCATTCAGCAAGTCACTGGACTGAAAGATAAATCGATTGATTGCTTTCAGATTTGTGTGTGTGTGTGTGTGTGTGTGTGTGTTTTGTTTTTTGTTTTCTGTTTGTTTGTTTTTTTGTTTTTTTGGTTTTTTTGGCCCTGGGGATTGAACTCGGGGCACTCGACCACTGAGCCACCTCCCCGGCCCTATTTTGTATTTTATTTAGAGACAGGGTCTCACTGACTTGCTTAGGGCCTCACTAAGTTGCTGAGGTTGGCTTTGGACTTGTGATCCTCCTCTCTCAGCCTCCAGAGCCACAGGGATTACAGGCATGGGCCACCGCGCTTGGCTCAGATTTTTTTCTTTACTTTTCTTTTCAGGAGTCAGTTTTGCTTATTCCTGAGGATTGTGACGATGTGACAGGCATGGGGTGGCTCCATAGCTAGTGTCCCCTTGTATCAAGAGAAATCACATCTCAAATTTTTTAGTAACAGTTTATTGAGATATTTTCCCCACCATACAGTTCTCCCACTAAGGCATGCAATTGGGTGACTTTTTAGTCTATACCCAGAATTGTGCTGTCGTCACCAAAGTTAATTTTAGAATGTTTTTATCACCCAGTCCCCTTTAGCAGTTGCTCCCCACCCCTGCCCCACTGGCTATCCCTGGCCACTGCCAATCTGCTTCCCATCTCTATGGACATCTCCTCTCAGTGGAATCCTACACTGAGTAGCCTTCCATGACTGGCATTTGTCACTCAGCATCATGTGTTCAAGGTCTCTCCATGGGTTGGTGTTCCTTTCCTTTTCATGGCAAAGTAATTTTCGACTGTGTGTGCTATGGTTTGGATATGGCTCGAGTGTGTCCCCCAAAAGGTTCATGTGCTAAAAGTCAGTCCCCAATGTGGCAGTGTCCTGGTGGCACGTTTATGAGGTAGGGCCTAGTGGAAGGTAGAGGACTCATGCTGGTCTCACAGGGTCAGGTGGATCTCACCGGAGTTAGTCCTCTAGAAAGCAGACTGTCATAGTGAGGACTACTTGCTCGGCTCCTTCTGCATGAGGCCCATTGCCTTTCTGCCTCTGCCACATCGTGATGCAACCAAAGGATCCTTGCTACCCTGCTGGGATCTTCCAGAACCATGAGCCAAATAAACCTCTTTATTCTATAAGCTCTCCAGCCTCAGGTATTTTGTTGTAGCGACACAAGACAGACAACACTCCAGGCGCACCGCACTCGGCTCATCCGTTCATCCTGAGGGAGTCTGGATGGAGTCCGTCTTTCGGGCACCCGTCCGCTTTGCAAGTGAGCCACATTAGCTTCTGCCCCAGGGCCTTTGCCCTCGCTCTTTCCTCTTCTGTCAGCCTTTCCTGCTTGTGAACTCGCCCAGCACCCATCTCACGGGCTGCGGGCTCCAGCAGGGTGGGGACCGGGCTGTCTTCTCCCTGCTTCAGCCCAGCATCTAACACAGTGACCACCCAGAGCCAGGGCTCAACAGACGCTAGTGGGAAGGGCGGACGAATGGAGAGGAGGAATCACGGAGGAGAGAGGCGCCTAAGGCCAGCGCCAGAGCGGCCTCGGGCCCTCCCCGCCCCACATCCGGAGCCGCGCATCTTCCCGGAGCTGAGCGCGCTGCTCACCTACCCGATGGCCACCCACTCGGGGCTGCAAATGTCCGGCCACCTGCTGAGGAAGGAGCCCACATCTGCCCCAGGCGGGGGGCGGGGCACTGACACCTGCTTCCCCTCCGTCCTCTGTGGACTGCGGGGGGCGCTCTGTGGTGACATCTGAGAGGGCGTCCGTTGTGGAGCCCACATCCCGAGTGGTCAGGGAGGTGAGGCGGAGCCTGCGTGCTGCCGCCCAGGGTGCTGGGCCAGGGTGGGCCAAGACCCTCTCCGTGCACCGAGATCCTCGGTGGCCAGGCTTCCCAAGTGACAAATTCCCGCAGGCCCTTCCTGTCCCCTCCCAGCAGTTCACCCCACACCTTCCAGGCTAGGAGGAGCCCACTGGCCAAGGGCAGCATGAGGGTCAGAGAAGTAGAGCGAGTTGCCCAAGGTGGCCCAGTCTGGGGGACCTGGAGCCTCAGCCTGCATCAACCTGGACGAAGCCACAGGACAGAGAATCAATGCTGTCACTCGACTGAGCCCACGACCCCTCCTATCAGCTTCATGTGGCAAAAGAGGATGTTATCCTGCTTGGTCCACAGTTGCAGAAACAGAAGCCCAGAGAGGCTGAGTGACTCACACAAGGACACACAGCAGGTGAGGGACAAGCTGGGCTCCTTGTGTCTCTCGCTTGAGTCATTGACCCACAGACCCCAGACCCTCCCCGACCCCCACTTCCCTGAGCCGATCCACCGTGGGGTCTTGCCAGGCCAGCTGGGCCAGGCTGATAGGCCCGCGGAGGCCGGGAGCCAAGCCGTGAGGATGCGGCCGTTTCTGCCTGACAGGAGAGAAGGAAGTGGTTTTGCCTGTGTGCCCCAGGGGCTGAGGGTGGGGACAGCCAGCACACAGCCAGGCGCAGCCGCCCTCCTGTTTAGTTTATTTTAAAGTCAGAAGAAAAGCCTGAGTACCCTGAGCGTGAAAGTACAGTCACAATCCGGCCTTGGACCACCTTGGTCTTGATCCAACACGATTGCGAAACATAATTTCACACGCACTTTTACAGAGGCAGTTGTGAGGGGACCCATGTGAAGGACGGGGCCTCGGCACCCGCCACGCGGGGTCCAGCCACAGGGCCTTTGCGCATGCTGCTTCGCACCTCCTGCGCCCTCTCTGCCCACCTCCCGCCTCTCTGCCCACTTCCCCCCTGTTGAGCTGTCTTCTTCTTCCCTTCCTGTGCCCCTCCCTCCAGGTCACCTAGGCCTGCTCTGGGACTGCCATCAGCCCTTCCCGACCAGCATCCACTTTGCCATTGGGAGATGTCTTGCTCTCTTCATTGCTCGACAGAATCCTGCACCTGTCTGGGGGTCCTCCCTCTGTCCTGCCAGGAGCTGGCACATAGTAGGTACTCAGTAAAGCTTGTCAAGGGCGGGGTGGGGGTTGGCGTCCCTCCACCTGGGCTCCCTCAGCTCCGCGGGGCGGCAGGCCACGCCCCGGGCTCACCGGCTGGAGGAAGCAGGAACCAGCCCCCGTGGGTCCCGCCCTGCCGCCTGCTGACGCACAGACCCTGAAGCGAAACCTAGGCTCCAGCTCGGCACCCAGGGGTCTCCCAGGTACGCGTCCAGACCCTCAGCCCCTGCCCAGGCCCCTGCAGGCACAGAAAGGGGGTGGGCTGGGCCAGAAGGAGGGATGGGCAGGCAGGTCCCTGGAGGCATGAGGGCTTCCTGGGGGAAGGGGCATGAGGAGCCACAGTGGGCGCCCGGGACAGGCTGTCCAGGGGTCTGGCTGGAGCACAGGTGTGCCAGAAGCTGGGCACCCAGCGACTCAGGAGGCTGAAGCACCAGGACCTCAAGTTCAAGGCCAGCCTGGGCAACTCAGAGACCCTCTCAAAATGAAAACCAAAGGCTGGGGGTGGAGCTGAGGGGCCAGCGCTTGCCTGGCGTGCGCTGGGCCCTGGGTTCGAATCCCCAGCACTGGGGGACGGGGACCGAGCGTGCTGGGACGAGTAGCGAGTTCCGAGTGGCCAGGGTGCCCTGGGGGCCGGAGAAGCCCCGCCAGGCTCGGCTGCAGCCTCAGCACCCACAGCCCTGGCCCTGTGAGCACGGGCCTCGCTGAGGCTGGCGACCCCGGGGAGGACTAAACACCCGGCCGCGGGCCCGATGGTCAGGAAACCCCGTCTGTGGAGACAGACAGAAGGAGGCCCTGGGGAGTGAGGGGGGAGAAAGTGCCAGCGGAGGAGGCCGGCAGGCTGCCCCAGAGGGGACGCTGGCCCTGCTGTCGGAGGGTAAGTAGGAGTTCTCAGGGTGGGAAGGGATGCGCTGGGGCGGCCGCCCTGCGCTGAGCCAGCACGGGCTCGTGCGCATTCTGCGCCTCCACAGAGTCGCGCCTTACTCGTGGTGGGAGCGGGTCCCCAGGGACCTGCCACTTACCCAGCGTTCTGTCCTGTGCTCACAGCCGAGGCTCCAGGACGCAGCCTGAGGCGGAGGCACCCTTGCCCAAACCGAGTGTCTCAACAGCCCCCAACAGGAAAGGCCAGCGAGGCCGAGGGGACCTGCCCAGCTGTTAGGAACCTTGGGGCCGCAGGCCGCCGTGGCCACGAATCAGTCATCAGCTCAGGCAGGCGCACACAGGCGCACTCTCACTGTCTCACCGGCACCTTCCAGGTGACTATCATCAGGCCCAAATTTCAGCTGAACATACAGGCACAGAGCAGTCAGGTGGCTGGTCCCGCCACAGCTGAGTGGGGATTAGCTACGCCCGAATTTGAACTCGGGGCATCTGGCTCCAATTGCAGGCGCTTTGTTTTTTCTTTTTATTTATTCATTTTATTTGTTTTTTTTAGAGGTACGGGGCAGAGTGTAATTGGACATTATACATACATGGAGTCGCACTTTGCTTTCCTGTGGTTGTACACGATGTATACTTTCACTGGTCCTGTGTCCATGTATGAACACGGGACAGTTACGTCCGGTTCATTCTACTGTCCTCCCCATTCCCATCCCCCTCCCTTTATTCCCCTTTGTCTAATCCAGTGAACTCCTATTCCTCCCACATTTATTGTGTGTCAGCTTCCACATATCAGAGAGAACATTTGGCCTTGGGATTTTGGGGGGGATTGGCTTATTCACTTAGCATGATCTTCTCCAGCTCTAACCATTTACCTGAAAATGCCAGAATTTCATTTTTCTTTAAGGCTGAGTAGTATTCCATTGTGCATATATATCAGTTTCTTTATCCATTCATCTGTTGAAGGACACCGAGGTTGGTTCCATAGTTTAGTTATAGTGAACTGAGCAGCTATGAACATTGATGTGACTGTATCTCTGTAGTATGCTGATTTTAAGTCCTTTGGGTATAGACCAAGGAGTGGGATAGCTGGGTCAAATGGTGGGTCCATTCCAAGTTTTCTAAGGAATCTCCACACTGCTTTCCAGAGTGGCTGCACCAATTTGCAGTCCCACCAGCAATGTATGAGTGTACCTTTTCCCCACATCCTCTCCAAGCAACATTTATTGTTGCTTGTATTCTTGATAGTGGCCTTTCTGACTGGAGTGAGGTGGACTCTCAGTGTAGTTTTGATTTGCAGTTGCTGGAGATGTTGAGCATGTTTTCATGTATTTGCTGACTGTTTGTATCTCTTCTTCTGTGAAGCGCATGTCCAGCTCCTCAGCCATGCACTGATTGGGTTGTTTGAGGGTTTCCGTGTTGGGTTTTTTGACTTATATCCTGGAGATCGGCGCTCTGCCTGAGGTGCAGGTGGAGATTTTCTCCCGTTCCGGAGGCTCGCTCTCATTCTTGGCTGTTTCCTTTGCTGGGAAGAAGTTTTTTGGTTTGATCCCATCCCACTCTTGATTCCTGGTTTTGCCTCTTGTGCTTTAGGGGTCTCCTAAAGGACTTCCAGACTCCTCAGAGACAGAGCCAGACCAGGGCTTTCCGCGTGCAGGGTCGTGGCGGGGCCGGCGGGAGGGTCCCGGGCACAATGCACCTATTAATTTCACTTGCCCCAGAGGTCGCAGGGCCACACCCCAGGGGCGGGCCGCCACCGAGAAAGTCAACAGTGCCTGCCCTGGTCCACAGGCCCCTGCTGTGGGAAGAGCCCAGCCGCAGACCTTCCTGACCCTGAGAATCAGACGGCTGAGCTCCAGGTTGGAGAAGAAGCCCGCTGGGCAGGAGGGGCCCCGGCAGGCGCCACCTTGGTACCAGTTTCCAAGTCAGCGCTCTCTCCCTGGGCTCCTCGGCAGGGACTCTCGAAGCCCAGGGGGGGCCTGAACTTGAAATCGTAGAGAATGTGTGTGGATCAGTGACGCAGCAGGCGCGTGGCAGGTGTGCCCACGGCGGCCGCCACCTCCAGCAACACTGGTGGCAGGAGCCACTGCGGCCACGTGGCTCAGTGTTCCATGAAACCATGGCAACCGCTGTTGGTGTCTAGCTTTGTGCCAGCTGTCCCACTCATCACTCATCAATTCGTCATCTCGTTGGCCCTGGGGACACTGACTTGATTTTTAAATACCCTGGAGTCTTGCCAGGCACAGTGGGGCACACCTGTAATCCCAGCTATTCAGGAGGCTGAGGTGGGAGGATCACAAGTTCGAGGCCAGCCTCAGCAACTCAGCCAAATCCTGTCTCAGAATAAAAACCAAAAAGGGCTGGGATGTGGCTCGAGGGAAGAGGACCCGGGTTCAGCCCCCAGTACCACGAAGCAAACACCAAACTAAACAAAGCACCCTTCTCTTTGTGCGCGTGTGCGATCTGCTCTGGTTTTCGGGGCTGGGAGGGAACCAGGGCCCCCACAGCCAGGCGACCGCGCAGCCCCGGAGCGCCGCCCAGCGCGGACGCGGAGATAAGGGGAGCTCGCAGGCACTCCTTCCTGTGCCGTGAGGGGTCCCAGGGAAGAGGAAACGCCCTGGGAGGTTTGGGAGCGGTCCGTGAGCGTGTGGCACACAGTGGGTCTGCAGAACCGAGGGGCCCGCCCGCTGGAGCCGGCCTTGGGCGGAGATGGGGAGGGGCCAGCCTGACCCGCCCCCTCTCGCCCCCAGGTGGCCGCCCCACCCTGGAGCCATGACCGAAGCCGAGAGGTTGCCCCCGCCGCTGCCCCCGCGACTGGACTGGTTTGTGCACACGCAGATGGGCCAGCTGGCCCGAACCAGGGTCCCCGACTGGTTCCACGGGACCATCTCCCGAGAGTGAGGACACGCCCCCCCCCCCCCCCCGCCCTGAGCAGATTGTCACTGCAGATTGCTGGGCCCCACTGAGCTCCGTGTGACCACAGGGTGAAACGGGCCCGGGACTTGCTGTGTGACCCTGGGCAGGTTCCTTCCCCTCTCTGGGTCTCACCTTCTCTGCACTTGGCGGCACCTGCCGCTTTACACAGGCGGGGCGGCACCATCCGTGAACGCGGGACGCAGCTTCAGAATCCTCCTTAACACCGTCCTCAAGCAACGGCGCTCCAGCCCTGGGATGGAACTCACGTGCCCTTTGCGTTTCAGAACGTGAGCTCTGAGGTGCGCGGGAGCCAGCCCGCCTCCAGCGCCAGCTCCAAGGAGGAAAGAACTTTCCCCACGCTCTGCACATAGGACATTGAGAGCATGTGGGACGGTCCCACGGAGGAGGCGCTGGTGTGGCGTCCGAGCTCTGGGACGGGGCTGTGCAGCTGCAACCTATCGGGAGCTGCGGGGAGCGATTTTAAATATTTTAGCAGCTCTGTTGACAGAGTAGAAGGAATAAGATGAGGTTGCTTTTCATCGCACTTTATTTACTCCAGTGTACGCAGGAGATGAGCATCTGGACGTGCAACGCAGGCAGGAGTGTGCGTTCTTCAGTGCGGGGGTCCCTCCGTGTCCACGGGGGCTGGTTCCAGGACCTCCCTGGGACACCAAAATCCGTAGATGCTCAAGTCCCGATAGCAAATGGCTAGTACTTGCATGAAACCTGCACAGAGAGGAGAAGGAGAGAAGTGAGAGGGACAGTGAGCACTTTGGGGCACTTAGAGGTAGCAAGCCCCTCCATCTGTTTCCACACCAGCCCTGGGAATGAGGCCCACTTTCCCCTTGAGGAAGCTGAGGGTCAGAAAGGGACAGACACCTGCCTGAGGCCACACAGCCAGCGAGCAGCAGAGCTCAGTTTTGACTTCAAGTGCATCTGCTCCGGCTCCTGCTCCGCCACCTGGGACTCTCGATTCACCCAAAGGCGCTTTGGCGGGAGGAGATCAGCCCTGGGTCATTGTCACCAGAGGTCGACTGCCACTTCTAGGGACCACCTCTGTCCCTGACTATCCCAAGATTTAAAACAACTGGGAGAAAATTTGGTTTTAGGTTGTTTGTTTAGAAAATCAGAAGTGCTGGCCATCATGGCTGCACGGCCCCAGTGTGCTGGGCAGTTGGGCCGTGGCCATGTCCCTCCTGTGTACCTTTCCAGGGCTGCTGAGGACCTACTGGCGTCAGAACCACTGGGGTCTTTTCTCATCAGGGTCAGTCACAGCCACGTGGGCTACACTCTTTCCTACAAGTAAGGCTGGGCTGAAGGCCAGGGCGGGGATGGGGCTAGGTGGGCTCTGGGCTTCTTTTGAGAGGGAAAGGTGTGCTGCATGCCACGACTTCCTAGGTAGCAAACAACGTGCAGATCCAGCCAGATTTGGCTGAAGAGCAGGGCTGCAGGTCTAGCTGGATCCAGTAGACATGGCTGTATTCAAGACATGGTGGCAACTTGAGGCTATGTGTTTAAGAACAAGGGCTTCTGGGTGTTCTGAGAGTGGCTACTGCCTTCCCTCAACCCTCACCATCTAATTCATGAGTCTGACCCTTGGTTAAGGAAACCTAGGGCAGCCCCGCTCAGTAAGCCCTCAGGCCTGATTTGCATCTCAGAGGATTCAGAACATGACACCACTTTCCAACAGGCAAATCCAAAGGATTCCAGGGCAAAGGTTAAAAATCCAAGCATTCCATGAAAGAGTCTCACAATTCGAAAAGCCCAGGCCTCCAGTTCTGTACTTGGAGGCTGGATGACCTTGGACGTGTTACTCAGCCTCTCTGAGCCTCCTGCAAAATCATCGTCTGTAATAAAGGAATACTACTTCATTTGATTACCTGAGCATTTATTGAGCACCTGTTGTGTGCCAGGCACACAGCTTTGAACTGGAGCCTGACTCCAAATGTTCATTGTTCGGATTTCTATCCGCCGTCGATCCCCAGCCAGGCACTGCGTTAAGCTTTGGCCTGGAGCAACTTGTTTCACTCTTGGGAGAACTCCTGAGGCCAGACTGTCACCTCTTGTCATAAACGGGGACACAGGCACAGGGCGGTTAGCCCGTATGGAAGGTGGGCCGCGGCTGGGGGCTGCCTGTTCCGGGTGAGTGAAGGGGGAGCCGTAACCCCGGCAGTGTCTCTGCAGGGCCCCGAGCTGCTGCCGCCACTTCATGGTGAAGCTCTTGGACGACGGGAGCCTCGTGATCCCGGGGGAGAAGGTGGCGCACGCCTCCCTGGCCGCCCTGGTTGCCTTCCACCAGCAGAAGCCGGTTTGGCCGCACGAGGAGCTGCTGACCCAGCCCTGCGGGCAGGTGAGGGTGGGACCCCGAGGGCCACAGCGACCTCCCGGGGTCAGGACCTCGTGGTGCCGGCCTCCTCTCCCCCTTTCCTGCTCTGCCACTCCCGCAGCGCGACCTCCCTCCACGCTGACCTCGCGGTCCCTGTCCTCGCACGCATGGTTTCACCTCTGAGGCCCACGCCCCTGGGGGATTTTTCACCCAAGCGGGATGTACACGTGGCTGATCTGTAGGGGTGACATTTCCTTAAAGGTCCCTGGGGCGTGGCCCAGGGCCTGAGAGCCTGGAGAGGGCAGGAAGTGCCTCCTTATAAGGCTCGGTGGGCGTGGCCCAGGGCCTGAGAGCCTGGAGAGGGCAGGAAGTGCCTCCTTATAAGGCTCGGTGGGCGTGGCCCAGGGCCTGAGAGCCTGGAGCGGGCAGGAAGTGCCTCCTTATAAGGCTCGGTGGGCGTGGCCCAGGGCCTGAGATCCTGGAGAGGGCAGGAAGTCCATCCTTATAAGGCTCAGTGGGCATGGCCTACGGCCTAAATAGTAACTGTGGGTGGGGCATGTTTCTTATTAGGATGGGGCGTGGCCTAGGTCCTAAAACTACCAGAGGAAGGACAGTCTGGGACCAGCCTTCAGGGTGCATCCAGGACCTCAGCCTTTCCCTTTCCAAGGGAACATAGGTCCTCGGGGCCAGGGTGAGGAACATAGGAGCTGAACATAGATCCTTTGACCCTGCAGAAGGATCCAGCAAACGTGGATTATGAGGATCTCTTTCTTTACTCCAATACACTGGCAGAGGAGGCCGCCAACCCTGCCCATGACCTCGGGGATCATCAAAGACCTTCCTCCTGCCCAGTGACTGCACCTGAGCAGGTATGTGATGGCAGATGGACACCTCTGACCTGCAGGAGAGGCAGAAGCAGAGAATGACCAATGGTTGCCAGAGACTCTTTTTAGAGAGCTTGATTCTATATCTAGGTGCCTAAAAGCCATCCAGTGGTTTCCGGGCTCTGAGATTACAAACCAAATGCAACCTCAGCTCACTCCTCCTGCATTGCCTACTGGCTCAGCCCCTCTGCCATTTCTTCCCTTGTTCAGATACATCAGCTAACCTCAGGACCTTTGCACATGCTGGTTCCTCCTCTGGGCATTTCCCTATGGTGGTTCCATTCTGGACCTTTTCCTGTGCTGGCCCACCTCAGGGCCTTTGCACATGCTCTTTTCTCCTTCCCCAGATTTCCAAGTCGGGCTTCTTTTAACTCTCCTTCAAGTATCTCCCTCCCCAGTCTCTGGACCTCCAATGGACCCCATGCATTACCCTTTTTATTCCTTGCAAAGAGCTCCTTGCAGTTTAAAAAGGTCTTGTTTATTTCTGGGTTTATACGTCTCCTGTCGGCTTCTCTCATCAAACCATGAGGTCCAGGAGGCCGGCTTGTCCTCCTGACCTGTTCACCGCTGCTTTTCTCACCCCCCAAAGAAGACCTGGCACACTGAAGGAGCTCACCTAATGAATCTGCTGAGGAGATGAAAGAGTGAATAAATGAACAAATGTATCCCAGCCTCAGGTGCCCCTAGTGGAGGCCTGAGTGTCCTCCAGGCCTCCTGCGTGGTGGGGAAGTTCTGACAGCAGTGGACACGAAATAGACTAGTGTGCTGGACATCGCTGGGGGTGCAGGCGGAGGGAAGTCAGGGAAGGCTCCCTGGAGGAGGCCACACAGAGCTGGGCTGTGCAGGTTGAGGAGGAGCCAGGCTCACGTAGCAATCAGGCCAGGCATCCAGGCTGAGGGAACAGCAGATGCAAAGGTCCTGGGGCTCCATGTGTCGGAACACAGAATGAAAACAGGCGGGGTATGGATGGGAGTGGCGGCAGTGAGAGGGAAGCTGTCAGAAGGTGGAGCACTGGGGCCAGGGTGAGGAGCGGGAATTCCATTCCAGATGTGCAGGGAAGCCGAAGGACAGCGCCAGCGTGGTGACATTGGTGGGGTTCAGGGCTCCGTGTGGCTGCGGAGGGAGCTGTCGGGAAGCAAGATGAGAAGATGGGGCTCAACTGGGCAGCACTGGGAGGGAGCCTGGGGGCGGGAACAGTGGGCCCAGTTGTGACATTTTCGGAAGAGCTTGCTGACGGCTCAGATGCAGAGGGTGAGGGACCCCATCGTGGGGCAGGTCCCTTTTGGGGAGGTGGAAGTTAGGGAGCATGTCACTGGGTGCCTTAGTCTAGTGGCCAGGCTGGCTGGGCTGTGTCCCTGGGATCCTGGGGCTGCCCCACCTGGGGGAGGGGGTGGGGTATTGATGCTCCACCTGCCGTTAGTCCTTAGGGGACTTTAAGGCTCTGATTCCTCAGGTCTGCCATGGGCGCCGGTGACCAAGGAGACTCCCAGGTACAAAGACCCTGGCCCTGGCACGTGGGAGCCAGGCTGGGGGCTCTGAAGCGCTGGGGCAGGAGGTGGGCAGGGAGGGCCGCAGGCAGCGTTGGCCACAAGTGACATTCAGTTAGGGACCGAACAGCTGGGTAGACGGGGCTTTGAGAACGTCCCCTGGGCCACTTCTGATCCCCGGCCTCTTCTGTCCAGCCCCGGAGCTAAGCATGGCTTTTAAGTTTTTAGATTATTTAAAAAACACAAGTGAGACTCACGACATAACCAGATGACCCCTCCATGTCCCTGCCCACAAGTGAACTTTTACAGTGGGCAGGGAGCCGCCCACGCAAGGCCGCCCGGGCTTCTGCCCGCACCTGGCTGACCGAGCGGGAGCCCATCGCGGCCCGCGGACAGGCAGGTCCTCGCTGGGCAGCAGGGGCGATGATCCCATGAGGCTGCCAGGGAGCCGAGAAAGCCCCGTGGCTCGGTGACACGGCCAGCGCCTGGGTGCTGATACCGGCGACCAAACCTACTGCGCTGTGGGTCTCGGGGCGCGGCTGGGGGCGCCCGCCCGGCCTGGGCGCCGATGGCCGAAGGACGACGGTGACGTCGCTGCGCGCACCGCGGGTGGCAGAGGACGTGTGTTCTCGCGGCCACTGCACCAGGCCTGCGGCCGGAGCGGGGTGCCCGGCCCGGTTCCGCGGCTCGGCCGGCCCTGGGCTCGGGAGCCGGGCGGTCAGCAAGGAGGGCACAGGCGCGGGTCGGGGCGCTCGCGATGTTCCTGGGCCTCGAGGCATCGGGAGCGCCCGGGCCCCGACTCAGCGTCTCGGCGGCCCGGCCCCAGGTGACCCGTCCTCCGTTGCAGGTCCCCGCGAGGCCGGCCCTGCTCCACCGGGCGACGGCCGCGAGAGAGCCCGCCCAGGACGCCGCCGCCCCGCGCCCCGCTAGCGCGCCTTGGGGCCAGGCCTGCCGGAGACTCTGGAGGAGCCTCAGAGCGCGGCCCCCGCTGCCGCTCAAGTCCCACCTCGCGGCCCTGAGTTTGTCGTCACTCCGGGAGGCCCGGCCGTCGTCAGCGACCCGCAGCTCCGGGGCCCAGGCGCACAGCAGACAGCACTCAGCAGAAGCAGCCTGGAGGGACAGTGTCTCCAGGGACCCTTGTGTGGCCACAGCCTTTGACCCCTCACAGCCCCAGGCCCCAAGACACAGGGACGCCTCCTCCAGGAAGGCCGCCAGGCCCATGAGCTGGAGCGGGGTGGCCACAGGGGTCAGGGGTTGGCACCAAAAGGTAGCACGGGCCCTGTCTTCCCAGGAGACCAAGCTGGAGCCGGGTGACGTGGCCGAGCCCCAGGTGGACTGGCTCCCCGAGGAGTACCTCCCGCCGCCACCCTTCGCCCCTGGGTACTGCTAGCGGGGGCTGCCCCAGCGCCAGGACCATGCCAGGGGCCCCGCACTCCTGGAGCGCGTCCCTCTGCCACCGTCCCACACCCTCAGCGGGTGTCTGGGGGACCTGGTCCTGCCATTGACACCACGTGGCCCGTTTAATAATGAAGATCCCAGGCGCAGCTGGGCAGTGCACATGCCTGTGACCCTGACCCCTCCATCCCCCGCTGGGAGGCTGAGGCAGGAGGATGGGGAGTTCAGAGTCAGCCTCCGCAACTTAGTGAGGCCCTAAGCACCTCAGAGAGACCCTGTCTCTAAATAAAATACAAAAAGGGCCGGGGATGTGGCTCCGTGGGAAAGCGTCCCTGGGTTCAATCCCTGGTACTGCCACAGCAACAGTAATATTCAGCAGCCATGGGTGGTCGAGATGCCTACTGTGTGCCCGGCCCGGTGCCAGACCCTCATCCAAGGGCCCACATCTCCAGGCCGACCAACCGCAGATCACAAGTGTTGAAAAGGGGCCGGGATGTGGCTCAGGGGTGGAGCGCTAGCCTAGCATGTGTGAGGCCCTGGGTTCCACCCCCAGCTCCACATTAAAAAACTAAACAAAATAAAGGTATTGTGTCCATCTACACCTAATATATATATGAAAAAACTTTATCCCGAACATGTCTGGACGTTTTTCTTGTCATTACTTCCTTAAAAAATATTGTATAATAGTTATTTCCATAGTGTTTGCACTATATTCTATATTATAAGTCATCTAGAGATGATTTAAAGTCCATGGGCAATTTGCACAGGTTACATATAAATTCTGTCACTTTATGCAAGTGACTTGAGCATCTGTGGATTTGGGTATTCAAGGGAGGTCCCAGAACCAGTCCCTGAGGATGCTGGGAGCCCACCGTACCTGTTCCTTTCCTGCCTCTAAGCCAACCTCTGCGGGCGGGCCCCTGTCCACATTCTGAAGAAGAGACTGAGGTTCAGAGAGAAGAGGCGTGGCAGAGCCACAGGCAGCAGGGCGCGAGCATCAGGATTGGAAGCTGGCGCGTCTGAGCTATTGGGTGCCCCGTCTGTAAAACCACAGGGCAGGGGCCTCAGTCAGCACAGAACTGTGCTCGGGGGGACTCAGTTCCAACGCACACCTCCCTCCCTCCGGGCTTGCCGCACAGTGGGACGTCACCTGCGTCAGCCTTCGGAGATGCACAGTGAGCCTCTTTCCTTTCAAAAGGGAGGGGAGCTGGTGAGCACAGTGGCTCAGGCCCATGATCCCAGTTACTCGCAAGGCTGAGGCAGGAGGATCACAAGGTCAAGGCTAGCCTCAGCAACTCTGAGAGGCCCTCAGCAACTTAGTGAGACCCTGTCTCAGAATAAAATTTTAAAAGCTCTGCAGATACAACTCAGTGCAGAGCATTTGCCTAGTATATGCAAGACCAGGGGTTCCACTGGTGGTGCCAACAAAAAAGGAAAAGGAAGAGGTGGCACGGGCTTATGGTTGCGGACGGCCTCTGGAGGGAATCCTGGGTCAAAGTGCTGTGTGACATTTGGCAAATCTAAACTTCTCTGGGCTGTTTTCTGATCTGGAAAACGGGAAGAAGACAGTGGCTCCTCAGGAGCTGACGAGATGCAAATAAAACCTGGGGTGTTGGCACAGAGGTGCTTGATCTTTAGGGGCCGAGGTGGGCTAAGCTTTCTAGAAAGGAGGCACAGTGGAGGTGTCTGGGAAGGGCTCTGGGTCTGGCGTTGGTTGCAGGTCCCTGGGACAGACTGGGGCCACAGAAGAAGGTCCTGGGGCACCCCCAGGTGGAGCGGTGTGGTGAGGAGGTGTGGAGTGAGGTGCTGCCTCCGCAAAGGACTGGCCTTGGTCTTCCTCCAAATGCAAACTGTGAAGAGCTGTGCCCACCTCAGCGAATGCCATTCCCATCACCACCCCCCTCACAGGCGTCCCTACGGCAGCTCTAATGCATCAGCTGAGCGAGTCTCAGTTCCTTCGATGGAACAGAAGACTTGAGCAGCCGGTGGTGAGATTCTGCCTTGAGACTCACGGGGGTGGGGTGCGCCTGATCTCCCGCCTGTTTTGCCTGTGGGGATCCACGACTCGCACTTCCAGCATTCACAGTGGAGAGAGATCCAGAGCCAGCTCATTCCTCCTACAAACGAGGAAATGTGTGGCCCAGAGAGGGTAAGCCACACCCAAGATCACACAGCAAAGGGCAGAGGTAAGATTCCAAGCCTCCTCCCTCCCATCTGCCCCATGTAAGATGGCAAGTGTCCTCCCAGCAAGGGTGACTCAGTGTCTTGTGTTTATTTCCAGTGCCCGGGGAGGCCAGAGTCCACAGTGGGGCGAGGGCTCCCCGCCCTCCTCCGGCCAGGTCCTCCTCTGCGGTGCCCTCAGATGCGGATGTGGAAGGTGCTGTGTGCAGAGAGAAGAGGAGTCAGTACCGTGGAGCACAAGCCACCCACCCTCCTCCTGGGCAGTCCTGCCCAGAGTCCCTGAGGCAGGCAGGGAACACGGGGAGAGGGACCCCCTCAAGCAATCTAGACGTGGCTCTGGTCCCGTTAGGACTTGTGAGCACGTCTTGCTTTTTGTGTGTGTGCTCCTGGGGACAGATCCACCCAGGGGCACTTTACCACTGAGCTGCATCCTTGGTCCTTTTTATTTTATTTTGAGACAGGATCTCCCTAAGTTGCTGAGGCTGGCCTCCAATTTGTGATCCTCCTGTCTTGGCCTCCTGAATTGCCGGGTTCACAGGCGTGCACCACCGTGCCTGGTTGTTAGATCAGTTTACATCCCAGCTCCACCCTATATGTGCTCTGGACTCAGTTTAGCCCTCCGTAAAATGGGGATAATGGCTGTTCCTCAGTGGGACTGAAGTGAGGGTAAAGGGATTGGGGGCACAGGGGACACAGAGCATGGCCAATGGCGGCGAACCCCCAGTTTCCATCATTTATCTCTATTTACCAGGAGACCCGTCTTGCCGATCAGAGTAGAGGAGGTCTTTGCATGCGCTAAAGGACATCATTAATAATAATGGCAAATAATAATAATAATAATAATGGCAATGGCAGCAGGATAGCCCATGCTTACTGAACACCTACTGTGTGCCTGACTCCACCCTAAATTCTTCCCATGTGCTAATGCAGGGCCCCACAGCCTTATTCTGTAAAGGACAAATAGTTGATATTTGTCCAACCAGTCAACTGCACAACAGCATATTGTCATAGACAATATGTTCACGAATGGGCACGGCTGTGTGCCAATAAAACTTTATTTGTGGACACAAAGTTTGAATTTCCTACCATTTTCACCTGTCATGGAATGTTATTTTTTCCCTAATCATTGAAAAAATGTAAAAACCAACCTTTGCTCATATAAAGTACAAAAACAGGGTGGATGTGGCCCAAGGGCCGTAGTTGGTCAACCCCGTGTTATCTCACTTAGCTCTCCATGGCAGCCCTGTAGCCCGGGTTCCGATTCTCCCCACAGGCTGCCAAGTACAGCTGTACAGTCTGTTCACTGCACAACTGTTCAGGTAATGCAGGCTGAAGTGCAGCTGTGTCGCCCTTGACCACAAAACTGCATCCACCCACGAGAGGTGGCTGGGGGGTTCCTAATTATCCCCCTTTTACAGACGCAAGGACTGAGCCCAGGGAAATTGAGAGTTTCCCCAGGTCACAAATGAACCCACAAAGGAACCAGCAGAAATGGCGTGAGTGAGCTGTCTGCACGAGGGCCCCTTTCGCACATGGGAACGGGCGGCGCCGGCAGCACCTGAGGAAGTCAGGAGCCCGCAGAATCATGTTCTGGAAGTCCTCCAGGGACAGGCGCCCGTCGTGGTCGCCGTCGGCTTCGTCCAACACCTTCTCGCACACCAGGCTCACCTCCTCGGCGCTCAGCTCCCCCCGCGTCAGCTTGGTCACGGTCTGCTCCAGGTCCCACGCGCAGATGTAGTCGTCGTCGTTAAAGTCTGTGGCGCGACAGTGGGGAGCGCGGGTGGGGACACGGGTGACAGGCAGACTGCGCCACCGGTCAGCACGTCTGTCCCCGTGTTACAGCAGAGGAAACCCAGGCACTGGGAGACCACCCGGGACCTCAGGGTGGAATCCGGGGCTTGCTTTGGAGTTGGGCAGGGGCTGCTGGGAGTTCATTCATTCACTCAGTCGACAAATACCCTGCGTGCTGTGTGCCAGACACCAGATCGCATTCTCACTCAGCAAGTGTTTATTGAGTGCCTACTGTGTGCCAGGCACTCTGATAACTATTTTTCATTTCTTCACCCCAAAAGTACATATCGAGGGCCTACTGTGCATCGGGCACTGTGATGACTTTTATTTCATTCACTCAACCAGTATTTATTGAGCAACTACTACGTGTTGGGCACTGTGAGAACTGCTTTTCATTCATTCACTCACTTAGCATTTATTGAGTGCCTACTCGGTGTCAGTCTCTGAGATACCTGCTTTTCTTGTTTTCATTTATTAATTCAACAAATATTTACTGAACAGCTACTATGTGCCAGGCACAGGAGGCGGCTGGTGAGTGAGACATCATCACCACCCCTGGGAGCCCTTGGAGAAGTGGTGAAGTGACAGATCCGTGAACAGGTGACCCAGCGGTGCCTGGTGCTGGGAGAGAGGGAAGATGGTGGACGGGAGCCGGGGCGGGGCCTGGGTGTGGTCCAGGACCCGCGAGGCCAGCGTGGCTGGGCCCGGCGAGCGGGAGTGGGATTGGGGCAGGCGCGGGGCGGGGCCAGAGGACCCGGGGCCGGGACTCGGTGCGGGGCTCCGTCTGGCGCGCTCCCCGCCCGGGGTCCTGCACGCACCGTAAATTTTAAAAGCGTAGTAGGCCTTGAGGTCGCGCGGGGCCATTTCGCTCATCACGGAAAACATGTCCAGGAAGTCGTCCAAGGTCATGTGGCCGTCCCCGGCCTGGGAGAAGACCTGGGCGATCCTCTGGCGGAAGGGGTTGTCCTGGCCGGGAAGCGAGCAGAGGCCTCGCCTGAGCAGCTCTGAGGGTCCAGCGGGCCAGCCCCGGGGACCTCTGCCTGGTGCCCTCTGCCCCGCCCTCCGTCCTGGACAGGACCTCAGGCAGGTCCACTCTGCCCCTGTGGTCTGGTCCCCGGTTCCCCGGGAAGCCGCTGTGACCCAGGGAAGGTCAATCAGAGATTTCTATTTATCCGACAATTGTGATTGGCTCTGGCATGGGCATGTGACTCAACCTAGCCAATCAGAGGCTGCCCTGGAATGTTTTCTGAGAAATTGGGGAGGGTCTTGCTTTCTGCTGCTGGTGGAGCTGCAGGCGCTAAAGTAGGGTGGTGGCGGTTCCTTCCACTACCTTGAGGAGAGGCTGCCTGGGCCCAAGCCTCTTCCTGAGGGGAGATGGCAGTGGAGGGAGGTTTCTGAGCATGTCACCAGAGGACCTGCTCCTAGCCAGACCTGACCTGCTCCTGAATTCTTTTTCAGTTGATCCAATTCATTCTGTTCCTCTCAAAGGAGGTTTCATCACTTGCAGTAAAACAGTCTTTCATATCTGTCATTTCTGTATGCAGATTCCACCAGCCACAGATTGAAAATACTCAGAAAAACATTGTGTCTGGCCTGGTGTGGTTGGCACACGGCTCAGGAGGCTGAGACGGGAGGATCGCGAGTTCAAAGGCAGCCTCAGCAAAAGCAAGACTCTAAGCAACTCAGTGAGACCCTGTCTCTAAATAAAATACAAAATAGGGCTGGGGATGTGGCTCAGTGGTCGAGTGTCCCTGTGTTCAATCCCTGGTACCAAAAAAAAAAAAAAAAAAAAAAAAAATTGTGTCTGTACCGAACAGATACTGAATTCTTTTCTCCTGCCACTTCCCCGTCGGCAGCACAGCGTCTGTGTGTGTGCATGGCTGCTCCCGTCATCTAGAGAGGATCTACAGGCTACAGAGGGGCACACACAGTGGGTCCTGTACACCTCTGTACTTGAGGGATCTGAGCATATAAAGTGTGGGGTTCCTACAGGGGGTGTCCTGGAACTAATTCCCTGCAGATGCCAAGGGGAAGCACTCTCAGGTTCCCTTCCGAAGCCAAACCCCCATGTCAAACAACCAGCCAAGAAGACCTAGCAACTCCTGTCCCAGAACCTCCACTCCTCAGGTCTTCATGGCCCCTCGCCTGTGTCAGCCCATGCCAGCCTCTCAGCGCTCTCTGACCCTGTTAGGTTGCAGCTGTGTGACATGAACAAGTTCTTTGACCTCTCTGAGCCTCAGCGTTTCCATCTGTAAAATGGGGTGCTCGTGGCCTCACGGGTAGGTGGGCCACAGGCGCTGCCGCTGCTCGATGTCCCCTTCCTGCCGGGGCCCAGGCGCACCTTCAGCTCCGGCATGCTGCCGATGAGCTCGTAGGGCACCTTCACCTCTGGGCAGCTGGTATAGTCGAGGGGCACGAGCTGGGGGGCCAGGTCCTGGTAGCGGTAGAAGAGCCTGGTGGGGGAGGAAGAGTGGCGACAGGCTGAGCCAGGAGGGAGGGGGGTCCCCCCACTCCAGCACTTGCAGCGGTTCACCCCACAAGGAAGAGAAGGATGCTGGGTTCCCCAGGGTACCTCAGTCCTGAGTCGGACCCTCACACAGACAGAGCCGGACTCAGGCACTTCGACCCCGACCTGGGGACAAGGCCAAGGCAGTGAGAAGTCCCCAAGGCTGGAACGAGGAAAGCAAGCCAGAGAGAAGGAAGAACTTGCTGGAAGAGGGGCCCCTGGTGTGGGGCTTAGAAGTAGGAGTAGGAGTTCACCAGGAGGTAGCGTTAGGAGAAGGAGGGGCCAAAGGCTGGATCGGTCACAGCGAGCACCCGAGACCCTGGCTTAAGCTCTGCACTTCTGGACGTCGTCACCTCGTGGGCAGACCCTGCCTCTCCCGCCCCGTCCCCTGGTTCTCAGCGTCCTCCCTCTCCGTGGCGGGAGGCAGGGTTCCTCCACTGTGCAGAGCCGAGGAAGCCGCCAGTGCTCAGGTCTTTTGAAAGGACAAATTGCAAAGCCCTGAGTGTCACAAACCCTGCCCAACCGCGCAGCCGGCTCTCCGCTCCGCTGCCCTCACCAGGGGACGCTCTGCCTTCCCTGGTGCGTGCGAGCGGCAGCCCCGTGGAGCCTGTCGGATGATTCTGGGGTCCCCAAGCTGAGGAGGCCAGGAACCCCTGGGCTGCATGCTGGCGAGGAACTTGAGACAGGGACCTGGAACTTCGGTCCCCGGCACCCGCTCCCGGCAGGCGCCCTCCGGGGATGCCCTGAGTTTGGGTTTCTGTCCCCTTCCCACCCGGAGACTGTCATTCCGCCTGACAATCTAGAAGCCTGACGCGGGTGTCATGCCAGCCGTCAAACTCCGCGGGGCCCTGCACGTCTGCCCTGGGCCTGAGCTCAGCCCAGCCCTGTCTGAACCTCAGTTTCCCCATCAGTAACCTGATCGTCATGGCCAAGGTGACCCCGCAAGCTGTCCTCACCCAGACAATGGGGCTCACTGGTGAGGAGTGTGTCCATCAATAATGGATGTCCGGTGCCCACACAGCTGGGGCTTTGGCCCTGATCGCTCTGCAGCTGAACCCTGGCCAGCTTGGGTTTCACAGCTCCAAGTTCATGGGTGGGGGCCCCTGGACAATAGCCCCACAGGCCGAGATGACGTGGGCCACTCATCTGTGCCCGTCTCGCTGGGCTCACGCCAGGGACCTGCAGAAGCCCCGGGTCACCTCCACACACCCTCGCTTTGCTACCGCCCAGTCCAGAGCTGGCTCTGGATTCTGCCCCTGGACTTCCAGCCTCCGGTCCTAGCCTCCACACCCTGGCCTCAGGGAGACGCTTCCGAAGGGGACCCTCCCCTCCCTGTTCACACACCATCCCTGGCTCCCTGCCACCTTTGGGAGAAAACCCAAACTCATGAGCATAGAGACTGTGACAAACGGCAGACTCGACTCCTCGGCTTCCCGCCTCTGCCTCCATCCACCAACCATGACCGAACCTCCCCCACGTCGGCAGGTAACTTCAGGGACACTGATGTATCACGGGCCATCAACGGCAAGTGTCCTCCAGCAAGGGACGGGTTTCCCCAGCTCCTCCTCCCGCACTGACCTCATGATCTCCTTCCTGGTGAAGAAGGTGCAGTCCTGCGGGGAGAGGGGTCGGCTTGGCCCGGCCCCGCCCCTGGGGCTCCTTCCCCACCCCCTCAGGCCACCCCAGAGCCACACCGATGGCCGATGCCACACAGACCTCTGCCAGGAGCCTTCCGACTGCACCCCAGCTAAGGGACGCTGCCCCCTCCCGGGCCAGGAACCCGAGCGGGACCCAGGCCTCCGGCCATCCGTACCTGGTAGGCTTCCAGTTGCTCATGAGTGAAGATGGTCTGTTTGTTACCCATGGGGAGGACGGAAGGCCGGACTCAGGACAGACTCCAAAGCCCCAGCGTCCCCAGGCCACCCGACTTGCCAGACTGCGGCACGCCAGTGTCCGGGCAAATCTCCCTGCCCTGGCTGTCACCTGCCCACCCGCCCCGTCACCCCCAGCCTGCTGAGACTCAGGTTACAGCCACGCTCTCTGGGCAACAGTCAGTGTGTCCATGGTCAAGAAGGGCTGCTGGAGGTCACGGAGCGGCCCTCCGCCTCTGCCACCTTCAGGTGCGGCCAGGGTCTGGGGCGCCGTCAGGAGCCAGGCAAGGTGGTAGGAAGGCTGTGGGCACCCCCAGTTCAAATTCCAGATGTCTGCTCACTAGCTGTGTGGCCTTGGGTAAGTCACCTGACCTCTCTGAGCCTTGTTTGTGAAATAGAAATTATATTAGTACCTACATCATAGGGTCATTTTGTGGATCTAAATAGATAATTGACCACCAGGTAGAAGCCAGTGCCAGGCACTGGGAGTATAATGGGGAACAAGGTAGATGAGGTTCTGAGCTGTGCCCCAGAATTATGGCTACTATGTGCTGTGTTAGGGCTGGAGGAAAGTGATCAAAGGTCGAGGCTTGAGAAGTGGTGGGTTGGATAACACCAGACTGAGTTCTTCTGTGCAGAACTTGTCAGGGCCTTTGGTATCCTAATGTGAGGCATGCAGCCTCAGGAGGGCAGTGTAACAGCCGCCAACCTCATTAGGATCCAGAATTGGCTGGGGTGGAGCTGGATGGCAGAGCCCTGGCCCAGCACGGCAGCACCCTGAATTCCATCCCAGCACTGCAAAGTAAATGAATAAGTGAGCAGGGTCCTCTTGGGTAGAAAATCTGGGAGTCCCAAGTCCCTGGCTGGATGAGTCCTGGATGGATGAGCGTGTCCCGCTCACTGTGGGCACCACCTCCCTCTCCTGCTCAGACTTTGGCAGTACCACACTCCAAGCCCCCAGACCACTCTTGGGTCTGCTCTCTCCCGATCCCCACTCTCCCTGATCTGGACCACAGCAAATCCTCCCAGCAGGCTCCCCCGCCTCAACCTCACCAACAACCCCCTCCCCAAGCCCGCACAGTCAGCTTGTAAACCGTGGCTTTGATCAGGCTTTCGAGACCTTCCAATGGCAACGTAAAAATGAAAACAAAAAACCGACAATACCAAATGTTGGTGAGGATGTGGAGCCACTGGAACTCTCACCCACTGCAGCTGCTGGTGCTTTAGAAAATGGGTTGGCAGTTTGTTGCTTTTTATTTTTTAAATAGAATTCAACATATTTACACATGACTCAGCAATCACCTTCCTGGGTCGTTACCTGGGGGATACAAAAACCTAGAGTGAACCCTAATGCAAACTATGGACTTTGCAAGACAATGACATGACAATGTAGGTTCATCAATTGTAACAGATGTACAATACTTTCTTGCATAGGGAGTGCTGCTAATGGGAGTCTGTGCAGGTGTTGGAGCAGGGAGTACATGGGAAATCTCTGTACATTCTACTCAATCTTACTATGAACCTAAAATTGCTCTTTTAAAAATCTAATCAAATATTTTAAATTTTTGTTTACACAGACCATGTGCATACCCACAGAGTGGGAGAAAATATTTTCAAATTACAAATCAGGTAAGGGAGTAGTATTCCTAATACATAAAGAACTCCTACAACTCAACAAAAAAAGACATGCATAACCCAAGTAAAATATTATGTATGCTCAGAAAAGAATATAGACCTAAAAGGTCACATATTGTATGATTCATTTATATGTAATATCCAGAATGGGTGTTCTGTCCTCCTGGGGGTAGGGGAATGAAGGAACTTGTGGGGCAAGTGATGGACCTGCTCTATCTTGATTGTAGTGTTGAATATGTTAAAAGTTTAGGCAAATTAAATCATCACAATTTATCTGAGCAAAGCCTGATGTACCAATCAGGTAGCCCTCAGAACCAAAAGAGGTTTAGACAGCTCTACCCAGAAGTGTGGCCAGGCAGTATTTTTACACAGAAACAGCTTGATTGGTTGCAGGTGGGCTTTTGCCTTAGTTGGGCATTGCCTTACTGGTTAGCAATTGGGATTGGCTGAAGCTTGGCTGCTGTGATTGGCTGACACTCAGCTCTTAGTTGCCAGAATATACTCTGGTTAGATTGCAGTTTGTTTACCTACTAAGTTAGGTTGCAGTTAGCTAGGTAGGGACTCAAGATACAGAAGTTGCTTGGGGCCAAATTTAATTTGACAGCTGCATGTCTGTATTCTTTTGACAAAACTCACAGAACTGTACACCAAAGGGGTGAGTTTTTTGCATGTAACTAAATATTTTAGAATGACAACAATAACAAAGCAAGACCTCCTTACTCCTGTCACCTCATGATTGAAGTCCAAATTCCTTTCCTGCTCAGACACTTGGTGATCTGGTTATGTGCTCCCGCAACTGACAATTAATTATTTATTAGCATGAGCACTGACTGTGTACAAGTGCTGTCCCAGATCTTGCTGATACATCCGTGAGCAAAGACGGCCAGCTGCTGTCATGGAGCCCACATTCCAGAGTGTCATGAGGACATAACTAGTCAGGAGTGCTGAATTCAAAAATGAAAAAGCAAGGCAGGGAGGGAAAGAGAGGAAGGAGGGCCACATGGATTGGGAGGGGAAGGTTCCTCTGATGGGTGGCATTTGAGTAATGAACCAAAGGAAGTAAAGGAACAGGTTACATGGGAAGAGGGTTTCTGGCAGTGGGAACAGCTGGTGCAAAGGCCCTGTGGTTGCAGTAAGCTTGACCTAGTTGAGGTCTAGCAAGACAGCCACTTGCTTTACAGAGGCTCTGTAAGCACTATGATCACTCAGCTGTTGTTCACATCCACAATGACCAGAGGAGGCTTCTATGGCATTCTAGCTCCAATGATGGTGTCTTAGTCCATTTTCTGTTGTGATAACAGAATACCAGAGACTGGATCATTTACATTTTTTTAAAAAGAGGTTTATTTCAGCTCCGGAGCAGCGTGCTGGCATCTGCTGCGCTTCTGGTAAGGACCTTGTGCTGCCTGGCCCACTTAGTGAGACCCTATAGCAAAATAAAAAATAAAAAGGGCTGAGGATGTGGTTCAGGGGTTAAGTGCCCCTGGTTTCAATCCTCAGTGCTAGGAAAGAAAGGAAAGAGAGGAAAGAGAGGAAAAAGGAAGGGAGGAAGGAAGGAAGGAAGGAAGGGAGGGAGGGAGGGAGGGAAGGAAGGAAGGAAGGAAGGAGGGAAGGAAGGAGGGAAGGGAGGGAGGGAGGGAAGGAAGGAAGGAAGGAAGGAAGGAGGGAAGGGAGGGAGGGAAGGAAGGAAGGAAGGAAGGAAGGAAGGAAGGAAGGAAGGAGGGAGGGAGGGAAGGAAGGTAGGGAGGGAGGGAAGGGAAGGAAGGAAGGAGGGAAGGGAGGGAGGAAGGAAGGAAGGAGGGAGGGAGGGAAGGAAGGTAGGGAGAGAGGGAAGGGAAGGAAGGAAGGAGGGAAGGGAGGGAGGAAGGAAGGAAGGAAGGAAGGGAGGGAGGGAAGGAAGGTAGGGAGGGAGGGAAGGGAAGGAAGGAAGGAGGGAAGGGAGGGAGGAAGGAAGGAAGGAGGGAGGGAGGGAGGGAAGGAAGGAAGGAAGGAAGGAAGGAAGGAAGGAGGGAAGGGAGGAAGGAAGGAAGGAAGGAAGGAAGGAAGGAAGGAAGGAAGGAGGGAAGGGAGGAAGGAAGGAAGGAAAGAAGAAGGGAAGGGAGGGAGGGAGGGAGGAAGGAAGGAAGGAAGGAAGACAGGCGGGCAAGCACAACAGCTTGGCTGAACCTCTGGGGAACTATGCTGAGTAAGAAAGCCCATCCCAAAAGGTCACACGTGAATGACTCGCAGTTTTAAAACGAGCAAACCCGACGTGTCCAGAACAGACAGCACACTGGTCGCCCACGAGCCCCAGCGGCCGGGCGCGATCTGGCGACGCTGCGCTTTCCGGGCCGGCGGCAGTGCAGCCAGGGCCCTGCCGGTGGGGGAATGGCAGGCGCGGCCGGTTTCCTCTTTCCCCCGGTGACCCGTCTTCCCTGCTGCCGCCTTAACTCATCAACAGGAGATTGGGTCAGATTGGCCCGAAGGCGACGGTTCCCTTTATTTCTCGATGAGCCCGCCTCGCCCCTCGGAGCAAAGGTAGTCAATGGCGCGCCCCCTCCGCCCGCCTCCCGCTCCCGGGCCAGCCCCGGCTCGTCCCTTGAACATCGTCGTCTTATCTTTCCAGGATTTTGTTCTTCGCCGCAGCGAATCTCAATTTAAATTATATCCCTATTACCAAAGAAGAAGCCATAACATCTTTAAATCCCATCAGGGCTCATGCATGAGTAACGATGCCTGACTTAGATGATAACAGGTCAAACCGGGGGGAAAGTGCAAAATTAAAACGTCTTAAAAAAAAATTTTAAAAAGTGCATGTGAATCTCCAGTTTTCTCAAAATTCAGACACGGGGCAGGGGGTGTGGAGCGCGGGCCCGGCCGCCCCGAGGCCCGGATCGGACCCGAGCCCAGGAGGGGGTGGCCCTGCAGTTCTCACCCGCTCCACCCAGCGACTGCGGCTCGTGCGGGTCTGCCCGGCTGGATTCCGTCACTGACGGTGCCACCGTGCGGCCGCCTGTTGGGAGCGGGCGTCGCCGCGGTCCAGCCAGCGCCCGCCGCATGGGGCAGTTGCGTGCTGCCCCCTGCAGGCAGAACTGGGAAGCGCAGGCGCTGTGGCCTCCGCGGTCCTCTGTCCTCGGGTGTGGGGACAGACCTCTGCTGCTTCTCTCTTCTCCAGCCTCTGCTCTTCCACCCGCTCCACCCGCCTCAAAACAAAACCAAAACAAACAAAAACTAAAAACCTCCGGGCATCATCTTGGCGACAGCTGTCAGAAATCAAAGGCGCCGGGCTGGGGTGGAGCGGCAGCTGGAGGCTCCCCGGCGAGGGCCGGTTCCGCTCCAGAGAGGAGGGCAGAGCGCGCGAGGCAGACCCAGCGGGCCCACGGCAGGGAATCCACACCGCCAGTCGGCCCAGACTGGGGGCCAGGGGACCGTCACTGAGGGGGGACATCAGCCTGGGAGGAGCCAGGCGACCGCGCCGTGGAAAGCGCTTCCAGTCGCTCGCTCGGCAAAACCGAGGCTCAAAATGAAAAGAGGCTGGCGCACGCTGAGCCGAGGACCCAGGGAAGCCATGCCCCGGTTTTGGAGGCAGTGGGAGGGGAGGGTCCCGCCGTTTTCTCCTTGCTGCGTTTCCTTTCTCTTGCTTTGTTCCGTCCTCCCTTTCAACTGCTCCTGAGATGTGTGGTTTTCTTACCTGGGGTGTGTGTGTGTGTGTGTGTGTGTGTGTGTGTGTGCTTTAGGTCAGAAGTCTGTGGGAGAATTTCGATTTCTTCTCTCTTTCCCTCAGTATTAAAAATCCAGTGATTAATTTTTTAAAATCCAACACATGAAAGCAGTCACAAAATATTCTGATAGGGAAAAGGGCTAGGGACCAAGCAAGGACTAAACTAGAACCAGATCCCATTTGTATTTTTAAACTTGTACTCCTTGAGAGACTAGAAATAAAGGAATCCAAACAATAAGGGACCATACGGCTGGGTGTGGGGGTGCAGGCCAGTAATCCCAGAGACTAGGGAGGCTGAGGCAGGAGGATTGCAAGTTTGAGGCCAGCCTGGGCAATGGAGCCAGACCCTGTCTCAAAATAACAAATAAAAATGTCTGGCGGTGTAGCTCACTGGCAAAACATCCCTGGGTTCAGTCCCCAGTTCCAAAAATAAAATAATAGAGGGCCGGGGGTATGGCTCAGATCTGGAGTGCTTGTCTAGTATGCGTGAGGCCTCGGGTTTGGTTCCCGGCACCACGAACAAAACAATAACAGATGATTTCTGGGTGAGGATGATTTCTTCTGTCTTTGGGGGTGTCTCTGCATTTTTCCAATTATATATTCCACAGTAAATGTTTGTATACCTTTATGACAATATAGAAAATAAATAAGATGTGACACTATGAACATACCTAATGGCACTGAATTGTGCACTCTAAAGTGGTTGCAATGTAAATTTTATGTCATGTATTTTGCCACAATAGGAGTCATGAGAAGGAAAGAAGGAAGGACAGGTGTAAGGTGTTAGAAAGAGACTCTTCCCTCCCACAGTGTATTAGTCAATCTCACGTTGCTATAACAAAACACCTGACACAGTCTTCTTGTGCGGTAAAGAGAGGTTCAAATTCAAAACCACGAGGCCCTATTAGCTCAGGCTTCTGGGGAAGGTGGCACAGCATAGTGAGGACCCAGGTCAGGGCCAGTGCTGCATCTCAAGCAAAGACAGAGCAGAGAGAGGCTGAGAGGACAGGGCCTTACGATCCCCTTCCAGGACATGTCCCCGATGACACAAAGACCCACCTCCAAAGGCCCACAGCTCCTCCCAATGCAGTCTCCCTGAGGACAAAGCTTGTAACCTGTGACCTTTGGAGGAAACTACCCATGTTCACACCATGGTGCAGGGGATTGTAAGGTGGGAGTCAGATCTTCCCAGGCAGATTTACAAAGGATGTGGGTGCCAGAACTCACCTCCAGCTCACGTTCTGTCAGCCAGATCAACCATCCAAATGGAGGCCAGAGACCAGAACGGAAGCTTCGACAAAGAGATCGGGGGACACTTGGAGGGTGGAGGGGATGTGCTGTTAAGTTCCTCCTTGTTCTTAGGGGCCTGGGGGGTAGGAGGTTACATTCTACCACCAAGCCTAGCAAAGGGGCTTTGAGACATGCCCCACTCTTGGAAAATCCAGCCTGACCCACATTTGAGAAGGTGTAAAGGGATGTCTGGAGGACCAGTCTTGGGTGTGATGGCAGAGCCGGGTGCCTGCGGGCATGTTGGGACCAGCCTGTGTGAGAATTTCCTGAGCACCAGATGGGAGTCGTGCGAGACAGAGCTGGTGTGACCTCATCTTCACTACCACCCACTATGACTGCCCAGCAAGGTAAGGAAACCGCAAGAGAACGAAGCTGGTGGAAACTGCTGGCTGCCCAGAGGCTGAGGAAGGAGCTGTAAGGGACCACCAGGAATTTAGATGCGTATTCCAGGGTCAAATTTTCAGGGGAGAGGGAGTTTGTTAGTCTTCTGTCACTGTAATAAAATGCCTGAGATTGTCAACTTATTAAGAGAAAAGGTTTATTTTGGCTCACAATTTTGGAGTTATAGTCCATGGTAAGTTGATCCCATTATTTTGGGCCTGTGGCAAGGCAGCACATCATCACGGGTGCATATTGAAGAACAAAACCACTCACCACATGGCTGGGAAGCAACAGGAGAAAGAAGTCTGGGGTCCCACAAACCCCTTCTAGGGCATTCTCCCAATGACCTACAACCTCCCATAAGGCCCCACCTCTCAAAGATTTCACAACCTGTCAATTGTGCCACCCCAGCTACCAAGACTTGAACACAAAGATCTTTGAGGGACATTCAAGATCCAAACTATTGCAAGGAGCCTGACGGAAAGCACTAGAAAGCAGGTGAAAAAGCACCCGCAGGGAAGGAGTTAGCTATAACCAATGAAGTTCAGGAACTATCGAACTCTCTTACTTCTCCTTCCCCTCCATCTTCCTTTTTTTTTTTTTTTTTCACATAAGGGAATTTATTAAGCAAACAGAGTGTCTCCCTGCAGGGTAAGAGAGAACATGAGAGGAAAAGAGAAAGGAAAGAGAAAGGAAAGAGAAAGGGCGTGCACTAGAGAGAGTGGAAAGCGAGGAGGAGGAAAAGCAAGTGTATAGGAGAGAGAAGCAAGAGAGGAAAGATCTCCGCCTTCCTTAAACACCCTCCTAGGGACACAAACAGCAGCTAATCGTGACAAGAGGGGCCAGTAGCAGTTCAGTGGCTTCCTCTTCCCTTTTCCTAGTGCAGCAGGTCCCACCGAGGGAGAGCGAAACTGTCCTCTGCATATCAGTTCTGGGCATTCCAGTTACTGAATCGCCTTGTTCGGGGCTTAACATGACATAAAACTGAGAGGAGTGTCTTGGACCTGAGAGCATTTTATCCATGACCGGAAAATGACTGGCAAGTTTTTAAAAAGTGCTTAAAAGGATGGAAGGAAACTAAAATAGAATTGTGTCTGGGTTCTGATAGCAGCTCTGCTACCCAAATTGGGAAACAAAACCAACTCATTGGGCCCCCAAGGGTAATGGCACCAGTAGATTGGGTTTGGGTTTTTTTTTGTTTGTTTCTTTTCTTTTTTTTTTTTTTTTTTTTTTTTTTTAGCATTCCTTGTGACTCTTTCCTGTGCTAAAGGCCTCAGAGCCAGAGTGGCTGAGAACCAACATCTTATTCTGGAGAAATCCAAACTTGCTACAATTCTGCTTCAAGAACGAGCCCACAAGAAACGAAGCTTATGTCCGCCCAAAGACACACATTGATGTTCACACACTTCTCCTTACTGCTCCAAACTGGGAACGGCCCCGAATCCATCCACAGGTGAGGGGTAAACAGACCGAGTCTATTTACACAGCGGGAGAACCCTGGGCAATAAAAATGAATGAAGGATTGTTAGGCCCAGCCACTGAGGGATCTCGGACGCATCATGCCCAAAGAATCCCAGCGCCCAAGAACACTGGTGGGCAGTTCTGAGACAGTGGCCAAGAACAGGTAGTCAGCGTGATCCAGCAGGATGAGAGGGTCGAAAAGAAGGGGGCTCATTCAAAGAAAGGGAATCGGAGTGCCCCCTCCTCCAGGGCCCCTCCCCCAACCAGTCACCAACAGGCCAGGGAATCCGTCCTCCTACCCGAGGAGCAGCCCTGGGCCGCTCTCTGCCGGCCTTTTGGTCACCTAGGCAAGACAGGAAGAGGAGGGGAGGCAAGGAAACCCACTCCCAGGGCACCAGCTCTGGGCCCCCTCCTCTCCGGAGAAGGTCATCTCTGTTCTGTCCCTTAAATAAAACTTGTTTCCTTTTATTTTATTTTATTTTTTTTGCGGTGCTGGGTTCGAACCCAGGGCCCTGTACTTGCAAGACAAGCACTTTACCAACTGAGCTATCTCCCCAGCCCTAAAACTTATTTTCTACACTTGCCTCAGGGTTTCTTGGGTGTTGACGGGAACAGGGACCTGATCCTGATTTCCAAGACCAGTATCAGTTCCATTTATAGGTACATGAAATTTTTAAAGAGAAATGCAATCTATAGTGACAGAGTAGATCAGAAGTTGCCTGGGGTCTCAGGGAAGGGATTTACTAAGAAGAGGAACAGGGGAACGTACAGGGTGCTGGAACATTCCGTATCTTGATTGTGGAGAGGTTACAGGCATATAAATGTGTCAATACTCATCAAAGGGCACAAGTAAAATGGGTGCATTTTATAAAGGCAAAAAACACATTGTCTAATGTACCTATGTGTGGAAAAATAAAATCAAGTGCATAAAGGTAAATCAAGGCACCTTAAGATACTAGGCTGAGAGGATATGAGGGGCCAACCTTCAGGCACATCCACCTCTAAATAAAACTTTTTGACCCTATGCATCCTGTACTTCATGTGCCGAGAACTGTGGTTTCCTAAGCAGGTGGAACATTCTAGTCCTTCAGATAACCTCCAGGGTTGTCTCCCCGACAGATTCCCTTCTTTTCACAAGAATTTTTTTTTTTTCATTGTTCTCCCCTTTTCACCTTCTGAAAACTGCTTTACATGTATTCTGGAAATTACCCAGTCTCTTCTTCAAAGCTTGCTACCCTGTCTCCACCAATCTAAATTCCTGACAAACAGCAGAAGTGATTTTCCTCCCCACCTGTGGCTTTGGTCTGTAAACCTTGCTCGACATTGGAGAGACCCCAGAGCACATTTCAACCTGTCTGAAATTTGGGTCTCCTGAGCTGCAACTCCGATCAGCCCAGATAAACTCTCTGTGTTTCTTAACCAGTGTGCGCACCCGTTTGTCTCAGGGTCTACACATGGAATAAGAGGACATAAACTCACAGAAGTAGCCAGTAGGATGGTGGTTACTAGGGCTGAGAGAAGCAGGGAGGGTTGGTTAAAAGACAAAAACTTTCATTTAGGAGGAATAAGTTGAAGAGATCTGTCATACAACATAATGAATATCGTCAACAGCAATATAATTAGTTCTTGAAATTTTGTCAGAGATTTTAAGTGTTCTCACCACAAAAGAATGAGATTTCACATTCGTTAACTCCACTGAGCCATTCCAAATATATGCGAATTTCAAAACATTATCTTGTGCACCATAAATATGTGCAAATTTTTGGCACTTTAAAAATAAATTAAGAATTCTAAAGGTTTGTTTTTTTTTACCGTATATATAGATGACTCAATTTATTTATTTATTATTTTATTTATCAAACGCTTGGAAATGAATGAGTACTGATTAGGTTACAAAACCTGGTCCAGGGGTCTTATCAAACACTCGGCACATGGCAATCAGTGAGAACGCCGCCAAAGCGAACGAAACCCAAAAACCTCGGGTTTTGAGCACCCGGGCTAAAAGCTGAAAAAGCGGAAATGAGAGTCAAAACCGGAAGTGTGGCAGCAGACGCGGTGGGAGGCTCGGGCACGCGCCTGACTCTCCGCCGTACCCGCGACCGGAAATGTGGCACAGGCTGCACGCCAAGGACACACGCGCTCCTTGCTTCTCAGCCAATCAAGAAGAAGTGAGGCGGGCGTCCGGACGGAAATAGTATTTACAAACAGGAAGTGTGGCAGTCTATCCACAGAACTGCCAGTGGGAGCTATGGAGGCCTACGAACAGGTCCAGAAGGGACCGCTGAAGCTGAAAGGCGTCGCAGAGCTCGGCGTGAACAAGCGGTGAGGCCCGTGGGACCCCTTCTTCTGCTCCGCTAGACGTATCCCTGGGATCCCGGGCACTGGCCCTCTGATCCATCCTACCTTGTCTCCCACCCCTCTCCCCTGCCAGGAAGAAGAAAAAGAAGGACAAAGACAAGGCAAAACTTCTAGAAGCGATGGGAACAAGCAAAAAGAACGAAGAGGAGAAGCGGCGCTGCCTGGACAAGCGGACGCCGGCCCAGGCGGCCTTCGAGAAGATGCAGGAGAAGCGGGTGAGGCACCGGCCTGGGGCCGGGGCGGCCGACGGCGCGGGCCTGTGTCTCCCAGGGCGGGTGCTCAGGCAGAGCCGGGGACTCGAACTGCAAGAGGGCGAGCGGTCAGAAGGACCTTAGTTCCGGGGAGAAGATTCCCCTCTGGCCCGAGCGGATGGCACAGGGGAGAGCTGGAGACCATTCCATCGCTGTGACTCACTGGCCCTGCGACTCCGGGCCAGTGATCCCTTCTAGTGCCTCAGTTTCGTCAGTAGATGTCAGGATAGTACTTTCTCCTGAGAGGGTCGGGAACTCTGTGTGAATGATGCAGGTAAAGCATTTGGCACTAGGTCTGGCACATATTAGGCGCTCATTGGGTGTTAGCTGTTGATATTAAGTGGCTCTGCTCCCCCCTAAGTCGCCACCGTATGTTCCATGATGACTTCGGTGGACAGAATCAAATTTGCTGTATTACAAGGCTCCTGTAAATCATTTCTGTTCATATTAATCACTGAATGAATTTGGGCCGTGAGGGAGAGGAGAGGTCAAGGTAAGATAAATCAGCTTGGCATATTATGCTGGACAGAAATTAATCTGTCTGGGTTAGTTGCTCTTAGTGGTTCTCTCCCCCAACACATCTGGGGAGGGAGTGCTGTGGACATCTAGTGGGTGAAGACCAGGGACACTGCACTTCCTACAATCACAGAACAGTACCCTGCACCCTGCAAAATGATTTGTCCTCAAATGCCAATGGTTCTGAGGATGAGCCAGGTCCAGTGGTGCATGCATGTAATCCAGGAGGCTAAGGCAGAAGGGACACAAGTTGGAGATTAGCCTGGGCAACTCCAGGCTAGTGAGGCCCTGTCCAAATTAAAGTATAGGAAAGGGGCTGAGGCTGTAGCTGAGTGGTAGAGGGCTTGCCTGGCATGCATGGGACCCTGGGTTCAATCTCAGTACTATCAAAAAGGGAAAAAAAAAAAAAAGAGTGCCGAAGCTGAGAAGTCCTAACCATGACACTGGGGAGAGTTAACTGATTACTCTTGGACAGAATTTGGTCATACAAAAAACACACAGCCTGGGCCAGACCTCGGTGCCAGGACCGCGGCTGCTGTTTGTTAGTGTGTAGCTCTGGGTTAGTCAAGTGTCCATCTACTTAGAGTAGGGCTGAAGTTTTTCTTGTAGGGTTTTGTGAGGATTTAACAAGTGAATGCAAATCTGTCACCTGAGGTTGTAGTCACGGCAGGGCTGAGCTCTTGTGGCTGGAGTTAGACTGAGAGGTCAGTGCAGCCCTTGGGTGACTGCGGAGAGCTCTCAGTTGTCATTAGAATGAAGAAGGAAGGCCAATTTCAGCACATCCCTGAGGTGGCGGGGGAAAGACAGGTGGAGACGAGGAAAGGACTGACCCTTTTTAGAGGATATTTGCCATTAAGCTTGGCAGCCCTCCCTTAGCACTGCTTTTCCAGACGTGTGACGGGCACTGCCCTGGCAGACGCTGCCCATTGATGGCAGTGTTCTTTATAGGGGAAGCCGGCACAGTCGGCCTCTCAACCTCAGTCCTGGGCCCCGAGCTTGTGTATGCAGGGTTGGTGCATCTGTGGAGCCCCTTTGGCATTCGTGGCCTCGGGACACCTCGTGGGGGACAGGACCGGGGCAGAGCTCCAGTGCAGACGGACGTGGTTTAGTCAGATGGCAGGACCCAGGCACGAGGGCTGGAGAGCCGGAGCCTCTGAGGCCTGTGTGGACCACGCAGACGGACTGACTGTGGGTGGTGCGGGGTCAGCGGGAGTTTTTTGTTGTTTAAAATAGGAGCTATCGCGGCTGGCTTCAGTTGCCTAGAAGAGAGGGAAACAGGAGAGATGAGGTAGGTGAGATCGAGCTCCAAAGGTCCCTGTGCTGGAATCTGGTCCCCTGTGGTGCTATTAAGAGATGGTGGAAAGTTAGGAAGCTGGACCTAGTGGAGACATTAGGTCACGGGGGCGCCGTCCTTGGAAGGGAGGAAGGCAGTTCTCGGGTCCTGAGTCAGGACTGTGGAGGCTGGTGCAGTCCTCCGGGCTGGGAGTCACCGGAGGCCAGGCTGAGCTGGACATCCCAGATGGCGCAGCAGAGCTCCTTTCATAGCCTCGCCCATCTCTGTTTTTCTCTTTTTCTTTATCTGCAGCGGGGTCATCAGACTTCCTGCTTAGTGGCCTCCAGAGGCACAAAACAAAACTTGCTGGGTCTTGTGGCTCAGCCTAGAGTGGGCTCTGCATTCTGTCAGGTGAGCCCAGAGCTAGTTCACGGTCAGTATGGCAAAGGGGCCAGCACACTTAGGGAGCCAGAGAGAGCTGCCTGCAGTCGTCCAGCTAGAGTGGAGAGCCAGGCGTGGCCCCAGGTCTGTGTGACTCTGCCTCCCCTGGCGATTGGGTCCTTTTTAAATGTCGCAAAATTGCTGAGGCTGGCCTTGAACTTGCAGTCTTCCTGCCTTTGCCTCCCTAGTCTCTAGGATTACAGGCATGCACCCCCATGCCCAGCTAAAAAGAATTTTTTTAAATGAACATATAATGTTTGGATTTATTTATAGGGTACAGTGTTATAATTTGATATATGTGTACAATGTGTAAATCAAATCAGGGTAATTAACATTCCCATCTCTCAGATGTTATCATTTGTATGTGTTGGGAATCTTCAAATCCTTCTCTAGTTATTTTGGAATGTGTAATAAATTGGCGACTGTGGAGATTGTTACTGCCCTGCTGTGTTGTCCAACATCAGAACCACTCCCCACCCTGGTTGGTGCCTGTTTCCCGTCCTCTCTATCCTTCCTCCCCCTCGCTTCCCTCGTCTTCAGTGTTCTCTCATCTACTCTGTCCTTGCAGTACTGGGTTTGAACCCAGGACCTCATGTATGCTACGCAAACACTCTACCACTAAGCCACGCTCCAGCCTCTGCTCTCTATTTACATGTGATCGACATTGTTTAGCTTCCACAAATGAGTGAGAACATGCTGTGTTTGTCTGTGACCCAGATCCTCGACCCTCAGCACTGCAGCTGAACACCAAGGTGGACACTGTCACTGGACCCCCTGCTCGGTGTCGGGCCCTTCACCCTCTTATCTCCCATTCTTCCCGTAACCCAGGTGGGACTTTCTCTTCCCGTCAGCAGCATGTGCTGACCACGGCCCAAGGATACAGGAAGCACATGTACAGTTTTCAGCAGAGTCTGCTCCTGCTCAGCTGATGCTGGTTCATTTCCTGCCACTCATGAGGGTAGGACCAAAGGTGACTGAGCCAGGTTTTCTTTTGGACCAGCCTGAGTGGAGCAGAGGGAGAGGGGCAGGATGTACATCCTGAGCTATTCTAGAAGCGAGAGCCAGGCTGCCAGGGTCACTCCCTCCATCCTCCAGCCTGGGCCCTGTTGAGCATGCAAATTCACCACCATGTCTTTCTCCTACCAGCAAATGGAGAGGATCCTGAAGAAAGCATCCAAAACCCACAAGCAGAGAGTGGAGGTAAGTCATGTGCCCGGTAGAGGCAGACTGAGCTATGTAGGGTCCTAGTTCAGCCCAGAGGCCAAGGGAGCCAGTGGAGTGTTGCTGGGAGAGGGTTTACCCAACAGGAATGACCGACACCTCCCTCTGCTCATTCAAGGCCTGCAAGGCGGGTGAGGAGGGCTCACTGGGCAGAGACAAGACGTGGGGGAGGTGGGACTGGGCAGGGCCACGTGTCCCTAGTGCCCTGGCTGGGCCTGTGCTGATGCAGGCTTTCTCCTTTGCTTCCCAGGACTTCAACAGGCACCTGGATACGCTCACAGAGCATTATGATATCCCCAAAGTCAGCTGGACCAAGTAGCATCCTGGTCCTGGCTGTGGAGGAGCATCGAGAGACAGCAGAAAGCAAAGTCAGGACTATCTTTGGTTGCTTTGGTATTTTCTGGAAACATTCTTTTACACACACCCATGCCTCTTCTGCTGAGACAGTACTTTTCTAAACTGTATCCCCTCAATCCAGAACTTGATTAAAGTAAGACTGTCCTCTTAGTTAATTTTGGCTTTTTGGTACACATTGAAGGTAATTAGTTTGAATTGAAAGTTCTGGATTTATCTAGAGGCTAAACTGGGACTCACTGTACGAGTGGCAGGTTAAAAAGTTTCTAGAGTTGTATCTGACACGCTGAGGCCAGCCAGCCATCCTCGCCTGGATGAGATCGGACTCCAGAGGACAAGAAGCTAAAACCAGCCAGACCTACACAGGCTGCTCTGACCTGGGACTTACGTTTTTCCATCGAGGCCCTGGGGAAGCCACCTGCAGCTCAGTGGCCTTCAGAAAGCTCCTCAGCCACCTACCTGTTCAGTGATGCCATGCAGCCTGGGTGGCAGAGCAGCCGCCCTAGAGCAGGATGGAACGTGAATGTAGGCCCTGTCCCCTTCTAAACCAGTGGCCTGTTTTCAGTCCCTCTCCCCGGAACCTTTTCTCAACGCCATCTGGCAGGTGTTGCCGTGGCAGAGTTGCTGGCTGAGCACGGCTCTCTAATGGAGTCCAGGCGCATCTGCCTCATAGCCCTCACCCCAGCACCCAGCTGTGTGTGTTGAGAGGTGGCACATCACTTGGAGCCTCTTTGGCATTTCTGGCCCAAGGACCCTCCTGGGGGACAGACCAGGGCAGAGCCCCAGCACAGAGATGGGTGCAGTGGAGCTGCAGGACCCAGGTGGAAGAGCTGGAGTCTTGAAGGGTCTGCTTGTGCCCCGGCAGGATCAAATGGCAACCCGTAAACCACAGAATAAAGCAAACCCAGCTAGGAAAACGTGAGTCTGGTGTCCTCATTGTAGGTCAGTTGCCACGAAGTGCTGCCCATGAGCAGTGTGCGTGGTGCACAACTGTTTCTCAGTGGAAACAATTAGAACACACATTTGTTTGCACTTAAGAAAGATGACAGGCATGCTCAGTATCCCTTATCCCAGATACCTAGGGCCAGAGTTTTTGGAATTTGGGGGTATTTTTATAAATACAGTGAAGTATCTTGCAGTCTCCAACACAAAGTTTATTGTTTCATTCACACCCTGTACATGTAGCCTTGGGTAATTTTAAGTATTCCTAACAATTTTGTCCCTGAAACAGCTTTGTGGTGTGGAATTTTCCACTTGTGGCATGTCAGAGCTCAGAGTCTTGTGTTGTGGAGCATTTGAACTAAGGACCCTCAACATGGAATCCCAGTGGCATAGGCTCCTTTCATCAGGGATTCTTGGCAATGCCTGGAGAAAAGACAGTTTCAGGCCCTACCTGATCATAAGCCAGCGGCTGGGTCCGTGCTTCATGGGCGTGACAATCCTTTGTCCATGTAGTGGTAACGTGAATATTCTTATCTCTGCATAGTAAGATACTGCAAAACAGTGGCTTCCAACATTTATTATCTCAGTTCTGTGAATTGACAGCTCAGCTGGATGCTTCTTGTGATGTGGTTTATTTGGTGTAGCTGTGCTGGCTTGCCCAAGGGCCAGAAAGCAGGAAAGCTTGCTGTCCTCCAGGATCTTTCCCTACGTAGCTTATTTTATGTCAGCAAGTCATGGCCAAGCACAGGGTCTGGGAGGGAACTGCACAAGGGCATGGGCACCAGGAGGCCTGGTTTGTGGGCGGCTGTCACAGTCCACATCAGTAGTTCTCAAATTCTACTGCATGTTAGAATTTCCTGGGGAGCATTAAGAACCACAAATATCTGGAATCCATGGTCTGGGGTGGGGTTTTGTCGTGGGTTTTTCAGAACTCCCCAGGTGACCCCAGTATGCAGGAAAGTATGAGAAATATGTCTACCACAATAGGCATGGCCTTTCCTGATACTGCAGAGGTTGTATCTGGCTTATATATTAAATGTAAATGCCAAGGATGAAATTCAGATGTGACCTGAATTCCCCCCACACATGAGGAAAGAGTTACTAATAGTTTATGTGTGAAGGTAGTGTTTGGTCTAGACACAAAACTCCAAATACCTACAGCATGCCAGAAAAAAATGTTTCATTGTGTGACACCTCACCTCCCTTGGCTGGTTTTGTTTTGGTCTTCCAGTCTTGACGTTTCTTTTTCATCAGTGAACATGTTCAGTTTTGTAATTTGAAAATGAACATGTTTTCTAAAACGATACAATTAATTGGACAAAGTATGGTACAACAGGGTTTGTTAACATATTGCATCATATCAATCACTGTTACTTTCTGAACAGACTGTGACAGCAGTAGTCAGTCACCAACCTGATGTCTCATCAGATTCTATCTAGAGTATATCCATCAGACAACTGGTTTCAAAAGCCCCTCTTGACTGCTTGCTTTGTGCAAGAATGCTTCCAACCTGGGATTTGCTTAGTAGTCTTAAAATAGTCCATGTTTCCCTGGATTTTATTGCAATATAATCACAGAGTTGCCAAAACCATCTTTCCAAATGTCAAACAGGAGGCAAGATATAAGATATGTGTGAGGCAGGCAGACTGGGTAAAGAGCGTGATAGCGCTGTTTGGGCATCCCGAGTGTTGTGATGGTTCGTTGGGACAGAATTCAGGGGTTTATCCACAGGCTGAGTGTTCACATGGTAGAGCGCTTGCCCAGCATGTGTGAGGCACTGGGTTTGGTCCTCAGCACCACATATAAATAGTAAAGGTTCATCAACATCTAAAATATTATTTTTAAAAAAGTGAACTAGGCTCAGTGGAAGAGCTTTTGCTTAGCATGCCTGAAGACCTCGGTTCCATCCCCTGCATGCCAGAAAAGAAGGGGAAAAGAGGTCAACTTCGTATAATTCAATTGATTAATTAGTCACATTTTGCATGACTCACAATGACTCGAGTACAGAAATCAAACACGTGCTTTTTGCCCGTGTTCAGTGTGGCGCGGCTTTCACGAGAGCATTCCAGGCCATAAACAGGCACGCTTGTTCACTGATAAAGGTCGGCACTGACAGGTGACGGGCAATAACTCTTAAGACTTAATTGCCATTCAGAGAGTTTGTTTGACTTCCACATCATCGCCACACCTCCCCGTAGAGCGTTTCACAGTCCGTGACTATATTTGTTTCCTTGACTTCCGATCAGACTGTAGGCTCTCTGAGGCTGCTCCACGTTGGTTCCATCACCAGGTTTCCCCCGCCCAACTTGGCGCACAGCAGGGGTTCTCCAGGCGCCGGGTCTTTCCCGCAGCCAAGCAACCGGAGTGCCCAGGTTCAGTCAAACCCGCCCGGCCCCGCCCCCTGCCACTTACTTCCGGGATATTTAAGACGGGCGAGAAATAAGGTCGTATAGGACGTTCTGCGCCTGCGCAAACTCTGTCCCGCGCCTGCGCATCCTGGCACCTCCTCCCGACCGGACATAACGGTCCGCGCGCGGCTCTCCGAACCGGAAGTGGAGACGAACTGTCGCGGGGCGCGTCTGGCCTTACTCAACGCCCGGCAGTCTCTGCCGTTGCAGCGGCCCCCAGGCCTCCCGCAGTCGCCATGTCCGCCAGCGCCGTCTACGTGCTGGACTTGAAGGGCAAGGTACTGAAGGCTCCCCACCCTCCGCGTTGCCAGGCAGCCAAGTGGGGCCCTAGTCCCACGGGGACCCACCCTGTTGCTAGGTAACCGGCCAGTGAGCCCCACCCTGGCATTAGGCAAGGAGGCCGATTGGCCTCACCTGAAGGTCCCCACCCAGTTGCTAGGTAACAGGGCGGTGGTCTTCACTCCGCTATCTTAGGTCTGTTGCTAGGTGGCGCGGTGGGCTGCCACCGCCGCCGTTGCCAGGTAACCGGTTGCATCGTCCCCTTCCACTCACTCCTGGGTCTGGAGCTCGGGCCTCCATGGGGACCCCCGGAAGCCTCGGGGATGGCGGGCTGCAGCCGCCCTCAGAGGCCAAGAGCCGAGGGGCCGCGCGACCCTTGACCAGATGTAGCTAGGCGTGGCGGGGACTCTGTGCCCTCCGGCCAGTCCCGCCTTCTGTGGGCGCAGCAGCTGTTTAACCTACCTGCGTTTTCTCCCTGTAGCGGTTTCTTTTTTTCCTTTCTTCTCTTCTCTTCTTTTTTTCTTCCTTTTTTCTTTCTTTCTCTCTGTCTCTCTCGCTTGCTTTCTTTTTGGCGTGGGTGGGGGGCGGGGTACCGGGAATTGAACTCAGAGCACTCAACCACTGACCCGCATCCCCAGCCCTATTTTGTATTTTATTTAGAGGCAGGATCTCACCGAGTTGTTTAGCACCTCGCTTTTGCTGAGGCTGGCTTTGAACTCGAAGCCCTCCTGCCTCACAGCCTCCTGAGCTGCTGGGATTACAGGTGTGCGCCACCACCCTGGCCTGCAGCAGTTTCTTAACGTTCATTGTGACATTGAGTTAGAGGGTTAGGTAAGGTGAGTGGTGGGAGCTGCATTTTACAGAGGAAAAACTGAGGCTCAGACAGGTAAAGTGATTTGCCCAAGGTCAAACCGGTCATAGGGAGGTGGCAGGTCCCCAAGTTCCATTTAGAGTCATCTTTCATCCCGCCAATGTTTGCACAGAACCTACTGAGCTCCCAGGCAGGGTTCTAAGTGGTGGGCCGCCTCCAAAGCAAAATCAGTAAGTCCCTGACCCGTGAGCTGACAGTCTGGTGGGGGAGATGGACACCAGTCTCCAAATACAAATAAGCACAAGTAATGTCAATCGCAGCGGTGAAGCAGTGAGCATATAATAGAGACAGCCTCAGCTGGGGAGGGTCAGAGAGGGTTTCCCTGCAGGGGGAGTGACAAATGGGACTGAGGGAGTTGCATAAGTAGGACCCCGGCACCTTCCTAGGGTTGTCAGAGAAGAAAACTTCTTACAGGAAGAATTGTTCAGGCCTTCAGCAGTGGGCTGTTGCCGTCCTCAAGTCCACCCCTACTGGAAGGCAGGGACTGTCTGGCCTCTTGCATGTGGGAGCAGCCAGAACTGGTCCAGCAGTGTTAAACAAGTTCAGCATTCATTGGTGAGAGAAGCGTGGGTGTTGGGTCCTAGGTGAGGTGGACAGGAGTTGGCTCAGAAGATGAGGCTGAAGAGTGAAGTGGCTGCCCCTTCCTGCCCCACCCCAGGACTTTCCTGAAGTCCCTTGAGTGGGTGCCTGCCTTGGATGCCACCCAAAGTCAACAACTGGGGAGTCCCAGTGCTTCTTCCCCTAGCCTTCTCAGAAGCAGGGAGGACGCCCTTCTTAGCTGTACACCAGGGCCTGGGTGGATATAGTGCTCCCTAGTCCTTGTGGCATGTGTTCTTCCACCCTGGCCACCACATCTCCAGAGGTGCTGTGGGATGCCTGTCTGGGCTTGCTTGTTTCTCCAGCAGACGATTCCTGAGAGCCTGGCCTGCACCCAATCCTGTGCCGGTGCTGTGGAGTTAGGCGAGTGTAAAGCCGGTCTCTGCACAGCGTTGTGACCTCTCACAAATGCGTTCTCTTCGCCGGGCCTCACTGTCCTCACTGGTTGGAAGAGCCCTTGATGGGGTTGCTGTGTGGGAGTGTGAGACTTGGCACTGCGCTGGCCCACAGGCCTCACTAGCAGGGGAGGCGCGTGGAAGCAGAGGTGTTACCAAACACTTGATCCAGGCTACAGGCAGGAACAAGGCCCCAGGTAATGCAGTTGCTCAACCTTGTATTTGGCTGTCAGGTGTTACAATAGGCTCCCTGGCAAAAGTTAGTGCCAGAGCTGGTTCTGAGGTGACCAGGTAGTGGTCAGGTGGAGGAGAGGCATCTCAATGGGTACAGAAGGTGACAGGCAGCCCACTGGGGCTGGCAAATCCGAAGTCTTGAATAATCCAGAGCCTGAAGAATGGTACCAGGAGGGACATGGGTGTTGGGAATATCCTGATTGGAGAAGGGGACCGAAGGGTCCACTTGAGTTCCAGGAGGGAGGAGTCACAACGAGGAGATTGTCGCCCAGGAGAAGCACGATCAGACTTGCCCCTGGGAAGCTCCCGAGGAGCCCTGGGCACCTCCCTCCCTCTGCAGTCAGGATGCCCTTTATTCCACTCCCGTGGACCTCGAGTTCCAAAAGTCTGCCTTCTGAGCAGAACTGCATTTAATCAGCGTCCAGGAGGTCATGACCACAGGTCTGCCTGCCCAGCAGGACCTCCAACCCCCGAGGAGGCCCGCGGGGCCGCATTCAGCTGGTAGCAAGCCTTCCCTGGAGGCTCCTCGGTGGCAGCTGTCGCCCCTGGCCACCATACTCGTCAGCTCTTCCCCCAGCTTTAGGAATGGCGAGCTCTTGCTTTTCCTCCTATCCTTTCACTGTCCGCCCTCCCTACAGCCCTTCCCTTGGCTGGTCTCAGGCCTCAGTGTGCCTCCTCATGCTGTCCCTTTGCCAAGGTGGCCTTTAATTTATAGCAGTGTGCCACACACTCCAAATTTGTACTGCGGACTGGTGTGCTTATCTCTGCCTCTGACCATCGCTGTACGTCTCTGTGATCCTTTGGCCTCCAGACACCATGGAAATACCACAGCTGCTGCACGCTTGGTGTTTCCCAAAGTGAACATCCTGTTACCCCAGACTTGCTCTGTGTCCTTCACTGAATGGCACAGCTGTCCAGACCTACTAGAAAGGCATTGTTCTCGCCTCTCCTCACCCGTATGTTGACTCCCCAAATGTTTACTGAGCACCTACTGTAGGTCAGACTCTGGTTGCTGAGACACAGCCTCAGGAGACAGAAATGGTTGATGGTCTCTGAGAATGTCAGACGTTAAAGGAAGCTGAAAGTAAATATATAATAGAGTATGCAAGATGGGCAGCGGAGACAGTGGGGCCAGGGTGGAGACCATGGGACATGGTCTCTCAGCCAGGACAAGCAGGCAAGACCCCGTGGAGGAGGTACTGTTTGAGCTGAAGCTTGAGAAAAGAGAAGGCCAGGCCTTTCTCAGCAGAGGGAGCTGCAGGTGCAAAGGCCCTGAGGCAGGAGCAGATGCGGATCACTCAGAGACTAGCTCAGGTGCCAGGCTGGCGGACTGAAGAGAGCCAGGGAAGTGGGGACAGAAGGACATTGAAGTGCTGTGAGCTGTGGTGATGGACTGAGGCTTTGTTCTTGGCACCAGGGAGGCTGGTGAAGGTGTCAGTTTCAGCAGGAAGAGAGACCCAGTCTGACTTCTGCTGAGGAGAGCCCTGTCACACTGTGGAGGAAGGACCTGGGGTGGGGGGTCAAGGGTGACAGCAAGAGGAGGGGCTGTCCCCTTAAGCATTGCCTCCCTCACCCTGTCCCTTCCTCGGTTCTGCCTCTCCTCTGGCCCCCACCACCCAGCTCTGAAGCTGTCTTCACTGGGCCTCCCACTGTCCCAGACCCCCATGGGCTGCCCCGCCCCATGCCTCCAGCCATGCTTGCTGCCCATCTCCCCGTCCCCTTCAGGCCCTGATTTGAACGTCAGACCTAAGCAAACGCCCACGCCTTGGTTACCACCATGTCCCCAGGCCCAGCACAGTGCTGCCCTTCGGGCAGAGCGCATGCTTTTTTAAAATTTTGGTTTTTGTTTGTTTGGGTACTGAGGATCGAACAGGGGCGCTTGACCACCGAGTTACACCCCTAGGCCTTTTTATTTGTTTTTTGGAGATAGACTTGCTAAGTAGCCCAGCTGGCCTCAGACTCGCAGTGCTCCTGCCTCGACCTCCCGAGTACTGGGATGACAGGCGTGTGCCACTGCGCCCGCTGGCACATGCTCGTTGAATGAGTGAGCACGTGGGCAGCCCTGGGGAGGGCAAGGGAAATACACTGTTCCCTGCTCTTTCCTTTGAGCCCTTAGCGACCCAAGGGCTCCTGTCCATGCCAGCGTCCCCCCAGACGCCGAACCCCAGGGGAAGGAAGCGGACCTCGAGAAACCCAGGAAAGCGGCATTTAGCCAGCAGAAGTGGCCCTGCAGCAAGCGGGAGCTGGGGCGAGGACACGACTGCCTCACTCGCCTGTGACCTGAGGCAGGCAGCTTCGCCCCGAAGGGCGTCCTGTCCATCTCTCAAGATCATGGCCTACCTTGCAGATGACGCCAGGAGGACAGTGGGAGTTCCCCAGCCAGGGCCGGGGCCCAGTGCCCATGGCTCACCCACTGGGTGCTGGGTACTCAGAAGACCTCAGGGCCTCAGCTGGAAGAGCTCACAGGCCTCTTGCCCAAAGGCTGCAAGAGCGGCTGGGAAAGCAGCGCACCCTCCTCTCCCTGCCCTCCTGACTGGGAACTGTAGAGGCCGCACTTTCTAACATGGGAGTCTGAGGCAGGCAGTGCCCAGCGCGGCCGGCTCAGCTTGCTGCCGAGTCCATGGGCCCGAGAGCTCCGCAGCTCCAGCTCGCTGTGCCCAGGCTGGCAGCGTCTCCTCATTCCTCCAGCCAGCTGTGCCCTCCATGCGATGAGCTGCATCAGATGGGATCGCGCACCTGCCAGGGAAAAGAGCCACACGGCCGGCACCCCAGGCGCCCTCTCACCCCTTTGCTCCCAGCGCTGTCCCCAGGCCACCACTGCATGTTTTCATCACTGTTCTCTAGGTGTTATGTGTAAGTGCAGTCATACAGGGTCTGCCTTCCGTTGGTCTCTGTCACTCAGTGTAGAGATTCTGAGGTTCATCCACGCTGTGTGAATCGGGACGACTGGCCCGCCACGCCCTCAGGTTCCTCATCCATGGACTTAACCCCAACATGGATCAAAAAACTCTGAAACAGTCCAGGCATGCCTGTAATCCCAGCATGCCTGTAATCCCAGCAGCTCAGGCGGCTGAGGCAGGAGGATTGTGTGTTCATAGCCAGCCTCGGCAACTTAGTGAGGCCCTAAGCAACTCTGAGATCCCGTCTCTGAGTGAAATACAAAAAAGGACTGGAGATGTGGCTCAGTGGTGAAGCGCCCCTGGTTCGATCCCTAGTACCGAAAAAAATCACACCTATACTGAACACGTATAGACTTTTTCTTGTCATTATTCCCTAAAAAACACAGTCTGACCACTATTTATGTAGCACGTGTTTTGTATTAGGTTTTGTCAGTCATCTAGAAATGGTTCAGAGTCTACAAGAGGGTGTGTGCAGGTTCTGTGCAAATACGGTGCCACTTTATACAAGGCAATCGAGCAGATTTTGGAATCCTGGTGGGGGCGTCCTGGGGCCAGTCCCGCAGATGCAGAGGGGTGACTGTGGTCCCTGCCTTTTCATTGCTGCTGGGTGTTCCGTGGTGTGCATGGACACAAATCGTTTCTCTGATCAGCTGTTGAAGGACGTGGTCGTGGCCTCCAGGTTGGGTCTGAAAGCTGCTGCAAACATTCTGGACATACGGTTTCATTCCTCTGGGGTAAATACCTAAGAGGAATGGCAGGGTCCTGTGTTAACTGTGGGCTTAACTTTTTGAGAAACCGTCAGCCTTTCCCAAAGTGGTTGTTCAGTTTTACATCTCCGTCAGATGTGGGCAGAGGTTCTGGATGCTGTGCATCCTAACCCACAGGTGGGAGAGGAGAAGCCAGACGAGGGCTTCTCCTGTTCAGGCTGCAGGTGTGATGTAGGAACCTCGAACTTTCCAGGGAACAGGAGCCCCGCCAGGGCAGGAGAGCAGGTCGTGCCAGCACGGGGAAGCCTCTGTGAGGGTCTGCGAGGGGCCTGCAGGCTTGCCTTGCCTGGCGCCTCTGAGCCAGCCCTTCAGACCTGGGCCTTCTCCCCAGAGCCTCTCCTTGCAAAGAACCACACTGGCCCTGCAGAGGTTCCCTGGGGAGAGGCTGCCCCTGGAGTTCACCTGGAGGGTCCAGGCCCCTCTCGCCCTTTCACAGACACGAGCCAGGGCCAGCCTCCCCCAGGAGGACAGGACAGCTGGCACAGCCCATGCCAGCCTTGGGGCCAGACTGTGTCCTCTGAGTGAAGGCCCCCGTCTGCCTTCTCCTTCCCGACCCCAGGTGCTCATCTGCCGGAACTACCGTGGCGACGTGGACATGTCGGAGGTGGAGCATTTCATGCCCATCCTGATGGAGAAGGAGGAGGAGGGCATGCTGTCCCCCATCCTGGCCCACGGGGGCGTCCGCTTCATGTGGATCAAACACAACAACCTGTATCGTATCCCTTTGCGGGTGCTCCCGCATGAACGCAGGAGTGTGCACGCATGTCGCCCACACACGTGTGCAACCGAGGCTGCTTGGGTGCAGGCAGGGTGCACGGCCCATCCTTCCGGAGTGCCCTGCTGCCCTGAGAACACACAGTGACATATGATGGGTGTGGAGGAGAGGGCCCCGGAGAGGAGGTGACATCCTGGGAGAGAGCTGTAGGCCAGGCTCCAGGAGGCGCGGGCATAAGGAGCGCGGGGGCAGGTGCTGGGCGCTGTCGCTCCTGCTGGGAGCAGCCCAGGTGGGCGGAGCTGGGGTCTGGGCAGGTGTGTGGGCGTGGTCAGCAGGGTCTGCAAGAGTGTCTCCCATGTGTGATGGGAGCTTCTGGGAGGGTTTCAGGAGATTTGCATTTTCTGGATTCTTGGCGGATGAGTGTGCCCCAGACTGCAGGGAACAGAGTGGCCGCAAGGAGGTGTTGAAGAGGCCAGGCCACTGTCCCACAGAGGAGTGGCAGGGCTCAGAAATGGAGAGAGATTCGCCCAGATCTTGGAGTCTCCTCCTCCCTGCCCTCAGGCCAACCCAGACTCTGCCCCTGGGGTCCAACTGGCCATCCTGCTGCTTTGACCAGCTATTCCGGGCACATGCTGGTGCCCGTACTACGGCAGCGGCCAGGCTCTGCAGGAGACAGCTCACCTGAGCACCACCCCCACCACCTCAGGGCAGAGGCACGTCCTCCTCCCACAGTGCAGGGAGCAGCAGCCCTCTCCGCAGGCCGGGGGTCGGTGAGCTGATGCACCCGGCCTGCGGACGTGCTCCCTGAGCCAGAGCGCCCCAGAGTGTTGGAACATGGTCTCTGGCCCTCCCTGCCCGGCTTGCTCAGATCTGCGCTGCTGGGAGACCATCAGTGTGGGGCAGGGGGGCCTCCCGGCCTCCGCGCCTCCGCTTAGACTTCCCCTCTCCAGAGGACCCAGGATAGCCTGGAGAGTCAAGAGTCATGGGCTGTCTCCCACTCAGGGAGTTGACCGTTCTCAGAAGCCATCCTGGTCAGGGCAGCACCCACCTCAGGCCAGGTTCTGTGATCTGAGCTCAGCAGCAGCCATCAGATGGTGTCCCTATTCCACACAGGGTCAGCAAGGGAAGAGACAATGAGGGCTCACCCCCTGGGTGAGTGGACATCCTCTTGCCCCAGTCTGGTCCCCAGTTTTATTGTCTGGTTACAGTTTCCAGAAAGATCCCATCTCTGAAGGTCAGGAAGGTCACCACTGCCCGCTCCTTACATTTCTGGGAGGCCCGTCGCCAGGCTCAGGATGGGCCGGCACTCCTCTCAGTCCCCCAGCGTCCATTTCTGTGCTGGGCCAGGGTAAGGCGAGAAGTGAGGTGGACATAGCCCCTGCCCTCCTCCCTCCTACCGCTGCAGCTCAGACATGTCCCAAACAGGGATGTCTGAGGTGCCACGCACAGGCCTCAGGGGGAACCAACCCCCATGCTGGCTCCAGGCCCGAGAAGGAAAGAGGAACAGGGAGTGCCCAGCACACGCTGGCCCTGTGGGGGCAGAGGCTGGTTCCTGGCGGGAGGGGCACCTTTCACAGCTCCCCACAGCAGGTCCACTCTTGGGTCCCCGTTAAACAGGACACTGAGGTTACACTAGAAAGATTTGCTTCAGGGGCCACACTCCCATCTCCAAAGCCAGCAAGAGACAGAATTGGCCCCCGCCACGTCCTGCAGATCCTTACTGGGAACCCCGAGCTCACCTTTGGAGGAACAGGACTGATTGGTTGTGTCCTGCTTTCTGCTCTTAAAAGGGGTCACCCAGGCTGCTCTGCAGGGCGGCCCCCTCACCCCACAGTGAGGTTGGCCCCGTGCCACTTGCCATCTCTGATTCTTGGCCCTCCAGTGCTCTCTGGGGGCTGCAGCCAAGTCGGTCTGGTAACTGCTGCGTCCCAGGCCTTGCTGGGGCCAGGGGCTTGCTATCCTACCTTGGGACAAGTAGATGGCAGGTGGTGTGTGGGACGGGATGAAGCAGGGCGTGTGGGGTGGCAGCCTGCGTTGGAACGGCCCTTGACAGGCTGCCGTGCAGTGGTCGCTACCTCCAAGAAGAACGCGTGTGTGTCGCTGGTCTTCTCCTTCCTCTACAAGGTGGTGCAGGTGAGTGTTATTCAGGGGCTGAGGGGGGAGGCTCTGAAGCCAGAACCCTGGGAGTGGGAAAGGGGAGCCCAGCCTTCCTGCATGTGGGATTCCCCACCCTGGTGAGGAGAGGAAAGTGACCCTGGGGGAATGAGGAGGGACCAGCCAGCAGTCGGGTCGGGGAGGTGGTGTAGACTCAGGCTCTGCTTAGAATCCTCTCTCTCCAGGCCCAGGTGCTCGGGGCCGGCCCTGGAGAGGGCTGACACATGCCAGGTGTCGGCACCACTAAAGAGATGCCCTGGAGAGGCCACAGGCCCGGCCCGGGGTGTGGATCTAGGAGGGAGGAGAACAGAGCTGTGGGGCTGGGATCCCAGCCTTCTGGTCAGACTTTGGAGGACACGTGCCCAACCCTGCCTGGTTCCCACCTCAGCCAGCCAGTGCTGTCCTCCTGCCTGGGCTCTCTAGGTCGAGCGCTCCAGAGCATGTCACCAAGCCTGGAGAGTGCACTGGCCTGTTGGCTCTGGCCTGCGGGACCTTCACCCGTCCCTCCTCTCAGCACTCCTGCCCCACCCAACACCACAGGTGTTCTCCGAGTACTTCAAGGAGCTGGAGGAGGAGAGCATCCGGGACAACTTTGTCATCATCTACGAGCTGCTGGATGAGCTCATGGACTTTGGCTACCCCCAGACCACAGACAGCAAGATCCTGCAGGAGTGAGTGGGCAGGGAGGGCCCGAAGGTCAGGTGGGGCCGTGTCAGGACATGGTGTCTTCCAGTTTGCAAGTGGAAGAAGCAAATGTGTATTCCTGTTGTCCCCCTTTGCCCTCCCATCTCAGCTGGACACGAGTTTTATTTATTTGTTGCTGGGGATTGAACCCAGGGGCCCTCAGACCCTGAGCCACGTCCCCAACCCTTCGCATTTTTTATTTAGAGACAGGGTCTCACTGAGTCACTAAGGACCTCACTAAGTTGCTGAGGCTAACTTTGAACTCGGGATCCTCCTGAGCTGCTGGGACTACAGGCTTGCACCACTGTGCCCAGTGTGGACAAGGGTTTTAGACTAAGTTGTCCTCAGTGACTTAAGGTCCTTTTTCCACAACATTCTTCTGTGACACCAACGTTATTTCCTATTCCTGGGTCTTTATTCTCCATCCACATAAATGCCCTAAATCCCTGGCTGTCAGGAGGTCACTGGCTTATGTCTTTACTTGCACAGCGGGACTGTGCACAAAACCTTTGGAATTTTGCCCATCAACAAACCAGTTCATGTGAGTTCAGCACTTCCTGGAGCCAGACTCCAAAGTGGAGAGTGCTTTCCATCCGCTCAGTCCACAATCCAGGGCAGTCTCCATTTTATAGGGAACAAAGGGACACTCAGAGAAGCCTGTGTTCCTGACCGCTGCACCTGTTGCTCTCCAGTTGGGATCAGGTTGCCCCCAAGGGCTCCGTTGCTCAGATGCCCCACAGGAACAGGGAGCAGCCACACCCTTTTCTTGTGCTGCTCTTCTGCTGGGTGTGATGGCGGGCACTGTAGTCCGAGCTGCTCGGAGGCTGAGGAGAGAGAATCGTGTTCAGGGCTGGCCTCCACAATTCAGCGAGACCCTGTCTCGAAATAGAAATGTTTTGCAAAGGGCTGGGCCTGCGGCTTGTGGGTAGAGACTTGCCCAGCGTGCCCCAGGCCCTGGGTCCACCCCGGCTCTGCAGTCAGTCACGCAGTACGTGGGAACAGTCAAACCCAAAACGGTGTTTCCTCGGCTCCCCAAAAGCAAGCGCTGTCGTCTGGCGTCACTCGACTCTGTTGGGTTGCTGGAGAGTGTTAGGTGGTCCTGTCCTGGAGCCCGTTGCGGGGGGGGGGGGGGGGGGGGGGCTGGACCTCGTGCTCCCGCCCCTCCCTGCCCAAACGTCCAGGCCTGAGGCTGCGGTGCGGTGACGCCTCCTTGACTCTGAGTGGCTGGCCCCACAGGTACATCACTCAAGAAGGCCACAAGCTGGAAACTGGGGCCCCGCGGCCCCCAGCCACCGTCACCAACGCAGTGTCTTGGCGATCCGAAGGCATCAAGTACCGGAAGAATGAGGTGTTCTTGGACGTCATAGAGTCTGTGAACCTCCTGGTAGGCTTCCTTCTTCCTTGCTTTTTAAAAAGCGCTGTTTGCTCCATCATGGGGGAAAGCCCCCATTTTAATACAGCAGAGCCCTAAGAAACACCTCGGTGCCGCATGCTAGGCCATCGGCTGTGTTCAGCTTGCTTTAGCCTAACCGCTTTTGTCCCAGCAGGGTAGAGTCAGAAGCTAAAGCCCTGGGCTCAGGCTGACCGCCTCTGAAGGGTTTTTCACTGTCACTCTCCAGGCCTCTCGTTAGACGTCTAGGCGTTGTGTTTCTAGAACCGAGAGCACGCAGTGTTCTGGTTTTGAGGGTTTGGTTTTGTTTATTCGTTTCCAGGTCTGGGGATGGAACCCAGGCCTCAAGCATGCTGAGCCGCACCCCCAGCCCCTGTTTAGTTTTTTCCTTTCCTTTTGCTTTTTAACTTATCACTGAGCAAGGTTGATCGTTTGTCTGTGAACGTCAGCTCCGATGCGGATTTGTGCACTCGTCACCCCAGCCAGAGTAGAGCACCTCAAAATGTCTGTCCCTCGTACTGCCCCCTGTAACCCGCTCCCCTCCGCCCCAACCCTGGGTGGCCACCATCTGTGCCCCATTACTGTCCTGTAGTCTTTTTGAGATCATCACCTTGGTGGTGGTGTCTGGCAGCGCAGCTGTCAGTCTGCGAGATGGAATCACACGTGTCCTCAGTGCAGCGCCTTGTGTGTGATCCAGAAGGGGTCTGAGTGTCCAAAGCTGGTTTCTTTTCTGTGTACGTCTCTGTTTATATTCTGAACCACAGAGTGTTTCCCCATTCACCCATTGAAGGATATTTGGGTTGTTTTCTAACTTTTGACAATAAATGATAGCGTTGCTGTGTTCCACATACAGGTTTATGTATGGACATGAGTTTTCATTTCTCTAGGGTAAATACCCAGGAGTGGGATGGCTGGGTCACACGGTAAGTGTACGTTTAACTTTATAAGAAACCGCTGAACTCTTACCCCTTGTGCTCTGGCCAGCAGTGGGTGGGCATTCTGGTGGCTGCACATCCTGGTCACTTTTATTTTGCCATTCTAAGGGGTACATAGTGTTATCTCAGCAGTGTTTTCTGTATTTCCCCAGTGGATAACAACATTGAACATCCTTTTTCGTGTTTCTTTTGCATCCCTTTACCCTCTTTGTGTCTTTTGGGCACTTTAAGATTGGATTGTTTGTTTTCTTGTTGTTGAGTTTTATAAGTTCATTATGTATTCCAGATACAAATCTTGGTCAGATGATTTGATTAGTAAATATTTTCTTCCAGTCTATAACTTGTCTTTTTATTCTCTTAGCAGTATCTTCCACACAGCAAAAGTTTTTAATGCTGGTGAAATCCAAGTATCAAAAATATCTTGTATTGATTGCACTTTGGGTGTTGTGTCTAGCTCATCGCCAACCCAGGTTCACATCAGCTTTCTTCTGCATTTTCTTCTAAAGGTTTTATAGATTTGTATTCAGATTTACAGTCAGTTTTGAGTTAAACTTTATATAAGGTGGGAGGTTTGTATTCAAGTTTTGTGTTTTTTTTTTTGGCATATACAATAATTTGTTGCAGTTGTTTCAACACTTTTTTAGAAGAGTGTCCTTTTTCCATTGAATTGCTTTCACACTTTGTCAAGGTTAGATTCACTGTAACTGTGTGGTTCTATTTCTAGCTCTTCTCTACTGTTTCTGTGTACTGTACCTGTCTCTTCCCTTGGCCTGTGTGTCTTTCTGTCCCCCCACCAGTAACACACTGTTTTCATTGTTGTAATTTTATAAGAAGTCTGAAAATCAGTATGATTCATCCAACTTTTTTGCAGTGGGGGATACTGGGAATTGAACCCAGGGGTGCTTAACCACTGAGCCACATCCCAAGCCCTTACTTTTTATTTTGAGACAACATTTTCCTTTTTTTAATGTTTTATTCTAGTTCTTTTATATGAATTTTATAATCAGCTTATCTATATCTGCAGAAGTCCTTTGGAGATTGTGACTGGGCTAATGTTAACTCTGTAGATCAATTTGTTGAGGTTTGATATATTAACTATATTAAGCCTCCCAATTCATGAACAGAGTATGATTGTGTGTTTGTTTGTGTGTGTGTGTGTGTGTGTGTGTGTGTGTGTGTGTGAAAGAGAGAGAGAGAGAGAGAGAGAGAGACATCTTGGATTTCTTTCATCAGTGTTCTTACTGTGACTGTGTTGTTAGATTTATACCGAAGTAGTGGGTTTGTTTCCAAGTGATTCATTGACTGTGGACAATAAAAGCCTTCTGGAGGTGAGACCGATGCTTCTTTTCCTGATTCATGAACTCTCAAGTGTGGGTTAGGGGGACAGGCACTTGAGGGTTTATGCCCCCCTTACGTTCATTCATCTTTGAATCAGAATAAGATACATCAGGTGTCAGCAAGTATTTAATCTTTGAAGCTGTTATAAGTTATATATTTTAATTTAAATTGGCCGTCACTCGGGTATAAAAATGAGATGCGTGATTGACCAGGTCCTGCAACCTGGCTGAACTCACTTATTCTGGAAGTGCTTTTTGAACTCCTTGGTACTTTGCACATAGATGTGTTGGCTATAGACAGGAACAGTTTTATTCCTTCCATTTCAGTCTTTTGCCTTTTATCTCTTCTCTTGGCCTATTACCTCGCTAAGACTGAGAGCAGTGTTGATGGTGAGTGGTGAGAGCAGACACCCCAGTTCCTGTCAGGGAGGGCAGGCACTCAGTCTTTCAGTGCTGATAGGAGATGAGCAGAGGTTGATTGTAGACGTCCATTTCCACATTAAAGTTCCCTTTTGTTGCTAATTTGCTCAAGATTTGTATCATGAATGAATGTGTTTTGTTAAATGCTTTTCCTGCGTGTATTGTTGCAAGCATGGGGTTTTCCTTCTTTCAATTTTTTGTCTGATGTTTGTTTGCTTGGTTTTTGCTGTGGTGGGACAGAACCCAGGGCCCCACCTATACTGAGCCTCACCCCTGAGCCTCACCCCACCCGAGATCGGTACTGTGCTGGATCCCACCGACAGCTCCCTGGTAATTGAACCAGGCTTGGTTCCTGGAATAGATCCAGTTGGTCTTGGTGTATTATTTGTTATGTATTGTTGACTTTCATCTGCCTAATATTTTTCTAGAGATTTGGGGTTCTGTATTCATAACAAGGACTGGTTTGTAATTTCTCTTTGTAACATTTTTGTTTGGTTTGGGTATCAAGGTAATGGTGGACTTATAAAATGAACTGGGAAACATTTCCTCCTCTTTTCTGAAAGTTTACATAAAATTGGTACTACTTATTTACTAACATTCATTAAAATTCACCAGTGAAATTATCCAAGCTTGGTGATTTTATTTCCCAGAACATTTTTAACTACAAATCTCAACCTTTTTATTTTATTACTTTTTTATTGTAGTGCTTGGTCCATTTCATGTGACTTGTTGAGTATTGTTTGTAGTATTCCTTTATGTTTTTAATGTCTGCAAAGTCTATGCTGGTATTTCCTCTTTCATTCCTAGTACTGATCATTTGCATTTTCTCTCCTTTTTCTCTATCAGTCTCATGAAATATTTAATTATCTTATTGATCTTTACAAAGAATCAGCTTTTGACTTCATTGGGGTTTTTTCCCCCTATTTTTTTGTTTTTAATTTTGTTTATTTCCGCTATCATCACTAGTATTTCCTTCCCCTTGATGTTGGCTTATTTTTCTCTTTTCTTTCTAGTTACTTAGATAAAGCTGTAGATAGATAGTAATTTGAAACCTTTCTTTCTAAACTAAACTGTTAATGCTATAATTTTCAAATCCTTGTTATTTAAAGCATCCTACAATCAGTATGTTGGATTTTTATTTTTGTTCAAAAATACCTTCAGATTTCCTTCAAAACTTTCCTTTCGATCATGGGTTATTTTTAAATTTCTGAAGATTTGCGAATTTTCCTGTTATCCTTTTTTCATTGATTTTTTAAAAAATTTAATTCCATTATTATCTGAGAGCATACTTTATATAGTTTCTATTCTTCAAAATGTGTTACGTTTGTTTTCAGGGCCCAGGAATGCTCTGTCCTTGTGAGTGTTCTGTGTGCCTAGGAAAGGAACGTGTTCTCTGCTGTCGTTGGGTGGCGTGTTCTGCAGACGCCTGTTAGATCCGGGTAGCTGGTGGCGTTGTTCAGTTCTACCAGTCTGGGCCCTTTTCTGCCTGCTCGTTCACCCTTTACCGACAGAGGGTGTTAAGTGTCCACCTTCATGGGGGTGGGTGTTGTCTTGGCCGCCCTGCTCTTGGGTTCCAGCACATTTAGGATTCTCATGTCTTCTTGATGAACAGAGCCTTTTATTATTGTGTAATGGCCCTCTTCATTTTTGGTAAGTTTTTTGCTCTGAGGTCCACTTTGCTGTTAATGCTGTCGCTCCGGAGTGTTTTGCTTTGTTTTGTTGGCGGTGCTGGAGTGGAACCCAAGGCCAGGCAAGGCACTGCAGCTAAGCCACGCCCCCAGCCTCTCCAGCGCTCTTTTGATTAGTTTTCTCACAGTATATGTTTTTCTGTCCTTTACTTTTCCCTCTTCCTTTTATTTTTAGCCTGCCGATATTTGAAGTGAGTTTCTTGTAGACAAAATGACCATAAATTTTTAAAAATCCATTCTGATGGTCTTTTTTATTTTGATAAAAATAACCAAGTTGCCCAGGCTGCCTTGAATTTATCTTCTTGCCTCAGCTTCTTGAGTAGCTAGGATCCCAGGCATGTGCCCCATGCCCAGCTGCAATCTCTGTCTTTTAATTGATGTGTTTAGACCATTTGTACTTATTGTAACTGAATTTGTTTGAACTGAGGTCTGCCATTTTATCATTTGTTTTCTGTTCTCTTTTTCATCTCTTTGTTTTTCTTTTCTTTCTGTGGGTTATTTAAACAATTTTAGGATTCCATTTTGGTTTCTTTCTTGTGATTTTTGACTATACCTCTTTGTATAGATTTTTTTTAGTTGTTGCCATAAAAATACAAATAGTCACAAATCACATAATGACATCTTGGTTGGTGATGGACTGCATATATGATGATGGTCCCATAAGATTATAAAGGCACTGAAAATATGCTGTGACTGGTGATGTCATGACTGTCATAGCACATGCTGGGGGTGACATTGGTACCTACTGTGGTACCAGTCATATAAAAAGTGCAGCACATACATTTGTGTGCAGTACATAATTTTTTATGATAATAAATGACTATGTTATTGGTTCATGTATTTACCATTCCATACTTTTTATCACTGTTTTCAAGTGTACTCCTTTTACTTAAATTTTTTACTGTAAAACAGTGTGCCTTGTCATCTCAGTAGCAACCTCAAACATCTTGTTTACCACGTCTCTCGATTGCACTGAGAAGCCATGTCTAGTGATTGACTTGTGACATCTATGCCATCTAGGTCTGTGTGAGTGTCCTGTATGATGTTGGCACAGTGACAAAGTCATGTAATGATGTATTCTCAGAACATAACCCTGTCGTTAAACAGTGTGTGACTATGACTGCGTTTTCGAAGTCTGCTTGGAATCAACATCTTACCACTTCCTTTGGTATTTGGGAACTTTACTAACCCTCAATGGCAGAGTTGTCCTATCTACTATGTCTCCATATGTTGAAAAGCCCACCAGACAGTTGAAATTCTTTTTTTTCACTGTGAAACACATTCTCACCCCAAGAGGAGAAGTACAGTCCACCATGTTTATCCAGATATTTACTATTTCTGTGGCTCTTCCTTCTTGCCTTCCTTCTCGTATTTCCTTTTAGCATCATTTCTCTTCCACCTAAACAGCTTCTTTTATCAATTTTTGTAGTACAGGTCTGTTGGGTGCAAGCATTTCCTTGTTCTTCCTTCATCTGAGAGCGTCTTGATATCGTACCTTACTCCTGAAGGATCTTCTCAGTGGACATATAACTCTGACTCGACAGTTTTTTTTTGCAGTTTAAACTTGTTGGGCCACTTCCCTCTGACCTTCTGTTCCTGCTGAGGAATCCAGTCACTTGACTTCTTGGCCCCTGTGGGTAATGCGTCATTTTGCTCTGGCTACTTTCTCAGTCTTTCCTTTGCCTTTAGTTTTCAACAGTTAGGTTTTATATTTATATTTTTTGCTTTATTTTTCCTGGTGCTGGTGCCGGAACCCAGGGCCTCTCTGTACCGTTGAGCCGCATCTCCAGCTTCCAACAGTTAGATTTTAAGGCAGCCAGGTGTAGATCTCTGGCTTTCTATTTGTTTGGAGTTGATCCACCCTTTTCCTCACGGTGCTGGTACTGAACCCAGGCCCTGTCCCACACGCCAGGCTATGCTCTGCGACTGAGTTGCACCCCAGCCCTTTACTCAGCTTCTCAAACCTGTAGGTTTGTCTTTCACCAAGTTTCGGCAGCCTTCAGCCACGGCGTCCTCATATAGTTTTTATTTCACGCCTTTCCTTCTGGGCTCCAGTGTCATGTGGATGTTGGGCTTTTGTTATTGTCCCGTGGGTCCCCAAAGCTCTTTCCTTTCCCATCTTCTCTTCGTTTTACCAACTGGGTCATTTCTGTTGATGTGTCTTCCAGTTCACAAGTTCACTGACCCTTCCTGTGTTGTCTCCCTTCTGCTTTTGATTTTTACTTTGGTTAGTGTATGTTTCACTCGTAAGATTTCTCCACTTCATTTTTCTATGTATCATCTGTTTCTTTGTTGAGACTTCCTATTTTAGCATTGGTCACACGCATGTTCATGATTGTACGATACCTGTTTGAAGATGTCAGATAGTCCTGACATCTGTGTGTCAGCATTAATGTCCGTAGATGGTATATTTACCATGTAAGTTGAAGTTTTCATGACTCTGCATGTGCTGAGTGATTTTGGAGTATATCCTGAACTTTTAAAATACTCCATAAGATTCTAGGTCTTATTTAAATCATATTGAAAACGCTGGTGCTTTGTCTTAGCCAGCAGTTGATCTGATTTGGTCCTGGCCACAGATTCTAGCCCCATCGGTGAGCCCAGTCTCAGTTCAGCTTTCCACGCCAGGGCCTTTCCCTTTCGACTGGGCTGCTCCGCCCGGGGTCCTTCTGGGGCCAGGCTGGTGGCTTAGCTCAGAGTCTTGGGTAAGTCAGTGTGGCAGGAGGATCAGACTCACACCTGCAGACTCCAGAGTGACATTCTGGAGACAGTGACTACCTGGGGTGGCTGTCCTGTCCTCCCTCTGTCCTCTATCCCGTCCTATCCAGCTCCCTCAGGGTTCTTGGCCCAGGCCAGGCACGGGCTCCAGGCCTAACAGGTGGGGAAGAAAGAGCACCAGGTTTGCCCGAGCCCTGAGCAGAGCTGGGGGAGGGGTCCACGCCCTCAGTGGGCAGAGGCCCTCCAGAGCTGTCTGCTGGGCGCTCACTTGTGCTTCCCAGTTTCTGCTGCAGTTCCTGCAGGGAGCCTTCCGGCAGAATCTTTCCGTAGCGCCCAGGGCCCCGCACCCAGGGTGGTCGTGGCCGTCAGTGTGCAGTGTGGCTGGCGAGCCCATAGGAGCGGTAGCAGCGGGCTGCCCGCCTGCAGCACCTCCAGCGCTGCTGGGGTCAGGCCAGCTGCCCATCACACGGGCCCTGAGGCGTGTTCCTCTGCCTGTCACAGGCTTGCTCATCTGCATTTGTGTGTTGGCGACATCCCCCTTGCCTGGGTGGGGACTTGTGAAGGGCGGGTCTCCAGGCCTGGAGCTGCCTTCGAGGTCGTCCCACAGCTCTTGCTGCGATCTCGTGTGCCAAGACGGCGACCTGGCTAAGCCAGTTCCCCTTCTGCCTGGGAGCCCTCGTCGAATCTTTGGAACCCAGAAAACGACTCTAGGGTACTCGGGGGTAGAAAAGCAAATCTGGAGGTGCAGCCTAGCGCTGAGGGGGTCAACACCAGGAGAGTGGGGGCACCCACCCACGGTGCATTGCAGCGTGTGGCTCTGCCTGGCCCCTTCCTCCACAAAGGACACCACGGGGACCCATGTCAGAACATCGCCTTCCTCCTGTCTAGTAGCAGATGCAGTGGCTGGTCCAGCTTCCCGTCATCTGGACGGGGTAGGGGACCTAGCAGCCAGTCCCTTGGCAGACATCCTTGGTCATGCCCTGTGGAGGGCACCCCAGCTAAGGCCACTGGGCCTGATGGCTACCCTTAGACTGAGATCAGCCTTGTGGGCTCAGGGCCTTTTTGGCTGCACTTCCTGGGCTTGCCTTCTAGCATTCGTGACACGTGTTCAGGTAGAGGGGGACAGCACCCCGGAGAAGGTGGCCCAGGGGTTGTCACAGTGAGCGGGGCCCTTGGAGTGAGGCAGGTGGGATCCCAACTCTTGGTCCTGAGCTCAGGGGTCCACATGCCCATGACACCTGCTGTACCCAGATGCGCTCCTGGTGCTGACTCAGCAGTGGGCAGCCTGCCTGCCCCATCGGAGGGTAATATAGACAGACAGACAGACACAGGGTGCAGGGAGACTGGGGAGGCAGCTGCTGTGCCCTGAGGGACCAGGGCGCTGCCTGGAGGGGCGAGGACAGCGGGAGCCCAGTGTGGCAGGAGTGGAGTGGGCAGGGGGCAGTGACAGGAGGAGAGGGGGCGCGGGCTACGGAGCTGGGCCTGCAGGGCCTTGTCCTGTCTTGTCTTCCTCAGAGTTGTCGTGACACTCGTGTTAAAGACGGGACAGTGTCCTGCTCCTCTGTAAACACCAGGTCTTGGGCCCTCCCTGCACCCAGTAGGCGTGCCACTTGGCCCTGACCCTGGCCCTGGCCCAGGTGTCTGTGCTTCCAGCCCTCAGCATGCTTGCCAGTGTGGCCGCACCCATGCAGAGTGACCGTGGAGCAGCGTCAGGGCCATGGTCCCAGCTGCGCTCTGTCCTCAGCACGTGGCTTCTTCGTGCTGCAAATCCCTCACCTCTAGAGTGGGCACGAGGAAAGGGGCTGCAGCAGGGTCGTTCCCGGGACACGTGGTGCGTGGGCTGTCACCCTGGTGGTGCTTAGCTGCACTCTCTGTGCATCCTGGGTCACGGCTGCCGCGAGTTGTGGCTTCCTCCCGTCACCTCCAGTCACAGTCCTTGCCCCATAGGTGCCCAAAGAGCGTGTCGAGTGGCCTGGCACGGAGGCAGCCGTCCTTCAGCGCTAGCTGCTCTGCCTGGACTCAGGGACCTGCCACTCTGGACCGAGGGCTCTCAGAAGTCGGGGCAGCCCTGGGAAGCAGGGAGGGGTCAGGACCCAGGATGTTCCGCCTTTCACAAGCCCCGGGGGCCGGGGGCCAGGCGGAGAGTCCGAGGTCTTGAGGAAAGTAAGCTGGGCCTGGTCTGAGGGAGCCGGGCCCGCCCGCCAGGTGAGCGGGATGGCAGCCCTGGTGGGCTCAGCCGAGGAGGCAGAGCACAGCCAGCTCGTGAACCAGCTGCTTGATCTGTTCAGGGGACACTCGGGGGGACTCCCTGGAGGGAGCGGGTACTGCTTGGGAGAGAGCCCCCAGGCCAGGTTCCTGGCACTGTCCCCAGGCCCCAGTGTGGCCTGAGACCCTTGGGTGGGACCTGCAGTGCGTGTCCCACTGGCTGTGGCAGGAGGCTGGACGGGGCTGCTTGAGTCTGGGGCTCTCTGCCTGGTGTGGGTGGGCGAGCGGGGGTCTGTGCCTGGGCGGCCCTAGCTCAGGACCCTCAGGAGGGGGAGCGTAGAGGTGAGAAGGGTCAAGGAAGGGGTGCCGGAGGCCATCACAGGGAGGGGCACGGCTGGTGAGCGGGAGCCTCCCTTCACGTCAGCCCGCGTCCCCCAGGTCAGTGCCAACGGCAACGTCCTGCGCAGCGAAATCGTGGGCTCCATCAAGATGCGGGTCTTCCTCTCGGGCATGCCGGAGCTGCGCCTGGGCCTCAACGATAAGGTCCTCTTCGACAACACGGGCCGTGAGTACCCCGGCTGAGCCACGGGCAGGCAGTGGGTGGCCCTGAGCAGCTGGGGCCTGCAGACTGGGGGCCTCGGCCCGGGCGGTCTGCATCCGGGCTCCCGAGTTACAGCCCAGGTATTCACCGGTGGAGGGATCGATCCACTGGCGCGGGGCATTTCACGTGGCTCAGAAGACGACACAGGAGGCTGGAGAGTGAGGATTCCAGAGTCCAGTCTGCGGTCACCCGGGGTCGAGGGGGCCAGGGATGTGTTCTGTGTTGGTGTACACTTGGGCCTCGGTGGCCCTGCCCCTCCTGGCCAGGCTTCTCCCGCCGTGAGCTGTGAGCCTGACCTGCAGCCCTGCTTGTGGCTGAGCAGGGGCACCGGGGGCCGCCGGGGCTCCACGTGCAGAACCACTGCAGGCCCTCGGGCAGCAGGAGCAGTGGCCCGGTTTGTCCCTCTGGGGCCTCGTTAGCTTGTGAGCACGGCCCACCCCCTCGCCCCCGTCAGGTGGGAAGCGGGAGCCAGCTGCAGCGTGCGATGGGCCTGGCCCTTCAGGGTGCCCTGGTGTCCCCCGCTGAGTCCTCTGCCATCAGCGGGTGTGTGCTGAGAGGTCCGTCCGCCAAGCCCTCGTCTGGCTGCTGGGGACTCGGCATGAACCGGCCGAGCTGCCCTGCCCCAGGGACTGCAGCCAGCCAGGGCCCAGCGCAGGCATCGGCACCGGGAGGACTCCCCGGGGAGAGGAGCACAGGGTGTCAGAGGGGCTCTGCTCTGCAGGGTGGCCCCGGGGCCCCTGCCACCCTCACACCTACCCCCCACTTCCCTCAGGGGGCAAGAGCAAGTCTGTGGAGTTGGAGGACGTGAAGTTCCACCAGTGCGTGCGGCTCTCCCGCTTTGAGAACGACCGCACCATCTCCTTCATCCCGCCCGACGGCGAGTTTGAGCTCATGTCCTACCGCCTCAACACCCACGTGAGTGGCTGGCCGCCTGCCCTGGGCCTGGAGCCCAGCAGAGGCTCCCAGTGGGCTCCCTGCTCCTGCCGGTGGGGCAAAACAGCCCGTGTCCCCACCGGTGGGCCTCTTGTCCCTGAGGTGAATCCCAGGGTGGGCACCTGGCTGGCCCCACTCCCCAGTCCACGGGCAGCCTGCCTGGCTGCAAGGAGACTGGGTTCGCAGGGCTCTGACCTCCCTGGAGGCAGAACACGGGCAGGGAACCCTGGGTCTCTGTTTCCGTCCGACACAGCTCTGTGGACAGGACGGGGCGTGAGTGGCCCCTCTCCCGACAGGTCAAGCCCTTGATCTGGATCGAGTCTGTGATCGAGAAGCACTCCCACAGCCGCATCGAGTACATGATCAAGGTCAGTCGGGAGCGGGGCAGGGCCAGTGGACATGCCACCTACTGTGGCCTTGGGTCCTGGCTTCCACCAGGGCTGGGGATGTCACAGGGCTGCCGTCCGTGCTGTCTCACTGTGGGCGTGGGTGTGGGGGTGGCCAGGCACAGGAAAGAGACACGTCCCTCAGGGCTGCCCTTCGAGGGTGCCCTCTTGGGAGGGCCTGCGGCCAGGCAGCCAGGAAGGCTCCCCCGAGCGGCCGCCTGCCAGGTGGAGCTCTTCTGCCTGTCCATGACCCCCAGCCCACGCCCAGCTGGGGACACAGACTTGTCCTAGAAGGCCGAGACTGGGCCAGGGGGAGATGGGGGAAGCTGCGAAGGCTTAGGGAGCAGCAGGGGGAGACTGGACTTCAGAAGCCAGGCCGGGGAGTCTCGGAGGGTGAAGAGCGTGCGCAAGTGTTGGGGCGCAGGCTCCCTGCTGGGGGGCCGAGGGCTGTGTGGGCCGTTGAGCTGGCTGTCTCACCCTCACCCTCCCAAACCTCAAGCCACGTCAACCTCTCCTGTAGGCCAAGAGCCAGTTCAAGCGGAGGTCAACTGCCAACAACGTGGAGATCCACATCCCCGTGCCCAACGATGCCGACTCGCCCAAGTTCAAGACCACGGTGGGGAGCGTCAAGTGGGTCCCCGAGAACAGCGAGATCGTGTGGTCCATCAAGTCCTTCCCAGTGAGCACCCCTCCGCCAGGCGCCCCTCCCCACTCCTGCCAGGCCCTAGTGCCCCAGTGTGGTGAGGGTCCCTGGGTGACACCAGCTCTTTGTCAGTTGCTGCAGTTGCTGCTCTTCCCTCTCTGGATGGAAGGGGGCCAGGCTGCCTTGATTGGCACAGCTCAGAAGTGCGTTCTGAAAGCAGGAAGCGTATGTCCCTAGCTCACCCTTCTCTCAAGATTGTTTGGCTCTTCAGTTGCTCATTTTTTTGTACCAGCATTTATTTCTTGGGTCACTAGTCAGCCATCCCCACAGAAAGGCAGCGAGGTTGTTTATAATCTTTGGCTGTCGAGACCACTTCAGTGGTTGACCTTGTGCCTGTCACTCTCGTCCTGGGAGCTGTGGCTTCAGGGGAGGTGGGTCGAAGGCTGCAGAAGTCTAGTTTCCTTGGAGCGTGCCAGGTTCCCGCGAGGGCGTGCCCTGTTCGCTGTCCGTGGGTGCCACCGCTCGGGCTCCACCCACAGCGTTGCTGGAGAGCTTCAGACTTCTAAGCAGAGAGCAGAGCACGCTGCAGGTCTGTGCCATTTGAATCGCTGTCCTTTCGTCAATGCTTCCTTTATGTCTAAGGACCATTTGCATTTCTTTTTCTGGAAACGGTAGCTGTCTCTCAAGTATTTTGTCAGGTTGGGTCCTTTTCTTCTTAGTTCCTAAGTGCTCTTTACACATGGGCTGGATTGGACTTTTTCGTTGATGTAAGTGGTATGTGGCTCACTTTTGACTTTGCTTCCAGCATCTTCTGCTGAGTAGCCTTTTTTGATTGCTTCCTTGTTTGTTGTTAATACTGTGGTTTAACGTAGTCACCTTTATGTCTTTTCCTTTTATTGTGTCTGGATTTTAAGCACACGGGAACGCACCCACGTCCGCCTCCACAGTCCATCAGTGGCATGTCCAGCCCTTTCGGAGCGTGGCTTGCCAAATGGGAGAGATACGGATCCAGTGTAGATGTCGCTTTGTGCAGATGTCGCTTCAGTTTCCTTTCATCCTTTACTAAAAAGTCTGTCTGTCTCGGGGGTTTGCGATGCCGCGTTGACAGATCTCAGATGTCCATGCGGCGGTCAGTCTGTTCCGAACTTCCTCTTGTCTGTCCACCTGTGCAGCAGGGCGCTGTTTGAACCAGTGCTTCACTCTGTTTTCACACCTGGGGGCCCCCTGCCCTGGCGCGTCCCTCACTGGCCTCCTGGCCCTCGCACGTGTCCCCTTCCTTCCTCTTCTTCTGAGCGCTGGAGGCCGTGTGTCTGCACGAGGTGATGTTAATTGGGAGGAACTAACACCTGGATGGGGTTGAGTTGTCCTGTCCCCTGCCTGTCCAGAGCCGCCCGGGCCTGTTGACAGATTCTTACTAGCGTTTAGATTTCTATAGTGGTTTTTGCACATCGTTGTCTGCATGTTGCCCTAGAGAGTGTACTTGGACTTAAACTGGGTCCCTCACAGCTTCTCAGAACCCACTTCAGACCCAGGTGCTAACTTAGTCCGTCAGCTGTAGAAGCCTCACCTCTGCACAGCTCGGACCCTTCTCCGTGTGGCTTGAGCTCATCGTGTGTTCTAAGCTCCCAAGACGCTTGGGTTTGTCCCCGTTCGCCTCGGGGCTTGCCCTCCATTAGGAAGGACCTTGGTGGAAGGCGTCCAGCCTGCAAGCGTCCAGAGCAGCTCGCCCGGGAGCGGGGCCTTCTCAGAGTGACCCTGGGTAAACGCACAGCACCCTCCCTGTCCCTGGAGCTCCTGAGGCTTGCCGCTGCTGTCCTGGCGTTTCTCCTGGTGGTGGGTTGAAGGCCACGTTTTGAGGGGGCTCCTCTTGTTTCCCTCTGACAGGCCACTGGCGTTGGTTGTCATTTTGTGTCCTGGTGCCTTACTGACTCTCCTTGTCTGGTTTTTTTCTTTCTAGTCTCTTGGATTTTCAGATACTTGCTCATGTCATTTGCAGACAGATGTGGTTTTCTCTCTCCCTTCCCTGTTCTTGGGCACCTGGTGACTCATGGTCGCGTTACTTCGGCCACTGTCTCCAAGCCTGAGTGGCAGTGGAGGGAGCAGCCTCTGGTCTTTCTACTGCCTGAGCTTCAGGGTCCCTTCCAGGTACTCTGTCCTGGGCTGCAGATTCCATCTGGGCCTAAGCCCAAAACGAATTTTTCCAGATGCCTTTCACTTTCTCTGTCAAGAACCACATGGTTTTTCTGTTCACATCTATTAATGGGATCGATCTTGAACCCTGTGTGCATTCCAGGAAGCTGCAGCTGATCATGGTGTGTGTGTGTGTGTGTGTGTGTGTGTGTGTGTTTTGGGGGTGGGGGGACAGCACTTGACCACTGAGCCACATCCCCAGCCCTAGTCTGTATTTTATCTAGAGACAGGGTCTCACTGAGCTGCTTAGGGCCTCGCCATTGCTGAGACTGGCTTGGAACTTGCAATTCTCCTGCCTCAGCCTCCTGAACTGCTGGGATTACAGCACTGCCACACCTGGCTTTCCTTGGTATTTTTTGTTTTGTGTATTTGTGCCTACCTTTTTGGGGAGTGGGTAAGGTTATCTAGTAGTTTGTCTCTTTTTTTTTTTTCCGGATTTGCTCTTAAATATTTTGCTTATTTTCCTATTTTTTAAGTCTTTAATTTTAATTTATCTCATTTTTTCCATTGCTGGGGCTGGGACCCATGGCCTCATGCTTGCTAGGCAAATACTCTACCTCCAAGCTCCATCACCAGCCCTGAGTCTTTTTATCTGAGTGACACATTTAATTCACTTATTTTTGTTTGTTTTTAATTTTGTTTTAGTTGTCAATGGACCTTTATTTTATTCATTTATTTATGTGGTGCTGAGAATCGAACCCCGGGCCTCACACGCGCTAGGCAAGCGCTCTGCCACTGAGCCCCAGCCCAGCCTCTCAGTTTTGTTTTAGAACTTGTTTTTGTGTAGGTGTCTGAGCCGTGACGTTTCTCCAAGCCGCCTGGGCTGTCCCCCCAGAGGTTCTGGTGTGCAACAGGCTACGTCACTGCTTTCTAGAACGTAACGTATGCAAAGGGAGGCTGTTCAGTTTCGTCTGAGCCTCTTGGTGAGGTCTGCTTGCTTTCCGTGTCCCCTCGCCTGAGGCCTCAGAGGATGCTGTTGGTACTGTTGAGACTGCCCCGAGGTGGCCTCCGTGGACTAACGAGAGGTCAGTTTTATAAACATCCCACACGTGTTGAGAAGCTGACGGCGAGGCCCCAATCACAGCAGAGGCGTGGCAGGGGTCACCGGGGGCGGCTGCTGTCCCTCAGCGCAGCACCATCACCGCGGGCTGCCCAGGGCTGGGGGACCTCAGCTCGCCTTCCGCCCGCCTCCCACGCGTCCTGTACCCTCTGCTCTGTGAAGCTGCTGCCGTGCCATTCGGTCTTCCTGGGGAGTCCCTGCCCAGGTGCCCTGCTGGCCTCTCGTCCTGGCCCGAGTCAGTCGCAGGTCCTTCCGCTGGAGAGAAGGAAGCGCACTTACCGCTGTCTGGGCCTCTCTCCCCGCTTTGTCTCGGAGCGTCCTGCCCGGGCCGAGGAGCGGCTTCCTCCTCCGCAGCTGCCGGTCGGTGGCTGGCGTCACATCGCTCTCCACTGCTCACCCTACACACAGTCCCTGAGTCAGGCAGCCCCACCTGGCCCTGGTGGTGACAGGAGCCAGGAGGGGGGCCAAGGCTCAAGGACACTCCTGCTCTGGGGCTAAAGAGACCCTGGTCGGCAGCAGCTCCTGCTGAGCCTCGGTCAGAGCCCTGGGGACAGATACCGTGGCGTCCCGGTGTGGAGGGCAGGGAGAGTCATGCCTGTCCTTCCTGGCCTTGTTCTGACCCCATCTCTAGAGTCCTGCTCACCCCTGGAGCTGAGTCTGCCCCCCCCCTCAGTACCATCCCTGGGGTCCTGCTCTTGACCCTCTCCCTGTCCACAGGCCTCTTGACTTGTCCCTTTCCCGTCCTGCCTGATGTTGGGCAGACCTCAGGCTGCAGGGGGCCTGTCCCCGCCCTGGCCTGTGCTCCGCACCCCGCGCTGCCCCAGGCCACGCCGTCCTGTTCACGGTGGCAGCCGTCTCCTCTTCCTGGACCTTCAGAGCTACTTTGCTCCTAAGAACTCGTTGCGTTTCCTCCGAGTGGCCTCTGGCTGCCCACCTGGGGCGCATGGGGGCAGCTGGCAGCATGTCAGGGACACTGGGGCGCTGGGTGACCAGAGAGCAGACCGCAGGGTCCCGGGGCCGCACAGCTGTGGGCTTCTGAGCCGGCCTTGGCTGACAGCCCGCGTCTGCTCCCAGGGCGGCAAGGAGTACCTGATGCGGGCCCACTTCGGCCTGCCCAGCGTGGAGGCCGAGGACAAGGAGGGCAAGCCCCCCATCAGCGTCAAGTTCGAGATCCCCTACTTCACTACCTCAGGCATCCAGGTACATGGGCCACTGGGGTCAGCGCGGGCTCAGAGGGCCGAGCGCGGGGGCCTCAGCACGACCAGCTGAGAAGGGGTACTGGACAGTGGGCTGTGGGCACAGGACGGCTCTGCTCCCCCAGGGCCCAGCCCTGGCGGGAAGAGACCTGAGCCCCCTGCAGCGCAAGGCATTGCAGGGCCTGCGTCCACACAGAAGGGTCGAGAACCTGAGGTCGGGCCGCCCCTCCAGCAGCCGTTGCATCCCCCAGCACTGGTGCTCAGAGGCGGTCCCCCCTCGGCCTCCCCGCCAGTGGGAGGAGGGCTGGGGCCATGAGGTGGGCCGCACGTGCTCAGGGCTCTGGTTCCTGTGCCCAGGTGCGCTACCTGAAGATCATCGAGAAGAGCGGCTACCAGGCCCTGCCCTGGGTGCGCTACATCACCCAGAACGGAGGTGAGCGGCCCGCCTGGCGGGGGAGGGGCGCCGAGGGGTCCCCGTAGCCAGGACGGCCCTGGGCACCGAGCCAAGGGTGGACGCTTCCCTCTCGTCTCCTAGATTACCAGCTCCGGACCCAGTGAGGGGCCACCACAGCCAACTCCCCCGGCCCCGCCCGGCCTCGGGGCTCCTGGTGGAAGCACCAGGGACGTTCCTGCCAAGCCCACCAGATGGAGGAGGGCCGCTCCCTAGACCCTGGCCACCCGCTGGCCTCTGCCCAGGGCCCCCTCCCTCTGCAGGCCACCTGCTCTGCCCTGGACTCTCATCTCAGAAGACCTTTTCCCAAAGAGACTCCTGCCGAGTCTTCCTGCCGAGGCCTGTCCCCTTGCCCCTGAGGTCCAGGGAAGGACGAGGGACTGTCCCCCTAGAGGGGCAGCAATGGCCTCCTGTGCTGTTCGGCGCCCGTGCCAGCCTTGCCTGGCCAGCAGGGACATCGTTTTGTTGCCATTTTGTTGAATGACATTGTTCACAGCTGTTCCCAGAACTCGTCTCTGTGCGCTCCTTGCTGTGTCCCGCCCGTCCACCTGTCCAGCCACGCGGGGCAGCGCTTGGGGACAGCGCCCTCGCCTGCTGGCCACCCGCTGGACAGTGGCCGGCTGCCCTCGGGCTGCTCCTCGGAGCCCCTGCCTGGACTCGGCCTCCCAGGTGTCGCCCTCCAGGGTCTCCCAGGCCGCTCGGAGCTTCCCTCAGCCAGATCAGGGTTCCGAGGGGGGGGCGGGTGAGACTCCCCTTCTCTCTGCAGGGAAGGCTCCTCCCCGGACAGCTCGGGCAGGCGTGGGGCCGGCATGTCACCACTTCTGTGTGGCCCCATGAGATGCTGCCCTTCCCAACCCCCCACCCCCAGCTGAGAAACAGGAACAGGCTGTGGGGACAGCACGGCCACTTCCTGCACCGGGGCTGCCCCTCTGGGGGCCCCAGGGCCACGCACAGGGCACATTCTTTTCCTCTCACCTGAAGAAGACGCATTCAACTCTCGGTGACCAGCCAGCTGTCCCAGCCCCTGTTGTGACAGGCCTGGTACCAGCAGCTCAGCATCCCACAGCCTCTAGACACGGTCACGGCCCACGCAGGTCTTCACCCAGCGCACGCTGGTGCCTGCAGCCTGGTCTGTAGGTGGGAGAAGGAGCCCTCGGCAGTCTCCTGTCCCTTCCTGTGCTGGTGTCCCTGCCCATCCCGCCCCGACTGTGCACCGCCACCGCCCCTCCCCCGGGTCTCCAGCAGGCACGCGACTCCACATGGCCCTGTGGAATCTCGCCCTCCACCCAGGAGCTTTCCGCTGGGCCCAGACCCAGGCAGGGGGCCACAGTGGCCACCCAAGCCACCCGGGGCCTCACTGCAGAAGACCCTGGCTCACCCTGTTTGCCAGCCTCACCACCACCCTGGGGGCCAACAGCAGCTTGGGCTCTTGCCAGCCCTGCCCTCCAGAGCCCAGAGGCCCAGGGAATGGGGCGCAGTTCCCACTGAGCTGAGCCCTCCCCCTGCAGACAGCAGCCAGCTGTGAGTGGGAGTCGGGCTGAGCCCTGGCCTAGCGCAGTGAGGCCCTGACTTCCAACCCCTGCGCTGCGCAGAAAAGAGAAAAAAGTCAGTCGAAGGCAGAACCGCGGAGCCTCAGAGATGAGGAGAGGAGACCAGACCCCAGCAAGGAGCCCCACGGTCAGGCAGAGCCGCTGCCCAGTGCAGCAGCAGCCGGGAAGGAAGAGTGACACCAGCCAGAGGAAGAGGAAGAGTTTCAAACCGGCAAGGGAAGAACAATCTAGAACTCCATGATGCTAGAACCACATAACAGCGTGTTGCCAATGGCAGACCCTTGGCGAGCCGAGAGTCTGCTGCAGGCCACTGGGAATGGCAGCCGTGGGATGGGGGCGTGCCTCCCGCGACGCCAGGCACTGGTGACGTGTGGTGAGCAGGCTTGGGGCTGTTGGGGAGGAGGGAGGACATTCCGAGTCCCAAGAGGCCGCATCGCCTGCAGCCCTGCGCAGGTGGGTCAGGAAACAGAGCAGTGGGGAGCGGAGAGGAGAAGGCTGCAGCAAAGGTCCAGAGGAAGGCAGGCTGCCCAGGGTTCCATCCCACACACCAGAGGACGCCCCTGCCCCCACGATCACAGGCACACAGTAAGGTGGTAGAAATAAACAACCAGGACGCTGATCCCAACAGGTGCAGACCCGAACCTGCCAGTTTAATGCTCAGACGCTCAGATTCAAGATCCAGCTGCATCGTTTGTAAGATACACACCTAAAGCACGTAACTGTTAAGTGTAAAGATGTTTAAAGACACCCAAAGAAATGTCTTTAGTTATATAAACCAGAGAGAATAAACTTCAAAGGGGGAAAAAGCCAATGTCCTAGACCCCCCAGAAGGTTCCACAAAGCCCTAGGAGTGAATTATTTATTGTGTAGTCGTGAGGATTTGACCCAGGGATACTATCGCTGCGCTACCCCTTAGCCTTTTTTTATATTTTATTTTGAGACAGGTTCTCACTAAATTGCTGAGGCTGGCCTTGAACATTTTTTCTCTTTGGTACCAGGGATGGAACCCAGGGGTGCTTAACCACTGAGCCACATCCCCAGTCCTTTTTATGTTTTATTTAGAGCCAGGGTCTTGCTGAGTTGCCTAGTGCCTCGATAAGTTGCTGAGGCTGACTGAACTCACGATCCTCCTACCTCAGCCTCCCAGCCGCTGGGATTACCGATGTGCGCTGCCACCCCCCCCTGCTTCCCCAGGAATTATTAGGATCCACATTCCCTAAGGGAGTTTCAACAGAAATGAGTTAGAATTCAACAATGAAAAACATCAAAGTATTTCCCTACATAAGAGAGTTTTAAAGCACACTTGTAAATTACCAGGTGTGCCCTCCAGAGTCCAGGTGTCCAAACTTACTGGCCAGGGCTGGGCTGTAGCTCAGTGGCAGAGCACTCGGCTGGTACGTGTGGGGCTCGGGTTGATTCTCAGCACAAAATAAGTAAAAATGATCACATATAAATAAAACTAAAGGTCCAGCGGCGACTAAAGAAAATATTAACGAATGGCCCACGTGATGACCTCAGAGAGTCAGTTCTGGCAACTGGCACACGCCTGTCACCCAGCTCCTTGAGCGGCCCAGGCAGGTGGGTCGCAGTCCACATCGAACCTGGCGCCTTAAAGCGGGGTGGGGTGCGGCTGGGCCCTGGGCTCATCCCGGCACTGGGAGGGGAGAAGAGGACCGGGCCCTCCCACCCCGGAGCTCATCCCTCTGCCCGCCGCCTCCCGCCGCGGAGGCCAGCAGGAAGGGCCTGGGCGACCCCAGATGCCAGCACCCCGAGCCCTGCAGTGAGTCTCCATCGTGGCCAGCCTGGCCCAGGGCGCCGTCTTGTCCCCGGTGCCGGCTACGTGGGCGCTCATAGCCGCGCACTCTCCGTGCGTCCCACGTGGTGAATCCTTGCACAGGAGGCCAAGGGCAGAGCATCCTAAATCCTAAAGAAAATCCTAAAAGGCGGGGTCTTCCAAAGCGCCAGAGTGGTGTTTCAGGGGAAGCCGGCAGAGTCGCGCCGCGGCCTCCAGAGCCCTCCAGGCGGACAGGGCCCCGTGGAAGGAAGGGGCGCGGCGAGTGGACCCGGCACGCACGCCGCAACCCGCCGCGGGACCTGACGCCCCGAGTCCGCAGGAGAAAGGGGGCCAGTGAGCCGGGTCCGGCGGGCCGGGAGGAGGCCTTCGGGTCACTCGCACCACCGTGGCCAACACCCGACCAGAACGCGCGGAGGAGTCGTCTGGGGTCGCGGCGTGGGAGTCGCCGTCCACCGAGGGCTGACGGCCGCTCGGCGCCCACATCACGGCGGAAGGGCCGGCGGAGGGCAGCGGCCCCGGCGGGTCGGGAAGCACCGAGGCCGGAGCGGCCAGGGAGCGGCCGGGCACCCCGTGACCACCTCCTCCAGCCACACCGCCTGCCCACGGCGCCGCCGCCCGTTCACAGGAGGTGGACAGCCGCGCAGGCCACCGCCCTCGTGATCCGATGGCGCCACCGCGGGACTCCTGCGTCCCCGGAGCCTGGGGACACCTCACACCCAACCCCAGCCGTGAGGAAGCACCGCCTGGGCCTCCGCGTAGTAGGTGCTCGGCTCGGGATCCCAGCTGTCCCCCAGGGCCCTTGCCGAGCCTGCGCGCCCGTGGGTCGCTGGGGCTGACCGTAGAGAGGATGTGGGACCCAGGCCCGCGCTCCCGCGCGCTCTGCCCCCTCCGCCGCCATGTGCTCCCACCGTGGCGAACTGCGCTGCTACAGGCCCAGAGCAACGCGCCTGAGCAACCGTGGGCGGAGGCCGGGGGCCGAAATGAACTTTTCCTCTTTACGAGTTTATTTTCTCAGGTATTTTGTTACAGGGATGGAAAGCTGATGGCCACTCTAAGTATGCATCTGTGCGATTGAGCTCAGGGACGCTGTGCCACTGAGCTACAGTCCCAGGCTGCTTATTTTATTTTGAGACAGGGACATGCTAATTGTCCAGGCTGGCCTCAAACTTGTGACCCTCCTGCCTCAGCCTCCCCAGCAGCTGGGATTACAGGAGTGTGCCACCCACCCAGCATTTAAAGTTGTAAGGGTGTCACTAAAATAACAAAAGCAGAACTGTGACTTCCAGATAAATGTTCAGAAGACAACAATGCCTGTTTTTTTAAGAGTCACAATCTAAAAGGGCAGAAATGACATAAAAAGGATAATAAAGATTAAAACCCAAGAACTAAGTGTTCATCTCAAGAAATTAGAAGAAAGGTAGCAATAAAATAAAACCAAAAGCACAAAAAGAAGGAAATAATAGCCAATATGAAGGGAATAGAAAACTAATGTTCAGTAAGAATCAACAAAAACTTTAAAAAAAATGATGAAATTGAAAAGCTGCTGGGAAACTGCTCAGAATGAAGGTAGCTGTGATCTCAGCTGCTCAGGAGGCTGAGGCAGGAGGATTGCAAGTTTGAGGCCAGCCTCAACAACTTAGCAAGACACTGTCTTAAAAAGGGATGCAGATGTACTCAGAACTGGAAAAAGAGTGACTTACTATAGACTTAAAGACATTAAAGGGCTGGGGTGTAACTCAGTGGTAGAACATGTGTTTAGCATGCAAGAGGCCGTAGGTTCCATCCCAGCACAGATTAAAAAGTCCTGAAGACATTACAATGATTCAAGCAGGGCAGATACCTGCTGGCCAATCCCAGGTTCATTCTCCTAGAGGAAGGGTATCTTTTTCTAATTCCCCTGATATAATAGAGGACCCCTAAATTAAGGATATTATGAAACATAATGTCCTAACTGGCAAATGTGAAATTTTCAGGCAATCTGTATGAATTTCCAGGAGGAAAAACTGATCAAAATGAAATTTAAAATTGAAAGGCCTATAACTACAAAATAAATTTAATCAGAATTCTGCGTCTGACTAATTAGAACAAATTTTTTAAAATACTCTGAGTCTGGATGGTTTACTGTGAAAGCTCTACTGAACCGTCAGGAACGAAAAAGAGCCCTGCGTGGTGGCTGGCACCCGTGATCCCAGGGCTCAGGAGGCGGAGGCAGGAGGGCCGCAAGCTCAAGCCAAGCTTGGGTAACTAGCAGGAGCCTGTGGGTGTGTCTCAGCGGCACAGCACTTGCCGAGCAGGCATGAGACCCTGGGCTCCATCCCCAGCACCACCAAGGAAAAACGAAGGAGAAAGAAATGACTTTGAAGTAAACTGATTATTTATGATAATGGGGGGGAAAAAAGAGTATCTAGGATTAAATCAAACAAAAAGTCCCGTCGGCTTTCTGCGGACCTTGATGGGGTGCTTCTCACAGGGCCAGGAGAACTCAGCCCTGCAGGAGCGCAGTGGGGGACTCGCTCGGCAGCATCCAGACGCGCTGAGTCCACAGCGACTGAGACGGCCACACCCGCAGGAAGGCGCCCCCCCCAGGAGGCGCGACAACAGGCTGAGCCAAGCCGCGCTCCCTAGGGTGTCCCTGGAGGGGGCTCGCAGGAAGGAGGCCCCGGGGCTTCAGGTGCTGGGGTTGGAGTATTTTCTGTGTTTTTGTTTTGAATCCTGGAGGGTAAACCCAGGGGTACTCTACCCACCCCTGAGCCACATCCCAGCCCTTCTTATTTTTTATTTAGAGATGGGGTCTCTGTCAGTTGCCTGGGCTGGCCTTGAACCTGCGATCCTCCTGCCTCAGCCTCCTGAGCTGCTGGGTGACACGGCGTCTGGTTCGAGTCTGTCTCTCCACCGAGCGGTGGCGACTGCCGTGCCATTCGGTCGAACTGCTGCGCATTTGCCGTTTCGTGTGCCTGACAGCACGACCTTGCGTCTCGGGGCCGGGTCTCGCCCCGTGGCAGGGCGTTTGCCGAGACCGTGCCAAGGCCGGGTCCACGCCCAGCACCGGGGAAAGGGCTGGGTAAGGAACCGAAGGCAGAAGGCACTTCCCCAACAAGCGTGGGCAGCCATGGCTTCCTGGCACCAGGACCCTCTGGGACGGGCCCTGGCGGGTGCCCGAGACCCCTGTGATCTCCCAGGCCGGCAGGTGCGGGAGGACGCGCTTCCCTTCCCCTCCCCGAGCGCCACCTCGGGCCCCTCTGCGTGCAGCTCGGGTGGACGGCTCCGCAGCGCCCGAGCCCTGAGGCTACAGCTGGGGGCGCCCCAGCAGCGGCCAGTGGGAAGATGGCAGAGCAGCCGCGGGTCCACCCGGTGCACGCTGCAGCCCAGGGCTCCAGGGCTGGCCCAGCCACAGCCACGTCCCGTCCTGCAGGGCCACCCTGGGCACCCCCGGCGGCCTGTGCCTGTCCTCCCTGTGCTCACCGCAGCCTTCCAGGAAACACCCGGGGTCCGGGGACCGGAGGTGCGCCAGCCTCGGGCAGGCCCAGGACGTAGCGGAACCAGCACCCGGAGCCACGGCTCCCAGCCGCACAGCAAAGGCAGCAGTCACCACAGGGCCACCTCTGTGCTGCCACTCAGGCCAGAAGAGTCGTGGCACTGGCCGGGGGCCGTGGACAGGAGGGTCCCCAGGAACCTTCCAGAAGGACGGGAAGTTCTACTTTGGTCTGGGTGCTGCAGCCCACAGGCTGGCGGGCTCTGGCCTGGTCGTGGTGGGCACGCAGGCTCCAGGTGTCGACAGGCCCAGCACCTCGGGAGGCTGAGGCGGGAGGCTCACAAGCTCAAGGCCAACCTGGGCCACAGAGCAAGACCCTGTCTCAAAGCACAAAACCAAAGGGCCAGTGTGGCTCAGCCCCAGGAGCCCCTGGCCTCCGTCCCCAGGACCAAGCAGACAAAATGTGTAGGTCATGTCTACGAAAAGTACAAGGCACAGACGTGTCCCCACCTAAAACCATGCAAAACAAGACTGCGTGTCACCTGTGGCCACATGACAAGGCACAAGGCGATCACGGCGTCTGAGCTGGTCTCAGCAGCTCTCATGAAGACGGTGGCCCAGATCGCGAGCCTCACCTGCGCCAAAGCGCGGCTCCAGCGTCGCCAAGGAGACCCTCCTGCCTGAAGGCCTCCCCTCCCCGCTGCCCGGCCTCCCTCCCCGGGTCCCCCACTCACAGTTCTTCACCTCCTCTTGACAGTCACAGCTCGATTCAAATGACGCTGCCCTCCTGGACACTCCAACCTGGCCCCACACAGTTGTCACTTGTCCCACTTGCCTGTGTCCCTGTCTTCTAGAAGCTCCCCCAAGGTAACCATGCGGGCCCTGTCACTGCTGAGCCCAGCAGGTCGTGGCTGGAGCCGGGACACAGGGACACGCCCACAGAGCCGCCAGTGTGTGGCCACCAGGGGGCGCTCGCGGGTAAGAAATGGCGACAGAGGAGGCGGGGGAAGGGGAGGCTCAGGGGTCCCAGGGCCGCTGGAGATTCTCCTGGGGCTTCTTACCGCAGCCTGACGGTGACAGATGTGAAACGGAGGCTCAGGAAGGTCACAGTTTGTAAAGGCCCCCCTGCGCCCCCACAGTAAGTTCCACCCCAGGAGTGCAGGTCCGGGCCAAGACCAGGTCAGGGCCACTCAGGGTTGGGGGACCCTGAGGAGGCTGGAGACTGACCAGAGCCAGAACTGGCCAGGCACCAGGCCTCAGCGGGTGACCCCAGGTGCTGCCCCTGTGGTGGAGCCTCAGCCTGAAGGAAGGCTGGCGGGGAGCCCTCACCCGCTTCCTTCCCTCTCTCATCCCACAGAGGGAGAGCCAGGTTTCCCCCTGGACCAGGCTCAGCAAGAGCCCCAGAGTCATGCCAGGTCCCCTCACACGGGTGACATGTCCAGTGGCCTGGCCCCAGGTATGGACAGGGGAGCCCCCTGTGCACGCTATGCTCAACAGACAGGTTCTTCTTGCTGTGCAACACTGAACAGGCTCCTTGCCCTCTCTGGGCCTCTTTTCACATCCATGTGGGCTTCCACATGCCAGCTGGTTACAAGAAAGTTTCTGGAAGAAAAGTCCTGGGTTGTCACCCGTGCAGAACTTGCCCTTGCCGTCTCCAAGCACCCGGATCCTTTCCGGATGGAGCAAAGGGTCACCAACACCCTGTTGGCTTTCAGTTGAGTGAAAGTCACATAACAAAGACCTAAACACTTTAAAGTGGCCAACCCCGCGGCTCGCGGGACAGTCACGGCACTGCGCAGCCTCTACCTAGTTCCAGAACATTTCCATCATCCCAGAAGGACGCTCCGCCCCTCGAGGGGCCACTCCCCAGCTGCGTCCAGCCGCCGGCAGCGTCCTCTGCTTTCTGACTGGGGACCTACCTGCTTGGTCGCCCGTGTCACCGGGCCGCACACCACGTGGCCCTCCGGGTCTGGCGCTCTCGCTCCGCGTCGCGTTTCCGAGGTTGGTTGGCACGTGGTCTCCCAGGGCGAGTGACACCGCGGTGTGGATGGGCTCGCTTTGCTGTCCACCCTCTGTGGACGGGCGTGGGCCGTGCGCCTTGGCTGTGACCGTGCGGCCGTGACCCTGCCTGGGCGGCGTTGGCTCGGACCCCTGCTTTGGACCCTGCGTTCACACCCGGGAGCGACTCGCGGGATCCTGCGGTGACGCCCCACTTACCTCGGGCTCCTGGTGCAACGCGGGATGGGTGCCTGGCCCGTCCGGCAGCTCCTCCGCACGCACCTGGGCCCTCGGCGACCCCTCCCCACCACCCGCCTGCCCCGCGCCCGGAACAGACTCCCCTGGCGCTTGCAATGCCCCGTGTTCTGTGACCTACGCGCAGTGCTGGGGACGGACTCCAGGGCTCCCCCCGAGCTTGGCCAGTGCTCTACCACTGAGCCGCGCCCCAGCCCAAATCCTCAGCCCTCCACGTGCAGCTTGGCGCAGTGTTACCCCCACGCATGCTCAGACCAACCCGTGCCCTCCTCCGCCCCCCTGGCCAGACTCCCTTGTGCTGCTCCTGGAGGAAACCACAATCCCATTAGCTGATACCCTTGGTTAGTTTCATCCAACAACAGAGAACAGTTTTGGATCTTGTTCAACAGCCCACTTTTATGATTTCCCTATGTAACCATGTGCACTGGTCCCCTATCCTTTTTCTTTACTGTATACTGCTCCAGCACACAACTGTGATGCCAATTGTTTGCTCAGTTCTCCTGTTGATGGGCATCTGGCTGTGTCCAGGGCTATCAAGAGCCAAGCTGCTGTGGATATGCTTGTCCAGGTCATGTTGCAAGTGCATGTAAATACCCAGAGCAGAATGTCTGGTTGCAGGGGAGACCTGAGCTCAGCTTAGTAGATGCTGCCAGTTTTCCAAACCCTTTCAGTTCCCCCAGCGGCCAGGGAGCGTTCCGGTGGCTCCACAGCCCTGTGGGCGGTTACTGATATCGGCTGGGCTCTCGCAGCTCCAAGCCCTCTGCAACCCAGCCCCAGCCCACAGCCAGCCTCCCGACTAGGCGTCCAGAGGGGCTCCGGCCATGCCCACCTCTGGCCCCAGCCTCCTCCTCCCGGCCCCTCCCGGCTGTCCTCGCGGGTTGTGGCAGCTGCACCCGCCTCCCAGCAAATGACGGGGTCCTGGTCCCCGGCTGGCCTTGGCGGCTTCCCCACCCCGGGGGCTCCTGCTTGGGATCGCTGGCCCCGCCCGCCCCTGGCACAGGCAGGAGTCGAGGCTCTGGGCCCCACGTCAGCCCCAGGGCCCAGCCCTTCCCGCCTCCCTCTCCTCGGCCTCCAGGGCACCAGCGCGCGGGGCAGATCCAGTCCGCAGGCCGCTCTCCAGCACGTGCCCGTCGGTCCCGCCCTGGTCAAGAGATGCCGTCGCCAGGCCAGGCGCACTGCGGTCCCCACCAGCTGGGAGTCTCGGCCTCCCAGCCTCCCCTCGTCCCTTCAATTGGGTATTTATCAAGCACCTGCTGTATCCCGGGCCCTCTTCTCAGCACAGTGATGCAACCGGACCCCAGGGATGAAGTGGCAGCTCTGGGAGCTGCGAGGTGGGGGACGGGTCACCACGTGGCCGGGGGTGCTGTGTGGGGGCGGCCAGCGTGCAGCTGCTCTCGCTGCTGTGACTTAAGGACCCAGAGCAACTGCAGAGGAGGAAACGGGACTCACGGCTTCAGAGGCCTCAGCCCCTGGAAGGCCGGCTCCCTTCCTCAGGCGGGGCAGGACATGGTGGCAGAGGAAGCAGGTCCGCGGTGATCCGGGAGCGGAGGCCGGAGCCCCGCCCCGAACAGCCTCCCGCGCCAGCCGGGCCTCAACCCTCGACTGAGCCTCCGGCACCCAGCCCGAGGCCCGGGCGGAGCGAGGGAGCCTGGGAGGAGCAGGCGCAGAGCTGGGCTCTTCCCGGGTCAGAGGGCCGCCTGGAGGGGGCGCAGAGCCCGAGCTAGTGTCGCCTGGGCCCACAGCAGCCCCGGGGCAGGGCTGGTCAGGCCGCCTGCTTTTTAACATTGTCAACTGTGGTAGAAATAAACCCGTGAACCGACCATCGCGCCGTTTCTGACTGTTCCCTCCAGCGGCATCAGGCACAGTCCCCTTGCACAGCCGTCACCACCACGCGTCTCCAGGACGCTCACTCCGCCCCTCCCCCAGCCCCCCGCCCCCACCATTCTTTTTCCTGTCTCCAAGGTTCTGACAAATCGAGGGACCTGTAGGTACAGTCAGGCAGTGTCTGTCCTTTGGTCTCCAGCTTCCTTCACTTGGCATAACGTGCCTGAGATTCATCACATGGCGTGGACCAGACTTCATCCTTTTGCATAGCTGAGTACTGTTCCCTGGTGCGGAAGGATCTCGATCGCTCAGTCACTCGCTCTCTATCGGCGGGGCCTGGGTGCTTCCTCCCTGCTGTGAGCGCGGATGCACCTGCTCAGGACCCTGCGGCCCATTCTTTGGGTACAAACCGTGAAGCAGAATGTGCTGGATCGTATGGTAATTCCTTCAGTTTCTTAGCTAAATCTTTAAATGTCGGCACCTGCCTGACGATATTTCTCGGGCACAGCGTGGCTCTTCTGCACGCAGGCGGCCTGCAGTGATCGGGTCAGGTCGTTGGAGTCTCCGTGACCTCCAGCACTGACCCTCTGTGTTGGGAGCCTCCAAATCACCTCCACCCCCTATTCTGAAATATGATGCAGTTAGTGGCCTTGCTGGGCTGTGGGACACTGGACCCCTGTCCTCCTCTGCTGCCTCGGACGCTCCCACGCCCTCTCTGGTCCCCCACATGGTGGCTGTTTTCAGTTCTCGAGGGCTCTGCGGCAGGACATCTGCCTCAGACCCAGTGTCCCCGGTCCCCAGCTGGGACCAGGGCAGCCAGCCGCCCCACCCGTCGGAGGAGCGTGACTCTCAGGAAGCCCACCGCACAGAGACCCCAGCTCCCAGCGGCGCCCCGCACGCCCTCCCCCACCTGCCAGGCCACAGACCCGAGCGCTTCCCACCCGACCCTGCTCCGTGTCCAAGAGAAACAGGTGGCGCCTGGCACGGTTCCCAAGACAGGCACCTGGCGGGGTGGAGGCCGTGGTCACTGGGTGCCACCACCAGGCCCCAGCGTGAAGGGAGGGGCTGTGGGTCCCAGGCCCACCAGGGGGCCTCGCTGGAGCCAGCCGGACCTGATGGCAGCCCCGGTTCCTCACCTGGGAAAGGGGCTGGGGACGGCCCTCAGCTCTCAGGAGGATGCTGAGAAGGGGCTTGGAGGACACTTGCAGGACGGGCCCCGCAGGCAGGGACAGCTGGTGGCCTCCGGGACCTCAGCCTCTTTGCGGCAATAGCGGCCTGGCTGGCTCCAGCAGCGGCCCTCCTGCCGGCACCACGGCCAAGAGCATCCGAGGACGCTCCTCCATTAAAAGGTGGCGCTGCCCCGGCCTCACCGCCCCCCGGCCTCACCGCCCCCTGGCCTCACCTCCCCCCGGCCTCACCTCCCCCCCACTCCCCGCCCCCCCGGCCCCACCGCCCCCCCCCCCCGCCTCACCGCCCCCTGGCCTCACCTCCCCCCCACTCACACACCCCCCCCCCCACCTCACCGCCCCCCGGCTTCACGTCTCCCTCCCCGGAGGTGAAATTCACACAAAAGTTGCCATTTTAAAACACCCGATTCCACAGCATTTAGTGCACGATCCTCACCTTCACCTGGTTCTAAAACACTGTCACCTACACTAAAGGGGACCCTGTCCCCGCAGTTGTCACTCCCCAACCAGTTCCCAGCCCCTGGAAGCCACTGATCTGCTTTCCGCCATGTGGATTCGCCTGTTTTGGACATTTCGTATCAATGGGATCACACGCTATGTGGCTGTCAGTGTCTGGCTCTGTGGCTCAGCGTCGTGCTTTTGAGGTTCCTCTGTGTTGTGTCCTGTGCTGGGTTTCCACCCCTTTTCACGGGTGAGTAATATTCCTCCGTGGGGCCGGACCACATTGTGTTGACCCAACCATCCAAGGCTGGGGCCGCTGTGACTGGGGGGCACAGCTATCCGAGCAGTTCTGCCACCCATTTTCGTGTCCTGTGACCGGGCTCCCCAGGTGGCTCAGCCCCACGTGCTGCGGCTGATTGAACCAAACCCCCAGTTTGCACCCATCTCTTGAGAAGCGTGAAGAGGGGACCCCAGAGCCCGGCTCCCTCACTGCTCGCTCACCAGGCTTTGCAAAGCCCCAGGCGGAGGCAGGAGGGAGGGCCCGGTTGGGGCCGCAGAGGCTGCGGAGGCTGCGGGCCCTCGGGTGAGCCGTCCTGGGGGGCCTGAGTAGAGGACCTCGGAGAAGCCACACCAGACAGGCCGGCCGCTCAGCCCCCACGGGAACGAGCTGGGCCCCAGCTCCGTCCTCCCTGGGGCCCTTCAGGCCCCGGCCTTGGCGACAGGGTTCTGAAGGCCTCGCCGGCCTCCGCAGCTGGTCTTACGTTTTCCCTCAGAGCCGGGCGGTGAGCCCAGGGCCTCCCGTGTGCTGCCCGAGCCCTGCGCCCGGCCCAGCCCAGCCCGCTTTCCTGTTTTATCTAGAGACGATCGGGCTGAGTTTCCCGGGGCCTCGCTCAGAGGCTGGGGCTGACTTTGAACTGCAATCCTCCTGCCTCGGCCTCCCGAGCCGCTGGGGTCACTGGCGGGCTGTGCCACTGCGTCTGGCCACCATATTGGTTTTAAAGGTGGCTCGACGTGGGGATTTTGTAAAACCCAGGAGGCCAGAAAGCGAGTTCCGTTGGTGCCCCGCAAGCCCGAGCTCTGACTGACATCGCAGACCTGCGTGGGCGGCGTGCCCGGCGTTGGTCACCTGGAGCCGAGGCCTCTGTCTGGGGCTGTGGTAAAACCCGGCTTTGAACTAAAGGAGCCCCAGAGCCAGGCCCGGGCCCCGCGTCCTCCTCCGGCAGCGCAGGGCGAGGGCAGGCGTGGGCCACGGTGTGGCCCCCTGGGACTCGGGAGCCTGGCCCTGCGGCCTTGTGCGCTCGGCCACCCACCGCGCCCCAGCCCGGGCGGCCACATGCCGTCCCCTGCTGGGCCACCCCTCCCGCTGGCCCCCGAGAGCTCCCACGCGTGCGCTGGGTCCCTGCCGAGGTGCCCCCTCCGGCTGCCCGGCCAGCCTCCCTCCCGCAGCGGCCTGGGGCCCTGGGCTGGCCGGTGGGTCCGCAGCGTCCCCCGAGGCGAGGCTGCTGTGAGCCTCGGGGCCACCCCGGCTGCCCCGTCCACGGCGCGGCCCGCGGCGCTCCTTCCTGACGCTCCAGCCACCTGCGCCCTGACCCCTGCTGGCTCCCGCAGCCCCTGCCGTGTCCAGGACGGCCTGTCCCCTGGGTGTCCCCCGGGTCACAGATAAGCCGCCGGGCTGGCTATCGGCAGGAAGCATCTTGGCAGGACAGGAAGCGGCGACGTGGGCCTGGCGCCCGCCCCGCTCGGCCTATCCGTGGCCAGATATTTTGGGAGCCGCTATATAAGCCTGGACTCGGCGGCCCTGGGGGTGCCCGACTCCGCGTCCCCGCGCGGCCGAGGCCCTCGCCCTGCCAGGCACGGCCGCCCCGGCCGCTGGGCAACCCCAGGCCAGCGGGTCCCCTCTCTGGGCCTCGGTTCTCCCCTCCCCACGCCTGTGCGGGGACCCTGCCCCGGGGTCTCCTGGTCCCCCCGACCCCAGGCGCCCCGAGCTCCAAGGTCAGACACACAGCGGCCCAGGCCCGCCACCCCAGGCCTCTCCAAGACCCCCACCCGGCCCCTCATCCAAAAAGTCACCCCGAGAAGCTCCCAGCTGACCCCTGCTCACTGCCAGGTTGGACTGACAACATAAGGTGTGTTGTCCTCGGGACTGAGGCCCAGAGAGGGCAAGGGACTCTGCTGAGGCCACACAGCAGACCAGAGGCAGCGCCCAGCAGAGCCAGGCTGGGCCTCTGCTGGCCTGCACGGCTCGGCCGGGACAGTCACACAGCCAGCCAGGGACGGGGCTGGCGAGAGTGGTCCCCTGTCCCACCCCTTGGGACTGGCAGGCACTTTTCTCTGGGACAGTAAAAGCGAAACACAGAAGTGAGACCGGAGCACTGGGCTCCCGGGCTCCGGCTCAGAGGGGGCAGGAGGAGGCAGGCGGGGGAGGCCAAGCGTGGCCATGTAAAGCGGCCCAGCACCTGCCGGCCGCTCGCCAGGGCGGGTGGTGGAGCGTGCACGCGGCCCCGCCCCGCAGCTGCAGCCAACGGGAGGGAACGGCCAGATACAACCCGGCCTGAACTCCACCCCCGGCCAGCTCAGGCCCAGCCTGTGCCTGAGAAGCCAGTCTAGGCCGAGTGACTGTCCCACTCTGGACCTCGGCCCCGCTGGCCTGAGGAAGGTCTGCTGTCCTCAGCCGGCCCGCTTTTTCTTTATTCTGGCACTGGGGACGGGCTCCCGGCGCGTACCCCTGAGCCACATCCCCGCACTTTTTATTTTTTATCTTCAGACAAGGCCTCACTAAGTTGCTGAGGCTACTTTGGACTGGCGATCCTCCTGCCTCAGCCTCCCCCCACCGCGCGGGGCCACCTCTCTAAGACCTGGGGAGGGGCGTGGCTTCTGCCTGGGCTCCTGCTCCGCTGGCCACACGGGGGCCTTGCTCTCCCGCAGGAGGCGCCCCACCCCACACAGCCAGGCCGCTTAGAAACTCGGCTAGTGAAAGTGGCTGCCCCTCTCTGCCCTCTGCCTTCCCGCCATCTGGAGCAGGTGACAAGGACCCGGGGCTGTGCTCGGGGTTAAATGCTCTAACGTCCCCAGAGCCTCCCCCACGCGAAGGTGGTCTCTCTGAACTCATTGCGTCATCTGCCCCATTTCCAGGGGCAGAGGCAGCTTCCCGCCTGCTCTGAGCAGCCCAGAAGGGAGAGGGAAACCACCTCCCTGGTTCTGGAGCCTATACCTCTAGTAATGCAAGCCACTGGCCCAGCCGCTTGTAGGGCAGCTGTGTCTCAGGCAGAAGGCTCCTCCTGTAATCAGCCATCGCCAGTTCAAAGTACAGAGCCCATGAAGGAGCGCGGCAGTGGTGTGGGGGCCGAGGACGCCCTGTGTTCTTTTTACTCTTTTTTTCTTCTTTTTAAAACAATTTTTTTTTTTTGGGGGGGGACAAGGGATTGAACTCGGGACACTCAATCACTGAGCCACATCCCCAGCCCGATTTTGATCTTGTTGAGAGACAGGGTCTCACTGAGTTGCCTAGGGCCTCACCATTGCCGAGGCCGGCTTTGAACTCACGATCCTCCTGCCTCAGCCTCCCGAGCCCCTGGGATTACCCATGGTGCCATCGCGTCCGGCTAGATGTCCTGTCTGCTCCATCCGCGTGCTGGTTACGCGGCGTATGCACTTGGAGAAAAGCTGCAGGCTTGGGATTTGGGCACTTTTGCGTCCAGATGTTACACTTGAACAAAACGTTTAAAAAGAAGGAAAAGAAGGAGGAGGAGCAGCCAGTGTCGGGCACTGAACGGGGCCCAGCACGGAGCCCAGGCCCCGAGAGGAGAGGCGGCTGCGCTTCAGGACTCCGCAGAGGCCGGGAGGCTGGGTCTCACGGGCCCGGAGACGGGGCTGGGCCGCCTGCTGAAGCCGGGCGCTTGTCCCGTGCAGGAGGCTGTGCGGTGCCCCGTGCCTGGGTGGCAGGGGCAGGAGCCGGCAGCAGCCCCGCCCTGGCCTCAGTGTCCTCCCCTGCAGAGGGGCCTGGCCGGGGACGTGGTCCTGGTGGTCTTGACGGGCCGGGGCCTGGGGAAGAGTCTGGGGGGAGCAGCTGGACAAGAGTCCTCCCGATGACGCAGTTCAGGCTCCGGGGCGCTGAAGCCGGGGACAGGAGAGACCCGGCCCCTGGCCTCCGGGCTGCACTCACCGAGGCCCAGCCTCCACCCGGGCCTCTGCCCCCTCCCCTGAGCCCCCGTGGGAAGTCTTCCCTCCCGACACCCAGCGCCCCTGGCCACGTCCTCCCACCCCACCCTGCCCCTGCCACCAAGCTGTCCCGACTCCTGGCTCTCTGCTCGGGACGCTCGGGCCTCCAGCCGGCTCGGTGGCCTCTGCTGTCCGGGGGTCCCGGCCCCCTGCACCCCGCCCACCACGGGGACCAGCCTCTCTGGAATCGCGCTGCCCGTCCCCCTGGCCCCAGCCGGCCGGGACCCGGGGGCTTATCCCCTCCGCCTCTTCCAGGCCCTCGGCTGGAGCCCGGCACCCTGAGGCCGGCCAGCCTGTCCCGGCTCACCCGGGGGGTCCTCTCAGCCCGGCACGGGGCAGCTCAGCGGTCACTCCCCAGCCCCCGTGCCCTCAGCTGGATGACGGGACGGGCCGGGGGCGACAGCCCAGGGCGCCCGGGTGGGCGGCCCGTGTCCCCTGGGGCGTGTCCCTGCTGGCCAGGACGGGGCTGCCCTCTCCTCACTGCCGGGAGCCCCGAGGGCACAGATGGCCGCGGAGACAAGGGTGCCGGCCGCTGCCCCGCTCTTTCTAAGAAGCCGTCCACGATAAGGTTCCCCAAAACAGGAACCAGAGGGCTGCACAGCTGCAGAGGCCACCGGCAATGCTGGCCCTGTCCCCTGACCCCGGGGCTGGACGGCTGCAGGGCCCGCTGGGCGCAGCTTGGAAAGATTTTTATGTAAAAGCGGCTGATGCAAATCCAGGGGCCCAGGGACCACGGAAGGCCGCACTTCCCCCTCTGCCACGCTGGTGTGGGTGACAGTCACCTGGCGCAGGCGGGAGGGCTGCGCGTCCCGGGGCTGCCCCGCCAGGCTGGCTTCCAGCTGCCACCCTGCCGAGAACCGCTCTGAGCGTCCGGGCCCCAAACCCACCCTGGTCACCGGGCCTGAGGAAGGAGAGGGGCCCCACCGTGTGGCCCTGGGTCCTCTGCCAGCCCCGAGTTCCTTAAAAGTGGGGTAAAAGCTGGGTGCGGTGGGCCCCCTATAATCCCAGTGACTCGGGAGGCTGAGGCAGGAGGATGGTGAGGTCAAGGCCAGCCTCAGCAACTCAGAGAGGCCGGTAGCAAAAGAAAACATAAAAAGGGCTGGGGGTGTGGCGCGGTGGGTGAGGGTCCCTGGGCTCAATCCCCGGAACCCCCCAAAAAAGAATTCTGACCGTTTCAAAGAGCTGGGCTCCGGGGTGGTTCCTAGCACATGGCCGCTGTGAGGCCAGCACAGCCCATTCCAGAACCATCCACGGGTGCCCCCGGTCCAGCCGGGCACCGGCCGCCCGCCTGACTTTGGTGAAGACTCCGCTGGGCTCTTTGAAGGGCCCGAGCTCTCTCCCTCCGCATCTCCCCGCAGCCTCCCGGCACCCTGGCCGCCATTCCCGTCTGCTCTGCTGATTCCAGCCACCGAGGCGGGAGGACCGGAGCCCTGTCCACAGGGAGGGAGACCGGGGCTCAGAGAGGGCGACCTGCCCGCCTAGGGGGCTCAGCTCTGTGGACCAAAAGGCAGGGGGAGACACGAGAGGTCCTGGAAAAGCCAGAAGCTTCTCCCCGGAATCCACCCAGCCCAGAGTCAGCCTGGACGGGCCCGGGGCCAGCTGGACCCAGGCCTGGGTCCCACAGGATCTCCTCCGGGGGTCCCGGGTCAGAGGCCCCTCCTCAGGCGCAGCCCAGCCCGGACCCCCATCCTGCCTGCCCCAGGGTCACCCTGGGGGACCCTCTCCAGGCTGCCTGGGGCTTCTCCAGAGAGCCCCCCGACTTTGTAAGAGTCGCGCGGCTCAGCACCACGCAGGGTCCTGCTCAGTTCCCGGGGGACAAAGGACCTCAGCGGGAAAGCCAGGAGGTTCCAATGAAGTCCAGCGCCCACTGCATGGTGACCGTGGTGACCGTGGTGACCGTGGTGACCGTGGGTCAGGAGTGAGGCGCTGGTCAGCGGGAGGCGCGGGAGGCTCCCTCTGGCGTCGGGCGGCTTCTGGAAACCTGGAATTATCCCCAAAGAAAAGGTTCACCTTAAAAATGAGCCGCTGGAGAAAGAAGCAGGAGTTCCGAGGAAAACTAGGAAAAACCCAAAACACAGAAACCACCCAATACAGAGCCGGCCCTGAACCCGCGCCCACTTCAAAGACCAGAGGGACGCCCACAGAGCCTCGGAGCCGGCCCGTGGCCCGCACATCCCGGTCAGCAGCCTCCTGGGGCACACGGTGGCCGGCCAGGGGAGCAGGCGGGCGGGACCAGGGGAGGCTAAGGAGAGCATCTCCCAGGAAGCAGCTCTGAGCCGAGACCGCGTGCGGAAAGGGGCGAGTGGAGGGAACAGCACTTTGACAAAGAGGACGGTTGGTGCAAAGGCCCTGAGGCAGGGCTGTGCTTGTTGATGGTGGGGAGTCAGGTGTGTGCGGGGAGCAGGGGTCCGCGCGGGTCAGGCCAGGCCACAGGGGCCGCGGAGTCTGTGTTTCACTCCAGGTGTGACGGGGCCACACTCGGGACAGGGCTGGGTACTCTGCAGTTACTTGGGAACATCGGCAAAAGAGGACAGTACGCCAAAGCCGGGCCCCGCCTTGGAGCCTCGGGCCTAGGGACAGCCTCTCGGCGGCTCCGGGGTGCAGGGCGTTCCAGGCCCACGTGCGTTCCGAAGAAGCTGGATCAGCGTGAAACTGGGCGGAACAGCAGGTGCATTCTGGACCTTGAGGCGCGTGTCCCGCTGAGCCTGGGGGACTGAGTCCCTGCACCTCCTGCAGCCTCCAGCCCGAGCCCAGGAAGACCAAAGTGGCCGCCCCTGCTGCCCCTCCCGTCGACTCCACTTTGTGGCACAGCGAGGCCCCTTGGCGGGAGGGGAGTCAGGTGACTCTCACGTCCCTTCTGCCTGTTGGGGGCTCCCTCCTGTACCCCAAGCCTGTGTAGGAAGCAAGGGTGTCAGAGGCCATCGGTCAGTGGGCGTCCACTTGGCCAAGCCAGGGCCTGGAAGTGGAGGGTCCCAGGACATCGGGCTGGCGGGTCCGGGCTGTGAGCGCCCCGGCTTCTGGCGCCCGGGACCTGCGCGTCCCCTGGATCCCCACGGCCTCCCTCCCTCCCGCCAGCTCTGCTGAGAACCCACCGCTGGGGCCCTGGTCCCCGTGGCACACGCGCCCGACCGCGGCCGGATACGGCCTCGCTCTCACTCTGCTGCCGACCCGGCGCCCCAGCCGGGCGGCGGGAAACCACAGCCGGGCCTCCGTGCCGGGGAGGCCGGCTTCTGAGAAGCGCCAGCGCGGCGGCGGCAGGCGGAGCGGCTTATCAGCCCTCGCCCATCGCGGCCTGGGGCCCGGGACTCCGGGGCTTGTTTACCGGACTCGGTTCTCAGCTCGGAGCCTCCTGGGCTGCAGCCGAGGCCCGGGAGAGGCTGCCGGGGGCCGCGCAGGCCAAGGTGGGCAGAGGGCGGCCAGGGAGACGGGCCGCAGCCGGGAAGTGGGAAGTCCGGCTGGAAGGTCAAGTTCCAACCTCGGCTCCGCCGGGAGCCTGGGACCCCACGTCCAGCGCCGCGGCCCCGTAGCCTCTGTCTTCCCCTCTGTGAAGTGGGAGCGAGGACGGCAGGGAGGAGCCCAGACGGGGAGCTCGAGGGGGTGCGGCGACCGTCCAGAACAGAGGACCGCAGGCCTCTCTCTAGGGACAGAGGCCGAGCAGTGGTGGCTGGGGATCAGGGATGGGATGGAGGGGCAGGAGGGAGCTGCTGACGGGGACGGGCTTCCTGCGGGGATGATGGACTGTGGTCACAGCCGTCCACGTTCCAGAACCCACTCAGGTGGACCCTGGGGACGGGACCCACAGACACTCCACCCCTGAGCTCCTCCCCAGCCTTTGCTTCTTTATTTTGAGGCAGGATCTCCCTGACTTGCGGAGGCTGGCCTCCAACTTGCCATCCTCCTGCCTCGGCCTCCTGAGACCGAGGTGTGCGCCAGCACGTCTGGCTGAGTGGCTGTTACGTGGGGGCACCCTGAGTGGCGGGGTGGCCCCTACACCTCGAGTCAATTGTTAAAAAGCAGAATGAGGCTAACCCTGCCCAGCGCCGGGGACGGTGCTTGTCCTGGTAAAAGGCGTCTCCTGGGGCAGCAGGAGGAGCGCGGCCTGAGCTCTGCCACTCGGGCCAGGACCAGGTGAGCCCTGCCGGGAACCCTGACGCCCGGCCACGCCTCCCCGTCTCCGCAGGACGGGTGCCACCCCTCAGATGTGGCATCGGGCACGGCCCCCGCCCGCCCGCGATGCCGCGCCCAGCTGGGGTTTCCGCGCAAGGCTACCTGTCTACCTTCAAAGCCACATCCTCCACGGCACCCGCCCGCCCGCCAACAGCCTGGCACCTGGCTGTCCCGGCCCTCCCTTGCCCTGTCCCCCTGCCCGGCTCTCCTGTGCCCAGTGCTCGGAGGCGGGACCCCTCCGTAAGCCAGGGCTGAGCCGGGACAGGGAGGCTGCTCGCCCGAGCGTGGCTTCCAGATGCCAAGCCGCTGAGCCCCAGGGCCTTTGCACTGGCTGCCCCTGCCGGGAGCGCCGCCCTGGGATCTTCCCAGCCCCTGCCGGCCACCCTGAGAGCCAGGGCTGGCTTAGGGACCACTGGCCAAATGACCAGGGACATGAGTCTGGGGACCGTGTGCCGGACTCTAACCGAGGCTGCACGCGGGTGGCAGCAGGGAGACCCCAGGGTCAAGGAGGCGCGGGGACGTGCAGGCGAGGTCTCAGGCCCGGAGCTGGAACGGGAACCGGGCACCCCGAGGCCCGCACACCCCAGCCTCACCACCCAGCGCCTCCTGCCGCCCGTCCTGGCCTCGGTCTCCCCACCTGCCACGCGGGGCGGCCACAGGAGGGGCCCAGGGGACGCTCTCTCAGCAGGCCTGGCGGGCGGTCGCTGCTCAGAGGGTCAACCTAGGTCACCACAAGCCCCGCTACGACCGCCGACCGAGGCCACCCTTCCCCAGGCGGGGAGCCTGCTGGGGCTTCAGGGGTGCCAGCCGCCCACCAGCTCCCAGAAGGCCGGAGCTGCGACCACGTGGACCTGGAGGCCGGGTGCGTGTGGATCCTTCTCTGAGCTGATCTTCTGGCTCCTTGAAGTTTCTGGCAAACCTCTGCTGACCTCCCCGTGTGCTCCTGCCACCGCCGTGTGGCTCCTCGGACGCTCAGCTCGCCCCTACCCCAGGGCCTTTGCATGTGCACCCATCCCCTGAACTCCTCACGGAACACCTTCCCTCGCTCCAGCAGGTCTCTGCTCAAATCTCCCCTCCTCAGAGGGGACCCCCCAGTCTCCCCAGAAAGTAAAGTTGCCCACCCCACACAAAAAGAAAATAGCCAGAACCGAGCGCACACCAACTTGCAAAAAAAAAACCCCAAAATTCCTTATCATGACTTTGGACTCCTGGTTTATCAACCAGGGCACAGTCAGGCTGGGTCCAGCCCTGTCCCCACCTCCAAGAGGCAAAGTTTGAGGAGCAGGATCCTGGGGACCCCCAAAGCCTGCCCCAGCCCCCCTTCAGTGTTGGCTCCATGAGCAAAGTGGCCTGTTCCCTCTCCTGGCGTGTCCCCAGGGCCAGAGCCCGAGCCTGACACATAGTAGGTGTTCAGAGAACTCTTGAGAAAACCGAGGTCTCTAGACAGAGGGGGCTCTGCCACGCCAAGGAGAACCCCAGGCTTGGGGCCGAGGACGCCAGCCTGCCTGGGCCCCCCCTGTGCCATCTGCCACCGAGCCCCGCCCACCCCTCCTCTTTCTCAATTTCCCCCTGAACCACTTCCCTGCCCGGCGCGGCCTGCAGGGAGGGCTTGGGCACACTTCTCTGCCCTCCGTCCTTCTGGACTCAGCCGAGCCCGCGGGGACACAGACATCAAGCTCGTCCTGTGCTTGATGAGGAACAGACTCCGCAGTCCCAGAGGGGAGGGGAGAACTCGCCGGGCTCAGAGGGGACGATGTCCTCCGTGTTGCTCAAGGCTGGGTTGTTGCAGGGGATGCGAGTGCTGGAGAATAACTTGAGATGGAGCAGAGCCCGGGAGCCACACCGGGGAGGCCAGCAGCGAAATCCAGACTCCAGAGAACGCTCCACAGGGACCTGGATTCCTCCACAAATAAAGAGCAAGAAGAAATAAAGAAAGTGGAGGAGAAACTGCAGGTTAAAGAAACAGAGACATGTTAACCACTGCCACATTGGCATGGATCTGGATTCCAACACGTCAACCTAAAATGCATGATATTGTTATTTATATGTCAATATATTAATGTAAATTTATATGGATATATTTACATATATGTGGACAGTCCCCAATGGATGATGGTGGGGTTTATGGTTTTATAATGATGTGAAGGTGGCGTGCATTCAGTAGAAATTGTACTTTGGATTCTGAATTTGAATCTTCTCCCAGGCTAGTGACATGTGGTCCATTCCTCTCCGGACACTGGGCTGTGGTGGCCACCATGCTCTACAGCTGGTCGGCAGCTTTAGTCTATTCAATGCAGCTTTTGGCGGGGGCAGGGGAACTAGGGATTGAACCGAGGGGCATTTTACCACTGAGCTGCATCCCCAGTTACTTTTATTTTTTATTTTGCGATGGGGTCTTGTCTCACTAAGTTGCTGAGGCTGGCCTCCTACTTGCAATCCTCCTGGCTCGGCCTCCTGATTTGCTGGGATTACAGGCATGTACCATGGCGCCCAGCTTAAATGCATTTTTGACTCATGGTATTTTCCACCAGGGTGTATTAGCATGTAACCCCATTATACGTGGAGGGGCCTCCGTATTTATTACATACGTGAAATGTGAATAAGCGAGATGGACATATAAACATATGTGAATGCACATCCTGAGCAGGTGACCCCAGATCATGTATGCAGACATGCTTCGCATGTAGATTCACGTCAGTGCGTAACATGCAGGCACGTTTACAGACACGCAATGTTGACTATGTACAATATAACTCAGTTATAACTGTATAATATAACTTTTTTTTGCATAATACATATGCAGTCAAGTCTCCTTGACCACAGATTCGGAATTACTGTCGCTGAACCTGCCCCTGGGGACCGAGCCGGGTTTCTGGGGGCCTTGCTCAGTTCCGGGGGAGCAGGGAATGCACGCCCATTTGATGCGTTTCTGGTGGAAGACGCTTTATTCCAGGTGCACGGAAAGGGCTATACAGAAGGTGCCAAGCAACGGTACAGACGTGCAAAGGTGGCACTGGCCTGGCCAGAGGGGACGTGGGCTGGGGCCCCCGAGCCCGGATAGGAGCCCCGGTTCTTTCCCGCTCGCAGGTGGCTGGGGTTGATCTGGAGGACGAATCACTTAGGGAAGAGTCTGAGGCAGAGGGTCAGGTGCGTGTCTGCGTCATATCAATTCCACATAAAGTACTTATAATTACGCATTTATACATAAATATATGTGCGTGCATAAAATCATAAAATCAGGGATATGTTTTTTGGGGGGTTTTCTGCTACTGCTCAGGGGTAAGCGCTGTGCCACTGAGCCACACCCCACCCCCGGAGGATGGATACCGGCTGGTTAGTAAAAAAACAGAGCCGGGTTAGCCCTTGCCTGTCATCCCAGGGGCTGGGGAGGCTGAGGCAGGAGGATCGGGAGTTCCAAGCCAGCCTCAGCCACAGCGAGGCCCTAAGCAACTCAGTGAGGCCCTGTCTCTAAATAAAGTACAGAACAGAGCTGGGGTGTGGCTCAGTGGCCGAGGGCCCCTGGGCTCAATCCCTGGCACCAAAATATACATATATATACATAGAGACCCAGGGGCCCCCAGCCTCGCCTCCCCGAGTGTGGAAGACCCCTCATCTTGGTCGCAGCGAGGCGTCCCAAGCAGAAGACCCTCCGCTGAGCCTCGCGGGAGGAGGACGGCAGGCGGGGCACAGCTGACCGGGCGGGACCTGCTGTCCACCCGCAGGCCACTCCTGCCGGCCAGGCGGGTCCAGCGCCCGCTGCCTTCCCCCTGCCTCCGGGCTCGGGTCTCCCGCACACGCAGGACGCGGGCAGGTGCGTTGAGGACGTTCTGACCGCGGCGGATGCTCCCGAAATGAGTTCCCTGGCCAGCTGGGTTCTAGGGTCCCGAGCGTCAGGGATCCCTCCGCTCTCGGCCCTGGTGGAATCTGGCGCTGGTCGCCAGGCACTGTCTACTGAGCCCCTCGGGTCCAGGGTGGTCCAGATGAGAACAGCGGCCGGAGCCCGGCTCTCTGGGACACGGGCCTCCTGAGGGCCGGCGCGGGGCCACCAGTCTGGAAAAGGATTTGGCAGCCGCACGCAGGGTTGAAACCCAGCGGGTGATGCCTTGGGTGCTTTTGTTTCAACTAAGACTGGAAATGTCGCCGTGTTTCAATACCACGCTGAAGGCCACTTCCCCTGGGAATCAGCCTCAGGATTTGCCCGAACCTCCAAAGGCTGGGCTCAGGCTGGTTAGGACTTCAAGTCTCACCCGGCCACTCCTGCTGTGTGACCGTCAGCAAGTCACTGTGCCTCTCTGAGCCTCTATGTCCTCTTCTGTACAGTGGGCACACGCAGTGCCCTCACAACACTGCGGGTGCCCGAAGACCTCAGCCACTTCCTGAGCAAGAAGCTGAGGCGTGCTGCTCCTGGGGCCAGCGTGGACGCTGCAGGGTTTGACTGCCCAGCAGGACACATGCCGGTCAGGATCCCTTCCCGTCCCTGAGCCTGGCCAGCAGGTGCTGGAGGACACCAGCCCCTTCCCTCCCCAGTCCTCAGGGGACATCCACCAAAAACGCATTGCCTCCTAGCTGGGTAGCCCCTTCAGCCCCCTGGACTGAGCAGGGGTCACACCGGGCCAGAACTTGCGGTTGGGGACCACTGTGGCCCTGAGACTGTGGCAAGGAGTCCGCTGTCACAGGGGCCCAGGCTGGGCTCTCTCCACACTGTGTCCCAGCTTCACTAACCTCATTTGCATCGGAGGACACTAAGGCACAGAGAGGGTGCAATGCTCACCTACGGTCGCACAGCAGGCTGGCACCCGTGTCCCCGTCTCTGCTCACCTCCCCGGGTTGGCTCCGGACTCTCGGCCCAGCCTTGCTGATCGACACCTCCGCAGCTTGTTCCTCGCTCGCCGTCCAACCGGGAAACTCCCAGGCATCCGTCAGGTCCTCCCTGTGAGGTGGCTCCCCGGGTCCCCTGCGGCAGCTTCACGCAGGCGCAGACAGCGCGGCCACCGGCAGATGGTCCTGCGCCCCGCCTGCCTCTCGGCGGAGCGCTTGCTGGTGGAGGCCGCGTTCGCCCCGTGGAATTCACCAGAAGGCACAGAAGGCTGGCAGCCACGCGGTGCACCGGAGACGGGCGGAGCATCGCGGAGCTGAAAATTCCAAACCCAAACCCGTTAGCGCGTGCATGACGTCGCAGAGGACGAGTTCCCCTTGCGAAGTCTCCTGCAGGCGCAGGACGATCAAGGCGCAGGACGATCCAGGCGCTGGACTGCGTTCCCTGCGGAAAGCGCACGTGGAACATCCACGAATTTCTTGTTCCGGCTTAGGTCCCGTCCCCAGGACAGCTCGTTAGGCGTAGGCGAATATTCTGAATGCAAACATATCTGAACCCTGAAACGCGGCTAGTCCACGCACTTCAGACGCAGGACACCCGTCCTGTGCCATTGTGAGCCCATTTTACAGAGGAGGAAACCAGGGCTCAGAGAGGGTCAGTGTCTTGCCCAAGGTCGCGCAGCTGGTGGGTCAGCAGGGCTGGGGTGTGCACACTAGGAGGGGCTCTACGATTCTCAGTGCCCTATTTCTCCCAGAAGGGGTGGGCTTTCACAATTTTTCAGACTGGGTCCCTCCAAGACCCCCCCCCCCACTTTGCCCTTGCCCCCTCCTCTGGATTGAATTCTAACTCCTCATTTGTGGTTTGACCAGGGCTGAGAAAGACAGAAATCTCCTCCCTCTCTCTGGACCCCATACCTCTGTTGATGTGGCAGAAACTCACCCCCTGCCCCCCACCTGCTGAGTCATATCAGCCAACCGAACGCTGCCGCTCTGCTCGCAGGTGCTGCTGCGCTGCTGCAGGGTCGCCCACCTGCTCCTGGACACTTCCTTTCCTCCCGCCCGAGAGGAGGGCTGAGCTTCTTCTTTCCCCCGAGGGGAACTTTACAAAACACAAAATCCGTTATTTTTTTTAAATTGGTGCCTATTAATCAATCAGAAAACCCATGGTGTTAAAGTGTGCAACCAGGGGCCTTGGCACATTCCGGATGTGGCCCCCAACCCTTCATCTGATTCTTTCCACGCCCCCCAAGGGAGACCCCACCTGCCTGGGCGGCCCTGCCCGTCCTGTGCCCTGGCAGCTGGGCTTCCTGTCCCTGGGGACTGGCCTCTTCTGGACACATGTCCTCGCCTGTGTGGCTCAGCATCAGCTTTGGGGGTTTCGTCCACGCGGCCGCCGGGTCCTTCCTTTCCAGAGCGGCTCCCCACCTTACGACGGGGCCCTCGGGATGGCCCGCCACTCGCCGCCCTGCACCCAGCGTCCGAGGCTGCCCGAGGCCCAGCGTGCGCCCTGCCTGACCCGCGCCTGCGCATCGCTAACCCGCGCACAGATCCAAACCGCACTTGGGCTTGAACCCCGGGCGCTTTATCGCGGGACCCTATTTTTATTCTTTATTTTAGGCAGGGTCTGGAGAAGTTGCCCAGGCCCACCTCGAACTTGGGGTTCTCCCGCCTCAGCCTCCCGACCAGCTGGGAAGCCGGTGGCCCCTGCAGGGCTCCAAACTCGGGTCTTCAAGTAGCTTCTCCTGAAGGCTGCGCTCCTGCGCCATCCAAGGCAGAAAGGTGGTCATTCCAACCCTCTGGAGCCCGACTGTCAGCTTTCCGTGCACAGACAGCCCCGTGGTGGCCGCTGGGCCGGTTCCCGGTTGGCGATCTGCGTCTTGCTGCTGTCTGCAGGACGTCCCAACACCTGCCTCTGTTCTTGGGGAACATACCCCCAGGGGCATGGCCGGCTTCTGCCTGGCCGTCCCGTGATTAACTTTTTGAGGAATTGCCAACTCACCAACAGTGCGGTCCCACATTCCCCCCAGCCGTGGCTCTGTCCTTTTGAACCCTTGCACCTTTCAAATAACTAGGACCCAAGTTCAAATCTTGGTTCAGCCACTGTGACAACAGGCTCCTCTTTCTTCCTGCGATGCATGTGGCTGTTTCTGGTAATCACCCCCCAGTTCTCTTTCCGGGAATCCATCCCTCTCAACCTGGCCCCCAGGCCTGTCCATCTTAGGGCTCCCCAGTCCCTGGGCTGGGGGCGGATTTGGGGATCCTCAGACTGCTGGTCCAGCCAGGGAGGCCCCCAGGGAGAGGACGGCCGAGGTCCACGCGGGAGGAGCAGAGAGGAGTGCGGTCTTGGCTGAGCCAGCAAGATTTTAAATGTGTTTTTGTACAGAAATAGTCGGATAGATCTTCAAACAGAAATAAAAAAGGACCTGTGTTTAGGTCCCCGAGCTGAGTATTTAGGCAGCTGGCACCGTTTAGCTGCGCGGCCCGTGGCGAGCCAGCGTGTGGTCAGGGTACCGATCAAAAATACGCTCGGAGCAGCGCACTCTGCGCCCGGCTGCCCGCCCTGTAATTTTTTTTCCAAATAAAAGGCAAAACTATTCCTGGCTCAGTTTGGGGACTTCTGCGGCTGCCGGGGCTCCGAGAAGGCCAAGCCGGAATGTCAGGCATGGCCCGCGCCCTGCCGAGGCTCAGCCTGCGCTGCCGGGAGCTGACAGGCCAGCCCGCCTGGGCTCCGCTTTTTAATTAAAACATTGTTCCCACCGGGCCCAGCCTGCCCAGGCCCCAGCCCTTCACGGGAGGCCCCGGCCACCTCGGGGCCTTGTGGGCGAGCGACGATTGGCAGCTGGAGCCGCGTCCGTCGTGGAGGCACAGAGAAGAAGAGAAACCCAACATCATTTGATGTTCGCCAAATTTAGCTTTTTGCGTTGCTATAAGCAGAGCCCCGCTTTACAAAATAACGAACGTGCTTGGTCAACTACAGAACGGAATAAAGCTTGGATCCACGGTAAGGCGGGCGGGCCTGGAAAACGTGACGCAGTGACGGAAGCCGCGTGCCAGAGGCCACCCCGTGTGAGATTTCTCTCTCTTTCTTTCTTTTTTGGGGGATACTAGGGATTGAACCCAGGGGCTCTAACCACTGAGCAACCTCCCCAGCTCTCTTTTCTATTTTATTTAGAGACAGGGTCTCGCTGAGTTGCTGAGGGTCTCGCTGAGTTGCTGAGGTCGGCTCTGAACTCACCATCCTCCTGCCTCAGCCTCCGGAGTCGCTGGGATTACAGGTGTGCGTGATGTTGCTGATATGAAATGTCCAGAAGAGGCAAACCCAGCGACACAGAGCAGAGGAGAGGTCTCCAGGGGCTGGGGGAGCGGTAGGCAGTGACTGCTGGGGACTGGGTGCCCTTTGGGGGTGACGAGAACATTCTAGACCATGGAGCCGCCCCCCTCATGTGGAATTTCATTTTTCATGACTTAGTTCCCTCAGGTCAACCAGTCTAAGAATATCAAATAGAACATTCCAGAAACAAGCAGTTCCTAAGTTTTTGGTAGCACACCGTCAGAATAGTTCTGCTCCACCGCGTTACTGTTGTATGTCTCCTACTAAACCTCACGGGACAGTAGACCCTATGACAGGCGCGGATGTGGCAGCGGGCACAGACCCGCCCGCCCCCAGATCCAAACGGCCCAGGGAGAAGGCAGCGTCTGCCCCGACCTGCACACGCTGGCTTTTCCTGTCATTTCCCCTCGACTGAGATGTACAAAAAACACCTACGACAACAGCATTTCCCTCGTGTTAGGGAGACGTTTTCTAGAGCTGATTTCAAGTCCTTGGTAACTGGCCCCGGCGAGGCGCCCCCGGGGTCCCAGCTACTCCAGAGGCTGAGGCGGGAGCTCAGGAGCAGCCTGGGCAATGGAGCGAGAACCCAGCGGACGGAGTGAGGGCTGAGCAGACGCATCTGCAGGCCTCGCTCTCTGCGGGCGTCCTGGGCACCCCTGGATGCATGGGGTGCATCAGCCCCCGCCGGGGTCTCGGAACCCCCCTGGGTCAGGGAGGCTCCTGAGCTGGGGTGGTGTTTGCTCACGCCGAGTGGGGACAGACGCTCTGAGGTTCATTTCTTATTTTTCTTTAGGGTACCGGGGACTGAACTCAGAGACACTCAACCACTGAGCCAGGTCCCCAGTCCTATGTTTTTGCACTTTATTTAGAGACAGGGACTCGCTGACTTGCTTAGGGCCTCGCTAAGTTGCTGAGGCTGGCTTTGAACTCTCGATCCTCCTGCCTCAGCCTCCCGAGCTGCTGGGAGGACAGGCGTGCGCCACTGCGCCTGGCCTGAGGTTCTTAATGGTCCCTCTGGGAGTGGGGACGCAGCTCAGTGGTAGGGTGCTTCCTGGTGCCCTCGAGACCCTGGGAGGCAGGGGGCACCTCCTCCTGGAACCTTCCGGAACGTGTCCTGCCTGCCGTCACCAGCCCAGCACCGCCAAAACAGACAGACACAAAGTGGTCAGTTTTCCGTGAGGTTAATTTCACTTTCATTATTTTTTTTCCAAAGAATATTGTAAGCTGGGTGTGGTGGGAACGGATTTCAGGGCTGAGTTTTCCTGGCCGGCCAGTGACCAGCTGGTGGCCTCGGACCAGCCACGGCATGTTCTCAGCCCTGATTTCCTCGTCTGTACCCAGGACAGGGAGGCTGGGACCAGGTCTCAGGAAGACCCTGCCACTGCCCCAGCTCACAACCGTCAAATGCCGGCAACCGCCCCCAGCGACTGCTTTGTGGCCCCTCCTCGTCTCATTTAGGATCCAATCAGATCAGGAATTGGGTTTGCGGAATTTTTTTTTTTTTTTTTAACTGGCTCTTACTTAGAAATGATTCCTCAGCCTTTCCGGGTCCTTCATGACATTGACATTTTTGGAGATGGTGAAGTTGTTGTTTTGCAGAATGTCCCCAGCCGGCTGACCTGCTGGCTCCTTGGGACCAAATTTAGGCAGCGAATCTTGGGCAGGATCCCGAGGAGCAAGGCTGGGTCTCCCCTGCGCATCGTGTTGGGAAGCGCCTGACATGGGCGGGTCCAGTTGCTGGGGTTGTCCACTGCACCTGTTTGTGTTTAGGGTGAGGTGACCCCATGTCTCTCTCACCCCGCCGCCACGCTGGGTGGAACCCAGGCCTCGCACATGCTGGGCAAGCGCTCTGCATCTGAGCTGCGCCCCCAGCCCACCGCGAGTCTTGAGATCTCCCCAAGGGGACTCGACCGTGAGCAGAGCGGGAAAGGCTGCCTTCGGTCTCCTTCTCGGCCCTGCGCGCTCCCGACCTGACCAGGCAGGAGAAGCCAACAGACCCGGGGTGGCTCGGGCTCCTCCCAGCCCCCGAGGAGGGCCTGGTGAGGACAGGCAGGACACGTTCCGGAAGGTTCCGGGAGGAGGTGCCCCCGAGCTCGTCCCGCAGATGAGCTGCACCCGGTGACATCCTGAGGGTCCCAGGGTCTCCCTGAGGGTGGGCTGGCGCTTCCTTCTGAGCGCCTGGGGACGGCCCCCAGGTTCCCCGCCCCATCAGACGCCCCGGCACGGAGGGCACGCCCGCGCCCGCGCCCCGGCGACCGCCGCTTCCCCTCTCTGAAGTGTGCCATCTCCAGGCAGCAGGACTTGAACCTCTTATTTTGTCCCCACAGCTCTGGGGACAGACCACAGGCCTGTGTGCTCGGTGGCGGCCGCCAAGGGGACAGAGAGGAGCTATTCTGGGCGCCGAGGCCTGTAATTTCTGCTGCTCAGAGAGCGTTGGGGGCAGAGGATGGAGGCCCGGCTCTCCTCCGCCACCTCGGTGCACCCACCTGCTGGCGGCCGAGGAGCCGCTGAGCCGGGTGTGGAAAGCGCCCCGTCAGCCCTGGTGAGTTCCAGGACCTCACCCGGACCCCAGGGGCCACCTCTGGCTTCTCTCCCGCCCCCGCCAGCACCTGGAGACGGCTGGGGAGGGGGTCTCCCAGCGCCTGGGGGCAGAGGAGGGAAGCCGCTGGACACCCTCTACCGCACAGGACCCCCGGCCCACCCAGGTCTCTGCGCCACGCTGAATGGCCCCTGAATCTGGCCGGCTTCTGTCCTGGTGGCATTGGGATGTAAAACTCACGTCACCGGCACAGATCTAAACGGCATTGTTCCCAGCCACCCCAAAAGACCAGAGCCACCCTGGGCAGCTCGTGCACCGCGTGTCCGTAAAGTGGAACGTTAAACTGCTTTTACACAAATGAGGCAACTCGCTCCAGGTGTGGTGGTGTCCGAGACTCAGGAGTCCAAGGCAGGAGGATCGCAAATGTGAGGCTGGTCTCAGCCACCCAGCAAGACCCTGTCTCAAAATAAAGAATCAAAAGGGCTGAGGTGGAGCTCGGGGGCAGAGCGCTGGTCTGGCAAGTGTAAAGCCCCATGTTACATCCCCAGTGCCACCAAAAGGAAAAAAGTGAGGTGACTCTTATCAAAGGATGATTTTGTCCCATGCGAGACAGTCTGGTTGTCATGACCAGGGGGCAGGTTTGCTCCTGGCAGCTAGCAGGCACAAACCAGGGACACCCTACAGAGCGCAGGACGTCCCCACTGTGGGGAATGGTCCACCCCGAGTGTCAGCAGAGCTGAACTGAGGGAACCATCCTGCCAGGTGGCCTCTCTGAGGAGGGGACGTTTGAGTCAGGATCTGGACTTGGCAGCAGAGTGGACACACACTCTTCCAGGGTGACCTGGTGCCTTTGAGGAATAGTGAGGGGGGCTGGGGCCAGGGAAGGGAGAGGCAGAGCTGATGACCACAGGCCAGACCCCGAGACTGAGCCAGGCCAGCAGTGTTCAGGTCTTCGTGTCAGGCAGCTGCTGTTACTGTTAACAATGACCTGAGGCATTCAGCGTATAGAGAGAAAAGGTTTTAGTGGTTTCAATCCATGGTCCCCGGCCTTGTTGCTTTGGGCCCGTGATGAGGCAGCAGGAGCCCGTGGTGACCCAAAGCCACGCGCCTCGCCACGTCAGGGAAGCAGAGAGGATAGGAGGGGGCCGGGTCCCCACTGTCCTCTTCAAGAACTGGAAACCTCCCGCTAGGTCCCAACTCTTAAGGCTCTGCCACCTCCCAGCAGCTGGGGACCAAGCATTGAGCACATGGGCCTTTGAGGGACGGTCAAGCTCTGAGCTGCAGCGGTCTCTGGTCATCAGGTGGGGTTGGGGCGTCAGGGCAGCAGAGAAGCCGAGGCGGGGACTGGCCCCGCGGCAGGACGGGGGCACCCGGCCAGGCTGCAGCAGCTCTGTGGGCAAGGTCCTCTCGCAAAGGACCGACGGCGAAGGTGTGCAGGAGAGCTCGGTGACGGTCGCTGGGCCCTGCAGCCTTGGCCAAGAGCGCACAGACGGCTGCGTGTCGATAAAACTTTATTTAAGGACACTAACATTTGAATCTCAATTTTCATATGTCACAAAACTTCATTCTTCCTTTGATTTTTTTTTTAACTCTTAAAAATGTAAAAACCGTCCTCGTGGGGGGCGGGGAGGGGTGGGGGCTCTTTCTGGTAACGAGGATGATCTGGAATCGACGGAGGCGAGGGAAGCACATCTGCAGAGAGACTGACAGTCATGTGCCCTCGACACGTGGATCCTATACTGTCCCCACCACCTTTCCCTACAGCTCGATACAAAGCCAACACCCACCGGCCAAAAGGCAGACGCCACCCGAGTGGCCCCCGATGGTGGAAGACAGACTGGCCCACCCTGACCATGGAGTACTACTCGGCCATTAAAAAGGAAGATGCGTGACGCCCGCTACCACCCTGACCACCGTGAGGATGTGCTGCCGGGCAAGCCACGCCAGTCACCCAGGACCAGCACCGGGAGTCCCCAGAGGAGGTCGCTGGAGCCGCCAAATCCGTGGAGACAGAAGCAGGCTGGTGGGTGTCGGGGACTGGGAGGGACAAACGTGCCCCAGGAAGGGTCGTGGGCTGCCCGGACGGTGCCGAACCCAGGTCCAGGGGCAGAGGCTGCTGAGGGCCAGGCTCCTGGGAGTGGCCACCACCAAAGGAACGAATGGACGAGGTGTCCACGTGGGGAACTGCTGGCACCCGCCACAAAATAAATACCCCTGTTCCAACGAGTGACCTGGGGGTCCAGGAAGGACCCAGCACAGAGGCAAGGGGCTCCTCCCCCCACCTCCCCGAGCGAAGGAGAGACTGTTTTCACCACCATGAGTGTCAACTCCCTCCTGGAAACGTGGCCACCTGCTGGACGGTAACTGGCGTTTTCTGTGCAGGTGGAAGAGGAGGCCGGGCTGGCCTCCGTGGAGGCTCCTCCGGGCCTCTTCTCTTCCCCGCCTGGGGCTCCTCCCGGAAGCTCCGCAGGCGGCTGCCAGCTGGCTCCTCCAGGCACCTGCCTGGGGCCCCAGGGCAAAGCCCACTCCTGCCCATGCTGGCAGATGGGGAAACCGAGGCTGGGGAGGGATCCCACAGGCCCCAGCCTCCCAGGTTTGAGGTGACGGGTGCGAACCCCGCCAGAGCCTGTTTCCTGCTGCAGCAGGCGGACCCTCATCAGCACCCCGGTCCCTCGTGTCCTTCCTGCCTGGGCTGCAGACCCTCAGAAAAGCCCCCATGTCCCTCTCCCTCTCTTCCGGGGTCACCTCCTGGGGCCACCCACTTCCCGGTCTCTTCTTTTGTGGCCTCAAATGGGATCTTGCCTTCAACCCCCAAAGACGTGTACCGAGTCCGCACTCCTCCGGGGCAGTTCTGTTCTCCAGGGGACATTTGGCAATGTCCGGAAATACGTCCGGTCGTCACCTCTGGGGTGCAGGGTGCTGCTGGGCTCCCTGCCGGGCACAGGACGCCCCGCCTGGGGAGGCCCGGGGGGCAGACGTCTGCAACAGAAGGGGCGGGTGCTCCCCTGCAGGGTCCGCCATGCCCTCAGCGCATCGCATCCTCGGGCCGTCCTGCAGGGGGGCAGTTGTGGTCCTCAGGCTGGGACACTGGGACCCAGGCAGGTCGGGGCTTCATGTCAAATAAAAAGCGCTCGGGCTTCTCTCCAGGGGCCTAGGGAGCCATGCGGGGTGTTAGAGCAGGAGAGGCACCTGGCTGGCTCCGTGTTGGGAGGGAGAAGTCTGGGGCCAGGGTCTTGGCTGGAGCCCAAGCAGCAGCCGGGTGGGAGAGGAGGCCCTGGAATGGAGGCCTCCCTGGCGGCCCGGGTGGGGGAGGGGAGGGCGGGAGGCGACCGCCAGCCAGTCCGGGTTTCCTTCTGGGGATGGGGTGGCGCGCAGCGCTGTGAACTGCCCGCGGCCACCGACCTGAACGCGGTTCCCTCCGCGGAGGCGGGTTTTGAGAAACCAGCAGGGCAGCCTCTCTGTCCCTGGCGCGGAGGGGACCTGGGCGCGGCGGGGCTCTGGGCCGATCCCTGCCCGGGCTCGAGGGGGCCAGGCTCCCGGCCGCGGTCGGGGGCTGCTGGGCGGCCGGGCCTGCGCGCGGGAAAGCGGCCAAGGAGCGCTTCCTGGCGGAGAGGAAGTCCTGCTGCTGTGGTTAAAAATACCCCGGTATATAAGGACGAGGGTCCGCTCCTCCCTCAGGCCGGCCTGGCCCGCGAGCAGGTGGCTGGCGAGGAAGGCGCCGCCGGCCGGCCAGCGGCCAAGTCCACGTCCCCGCGCCTCCGAGGGAGCGCAGTCAGGGACGCCCCGGCCGGTTCTGTTTTCAGTCCCTTTTCTCCAGCTAAGACGCGCCCGGGCGGCCGTCCGCGGGGACAGGGGACCCAGCCACACAGGGGAGCTGTGATTTCCGCCTGGGCGGCCTCCTGGCTCAGACTCCGCGGTCCGGGCCTCGGTTCTCCTCTGGATGTGGCAGAGTAACAGCTCCTGGGCCCTCGAAACCGGTTCCCAGCAGCCGCCCCGTCACCCGCCTTTCCTTCCCCGGGCCAGGCGAGGCCGCCCGGGTGCCCAGCGCGCCCTCCACAAGCCACAGTTCAGCTTGGTTTGGAGCCTCCGTCTGGCTGGCCTTGAACTTCTGGGCTCCAGGGATCCTCCTGCCTCAGCCTCCCCAGCAGCCCGGCCACCATCAGCCGACGTGCCAGCCTCAGCTCACAGAGTTTATTGGGACAAAGTGGCACCGTGACATCCAGGAGCATCTGGTGCACAGGCTCCAGGAACTGCCCACTGCACAGGTGTGGCCAGTAAGGCCCAGCCTCACCTGTCATCCCAGTGACCCAGTGACCCCCTTCCCCGGGGGCTCCCACCTGACCATGGAGGGCCTCCCCAGTTTCCGCTTCACCCTGGACGCCTCGCCCTCCCTGGCCCTGAGTCAGAGTCCACAGAGGCTCAGGGTCTCCCTGATTCTGAAGGTCGTGTTCTTCCGCTCTCTCTGCTGTTGACGGTCGGGCTTTGGGAAGGAGAGCGAGGCTGGGCAGGTCCATCTCTGCCCTTTAGCCAGCCGGTTTCCATCCCCTGTGCAGGGAGACGGTTAAGGTCCCGTGATGGGTTTCCATGGCCAGAGGACAGCTGCCCCCAAACACTCGGGTGTGGTGTCGGGTGCCTGTCATCCAGCTACTTGGGAGGCTGAGGTGGGAGGATGGCCTCAGCCCAGGACTTTGAGGCCGGCCTGGGCCTCACAGCAAGACCCCATCTTGATCGACCAAACAAATCAAATCAACCCCAGTAAATAAAGAACCTGCATTTGAGGTCAATGCCAGGGTCTGGGGCCTCTTCCTGGGCTGAGCCGTATCAGCCAGGCAAACAAGACAGCGATGACCATCACCAGGAAAGACAGCCCCGTGTTGGGAGGGACTGGACGCCGATAGAAAGGCCGACGGCGGGTTATAAAAGCCCGCGCCGATGAGTTCAAAGACCCGATGGGACGGACACCCGGTGAAAGGCACCCAGGGCGAGGCCGCCGTCTCGGTCCCGGTCCCGCGGCGTCACCCGTGGACTTCCCGAGCCCTCGGGGTGACGGAAACACCGCCAGCCCTAGACGGAGCTCGGAGAAGCTGGAGAGCAGGGCCGGCCTGCGGCCCCTGCGGCCCCGACCGCCTGGTGCCCGTGGCCACAGCCACGCGGCCCGGGGGCTGAGGGGACCCCCAGCCCCAATCTCCGGGGGCGCGTCCTGCTTAGGCAGATCCCACCAGGCTCGGGAACGCGGGGACCGCGGGCTGTCCAGGCCCAGCCGGCGCCAGCTGCCCTGAAGGCCCCTCTGTGCCCGGCCGCAGCCCGGATCCCGCCGCCCTGGCTCCGAGACCCTTTCACGAGTTAGCGTCCCCACCAACTGACGCGGGGCTATTTTTAGCTGGACAAAGCGGGGCTGTTTGGGGCTGGGGGACACCGGGAGAGTGGACGGGGCAGGCTGGCTGGGGGCCCGGGAGCAATACCCACAGCACTGGGCGATGGGGACAGAGGTGGAGGGGCCCCCTTGGCCCTCGGTTTCCTCCTCGGTCCAAGTAGGGGCTGGGTGCCTCCAAGGCTCCGCGTTCTTAGCTGGTGCCGCGGTCCCGCTTCCTCCGCGGGTCTCCGCCTCCGGTCTCTGGCTCTCTGTGTCCCACGCGTCTCTCTCTCTGCCTCTGTCTCCGACTCTTTCTGAGTCCTGCCCTTTGGGTCTCTGTGTCTCTCCATCTCTTCCTCTCTGCCCCTGGGTCTCTGTCTCTGTCTCCCTGGCCCCCTCCCCCCCTCCCCCTGGGTTCCTCCCCCCTCCCCCCTCCCGGCCTCCCTATCTGTCCCCCTGATGCTCCCCGTCCCTCCGCTGTCCCTCTGCCCAGCCGTCCCTGAGCGGGTCAGCAGCGCACGTCCCCGCCCGCCGCCTTGGTGATCTGGTTTCTTGGGGTGAAGGAACGGCAGGAGGAGCCAGAGCCGGAGCCGGGCTGGGAACCCAGCGGGACTCCCAGAGCACGAAGCCCAGGCGCCTGCGGAGGCCCGGCCTTCCTCCAGCCCTGGAAACGCAGAACGTTCTAGAAGGGCGTCCAGCTCCTGCCAAGACGTCCGGGGGGGCCTGGCCCCTGTTCTCCACCACTGCCCATGGAGCGGCCCCTGCCAGTGACCCAGGCCCCTCCCTGGGGACAGGCGCTCTCTCTACCTGGGGGAACCGAGGCTGAGAGGGTGGCCTCGGGCCGGGACCCTGCGCTTCCCGCAGCTGCTCATGGCTGCCGTCTGCCCCTCCCTGGGCTCTGCCTGGCTCCCTCCAGGGTCCGTGCTGGAGGCCAGTCCTCCTGGGGTGGGACCCGGACACATACCCACGCAGAGGTTCCGGGAGCTGCCCAGGCCCCTCCCTCACCCCCACTGACCACCCTGCGCGTCCTGCCTGCGGATGGCTTTCCCCTGCAAGGGCCCCTGTGCAGGGGTCACACAGGCCCACGTTGGGGTCCCAGGCTGGACCCTGGACCAGCTCCAGACCTCGAGGGCCTCCGTCTCCACCTCTGTCCAGCCTGTCCAGCCTCCCCCCCCTCCATCCCTGCCAGGCTTATTTTAAATTGTGGCAAAACACACAGAACAGAAAATCTGCTGTCTGCAAGCGTGCCGTCCAGGGGTGTGAGTGTGTTCACCAGGTTGTGCCCCAGGACTTAACTCCAGAACATTTCCATCACCCCAGAGGGAAAGCCTGTCCATGGGCAGCCCCTCCCCCAGCCCTTGGTGATCCACATTCTGCCTCTGTATTTATCTGGACCTTTCTTGTATTGATGGAACTGTGCACTATGTGGCCTTCTACAGCTGGCTTCTGTCACTCAGCATCATGTTTTTGAGGTCCAACCACATGGTAGCCTGCGTCAGTACTTTGTTTGTGGGTGTATAATATTCCCACATATGGACAGACCACGTTGCATTTATCTCTTCATCCGTCAATGGGCACCTGGGTCTCCTCCTTTTAGCTGCTGTGAATTGGCCACTGTGAAGTTTTTGTATGCGTCTGTAGAAACACAAAAATTAATATTTTTTGATAGATACATTAGTCAGCTTTCTGTTATGATGACAAATATGTGAGACAGTGAACTTAGAAAGAGAAAAGGTTCATTTGACTCTTGGTTTTGGAGACTTCAGTCCATGACCAGGTTGGCCACCCGGCTTGGGCCTGTGGCAAGGCAGGACATCGTGGCAGGAGCACACGGCAGAGGAAGCTGCTCATCTCATGACCAGGAAGCAAGGAGCAGAGCCTGGAGTCTCACTGTCCCCTTCGAGGACATGCCCCGGTGACCTGGGAACCTCCCACTAGGCCCCTCTTCAGGTCCCACCACCTCCCACAGCACCAAGCCCAAGGTCAAACCTGAACACAGACCTTTGTGGGACACTTATCCAAACCCAAGAGTAGACCCAAGAGCGCCAGGATTCTTAGAGCAGAATCCACTCAAGAGTGGGACTGTCAGCCCGGTACCTGTCATCCCAGTGGCTCGGGAGGCTGAGGCAGGAGGATGGCGAGTTCCAAGCCAGCCTCAGCAACAGCGAGGCCCTGAGCATCTCAGCGAGACGCTGTCTGTAAGTAAAATACGAAACAGGGCTGGGGATGTGGCTCAGTGGTCGAGCGCCCCTGGGTTCAATCCCTGGTCCCAAAAAAAGAAAGAGTGGGCTGCTGTGTCCTGGGGTGGTCCCGTTGCCCTCTCTGAGGAGCCTCCCGGGTCGCCTTCCAGCAGGATGGAGCCTGAATCCTCCATGCCCCTTCAGACGCGGCCGCCGCCCGCAGCCCACCGCCACCTCGCTACAGCCCACCTCTTCATCCGTACCCGTGCCGCGGTGACAGAAGCAGAAGACGCGTGGGAAGCACCCCAGCAGTGGCCTGGCACCACAGAGGTGCCCGTGCTCCGTGCCCCTTCACTCACAGCCGCCACCCCTCACTAAGGTCTCCAGATACAGCACAGCGCCCAGTGAAATCTGCACTCAGATACACGCGGGTGCTGCCGAGTGTAAGTACGTCCCCATCCAGGCACCGCCGGGATGTACTTACGCTCAACACTCGGTTGCTGTTATTGTTTAACTGAAACTGAGATTTCACGGGGCCTCCGCAATACGTGTGCTGAATCTGGCCCTGGCTCTGTGACTATTGGTTCTCACGATCAGGAAGAAATTAGGGGGGATTCTGGTTATTTCAGGCCCCAAGTAGCTGCGTGACCCAGCTCACTTCAGCAACACCTTCACAGAAACTTGATCCACCAAGGAGATGGTTCCAGGTGACTTGAAAAATTAACTACCCTATAATCCAGGAATCCCACTACTGGAAATATATCCAAGGAAATAAAAATCAGTATGTCAAGAGCTATCCGTACGCCCATGTTTATTATAGCACTATTCACAATAGCCGGGATTCGGAGAATCAACCTAGGGTCCACAGGATGGATGAATGGATAAAAAAAATGTGTTTATATACACATAGGGAATACTATTCAGCTGTAAAAAAGGATGAAGTCTGCACTTGTAGCATACATGAACCTGGAGGACATTATGTTGAGTGAAATAAACCAGACACAGAAAGACAGGTACTGCGAGTTCTTGCTCATAAGTGGATCTAAAGAATGTTAGGGGAGGAGAAGGTGGGGGAGAAGGGGGTTAGCAGAAGCTAGGCAGCTGGGAGGTGGGCCGGAAGTTGTTAGTCCAAAGAGACATAATGACAGACAGCAGGCCCATTTCAAGAGTGGCTGTTCAGCAAGTTGACTCTAGTGAATGACATCGTGAGCTTGAAAAATGTGCACAGAGGAACTTAGGTTCTCATTACAAAAGTAACTCTCAGAGGAAACGGGTTTGCAGCCAGACTGACCCATTAAGCGCATACACACATGGAAAGGTCTGGTTGCCAAGATCTTTAAGATGTTTCCTTCCGAGGCTGGTCTCTAACTCCTGGTTCAGCAATCCTCCTGCCTCAGCCTCCCGAGCAGCCGGGCCTGCAGGTGTGTGTCACCATGCTTGGCTTAGTGACGGTTTATTTTTATATTTAAAAAAAAAAAAAGTCTCCAATTGTCTCCATGAGTTCTGCCAGAAAAGGTCTGGTGACAAAGAATTTGATCAGAGTCTGGGAAATCTTTGAAGGTTCATAAGATTGGATGACAAATGATCTAAATTTGTCCCCAAACCCAGGCTGCCGGAAAGCCAGTGAGCAAAGGGGTGGTCAAAGCCGAGGGCCCTGCCTGCGGGGCACCAGGTCTGATTCAGCTTCCTCACATTCAAACGCAGTCCCTGAGCCGGAAGCACCCCTCGGGGCAGCTCCGCCTGCACGGGGACACTTCTCCCCTGGACGGTTCCCAGAACCCGGCGCGGGCTGACACAGGGCTGCGAGGCGTCAGGCAGCACCGGCCCCAGTGTCCACCCTGGGGCAGCTGCAGGGCCCAGGGAGCCCGCAGCCACAGGTGACCCAGCTCAGGCGCTCTGAGGGACTCTGGGACAGATGCCTCCCTTTCGTTTGAATTCAGGAAGATGCCGGATGCCTGGCCCATCCTGGTCACCTCCAGTCCTGTGACTCAGGAAGCCAAAGCAGGAGGGTCGCCTGAGCCCGGAGCTCCAGGCCAGCTGGGCCACGGAGAGAGCCGTCATCTTTATTATAAAACACAGGCGGGCCGCGGAGGCTGGGCGGGCCTCTCCCCTCCCACCAGCACGGCAGAGCCATGGCGGGCTCAGGGACCCCGGCCGGCGGTCCCAGGCAGGGCCTTGCGCACCGCAGGTCCTGGTAAGAGAAGGTAGCTGCTCCCACCCTCCCCACAGCTCCCCACGCCTCGGCCTTCGACCTTCCCCGCTCCAGGGTTAAAAAGAAAGGAGAGGAACCCTCCCTGCACGCACGTGCAGAGCCTGCCCTTTCCGTGGAGACGTTTTTTAAGGTCTTAAGAAAACCCCGATTGTTAAGCCCGGGCCTGCAAAAACCGGGGGACTATTTTTAAGCGCCTGGGGAACACACGCTGCCGGCGCGAGGAAGAGAGGCCGTTTGTCCTCCGCCGCGGAGGCTCGAGCGGGGCGGGGCCGGGCGGTGGGCGGGGCGAGGGGCGCGGCTGTCAGCCTGCCAGGAGCGCAAGCAGCTCCTAAAATATTCCAGAACATTCCTTCTCGAGGCGTCAGAGGGCCTACCATCCCGGCTGTGCGCCAGGGCTCGCAGCAGGCAGGGTGTGCCGGGGAGGCGTGGGGAGGCCGGGCCGGGGAGCCGCTGGGCGCGGGGAGCCGCTGCCGTCCTGCCGCGCCGGGGGCTGCGGCTGACCACCTCAAGGGGGTCTCCAGATACCTCGCGGGAGGCAGCTGCGTGGTCCCGGCACACAGAGAGGGTCGCCTGCGGCGGTGGGGAGGACCCTTACCCAGCGCGTCATTGATATTGCAGCCATGTCACCAAGCACCCCGCCTGGGTCCAACTGCATGTGCCCATTAGATAGGTGGGCAGATCGTGGGGGGCGGGATCAAACCCCAGCTCAGCCCATCCCAGGCAAGTGCCCTACGGCTGTTAAGCCAGGATTAAAAACATAAAGCCGAGCGGTGGCGCACGCCTGTCATCCCAGTGGCTCCGGAGGCTGAGGCGGGAGGATCGCGAGTTCAAAGCCAGCCTCAGCAAAAGTGAGGCTAAGCAACTCAGTGAGACGCTATCACTACATAAAATACAAAATAGGGCTGAGGATGTGGCTCAGTGGTCGAGTGTCCCAAGTTCAATCCCTGGCACCCCCCAAATATATTTACATATATATATATATATATATATATATATATATATATATTTTTTTTTTTTTTTTTTTTTTTCTTTAAGTAGTAGCAACAATAAACTCTCGCTCTCTGCCTGTTTCCTTCTCGCTGTTCTGTTTTGCTCCCTGGGTCCCGCGTCTCCCCGCAGCCGGGATCCCGCCCGGCCTCCAACCCTAAAGGCCGCCCCCACGGCGGGAGGCCGGCCGCGCATGGTGGGAACTGGGCGGAGGAGGCTGCTGCCCAGCCCCGGGCTTACGTGCCGGCGGGCGGCCTCGCTGCGCGGGCGGAGGGCCAGGGGCACCTGGCAGGCGGGTCCTGTCCCCGCGCACTCGCTCCGCGGAACCGCCTCTCCGCTCGCACAGGGAGGACCGCGCGCGGCCTCCACCCGGCCTCCTGCGTCCTCGCAGCGACCTGGGGTCCGGGTCGGAATCCCCTTCCCACTCCCGTGGACTGCAGAGGGTGTGACCCCCAAACTCAAGGAAGTCGTATGGAATTTGTCCCCCGGGGCTGAGGGTGGACCCGAGTCCCCGCAGGTGCGGGGCGCTCAGCGCGGCCAGGCAGAGCCGGGCGGGTCAGGCGCCGGCGAGCTCGGGGACTCGGGGACTCGGGGACTCGGGGACTCGGGGACTCGGGGACTCGGGCACCCGGGCACCGAGGGCTGGGCCTGCTGCCTCGCGGGCGAGGGAAATGAACGGAGAGCGACTCGCCGCTCGTTCTGCAGAGACAGGGGGCTGGAGCCGGGGTGACAGGGTTTCCTCAAGCCCCTCTCCCCGCGTCTGCCAGAACCAGGACCCCAGAAGTCCCCAAAGCCGCGGTGACCCTGGGGGCTCCTTTCCCGAAGCATCCTGGGCGGCCACTCCGCTCCGAAGGCAGCTGGGCCACACGGTCCGGCTTCGAGTCAAGGTCCCCTTTTTGCAGCCTCTGTGGTCACTAGGGAGCTGGGGAGTTGGGCCCCTGTTTTGTTTTCAGGGACATCCATCCCGGGCAGGGTGCAACCTCTTGGGGAAACTATTTGTAGTATCCTCCAAGCCAGGACCCAGCGACCCCACTCCTAAGAACCCGCCCAAAGAATTAAGTTACAGTTCACACAAGAGAATCACACAAGAATGTCCACAGCCGCCCTATTCATAATGGGCCAGACCCAAGAAATGTCGTCAATGAAGAACCTGGGGCCCAGAACAGTAGTGTTTGCTTTCCCAGGAACCAGTGACCCATGATCAAATGTGGTGCAAAAATACTGAACGAACAATTCCAGAAATAAATAATTCATAAGTTTTCAATAACTTATTGCAGGATATTGTTGTTATTAAATTGTTGATCTCTTATTGTGACTGATTTCTAAATTGCACTTTATTATAGGTATGTCTGTATGGGAAAAACCAGTACACATCAGGTTGGTACTATCGCAGTCTACTGCGTTCTCTGTGCATAAGGAGGAAGGATATAGTCATTTTGTGGAGTACTATACAGCAGTGGAAAAGAGCAAGTGCTGCTGCACACAGAGCCTGGAGACCAGGGGCCATGACACTGAGCAACAAAGCCACGAGTCCTGAAAGTGGACACTAGGGATTCCATACTGAAGAAGTCAACAGCCAGCAAAACTCACCCCGGGTGACACAGATCTGAGGCAAGAGAGGGGCCTCGGGATTCCAGACACTGGGGATGGTAAGCCCACGCCCTCCCTGAGCCACGCCGCCAGCCTGGTGGTCTCTAGACGACTCAGAACACCAGAGTGACTGCTGTGTGCGCGGCTGCGATTCTGCACTGTTTGAGGCGGAAGCCTAGATACAAATCCAGACCCGGAGTGAGATGCGCACTCGGGACCAGGGAGACGGGTCGCTGTACCCTCGCTGGGTGAGCTCAGTTCACGGAGGTCCCGGCTGGTGCCGAGGAGGCCCCGCAGCCCAGGGGCCAGGCCACAGGCCGCGCGGACTCTCCCGCCACCCTCCATCGGTGCAGCGCCCGACCCTGACTTGGGACGCAGGGGCGGGAAAGGGGTTCCGGGGGCAGCGACGGGCTCCGTCGGGTCGTGGAGCAGGAGAGGACGGGGGTGCGAGAAGCCCTGCCAGGGGCCACCTGCCTGCCCAGGACCCGCTGCCCTCCGCTGGTGGCCGCACAGCGCGCTCCATGGCCTGCTGCGTCCCAGCCCTGGACGGAAAGGAGATGGGACACGGGCGAGGGAATGGAAGCCGGTGTTTAACGGGGACAGTCTCATCACGGCCGAGGAAGTTCTAGAAATGCCGGCAGTGGTCACACAACACAGTGGAGGAACTCACACCCGAATCCCACACTTTAAAAGGGTTAAGGCGGCAATTTTAATGTTATGTATATTTTGCCACAAATTAAAAACAAACAACAACAAAAAAGCAGATAATCCTGAGTAGAGTCAGGGTCGGGGAAAATGCCAGCCCTGCCAGCATCCGGGGACACGTCCAGAAAGCCCCGGTGCAAACCAGAAAGTGGGCCCTGAGAGGACACTGCGTCTGGGGACCCGGATCCCCCAGCCTCCGGAACCGCCAGCAGCGGACGGAGGCCGCTCACTGAGCGACGGAGACGCCGTGGCCGCAGCCCGAGCCCCTTGGCCGCCAGTGCGTCTATCCGATGTCCCCCTTCCTGACCCTGAGAAACCCAGCCACCGTCCCACTGACCCCGTTAAGGACATTCCCCTGGGCCGCGGATCCCACCAGACCAGAGACCCCACCCCCATGTGTGGGTCCGAGCCCGCGCACAACAGCTGCTTAAAAATAAATGCGCTCGTGCCCTGGGGTGGTGTTTTAGAAATGGAGGCTGGGGGAGGCTGGGGCGGAGGCCCTGCCCTGCATGCATGAGGCCCTGGATCCCCCGCACCACAAGAAAACAAATAAATGACAAAGAAGGTCAGCGAAGATATGAAGAAACTGCGACCCTTGCACGTGGACAGCGGGGACGTGACCCGGTGCAGTCACTGTGGAAGGTGACTTGGCGGCTCCTGAAAAGGGTAACCCTGTCTCACCCTAGGGCCTGGCGAGTCTACTCCTAGGTGTAGACCCAGAGGAATTGAAGACAGGCGTTCAAACAATCCTGGCACACAAATGCTCACAAGAGGCAAAAGACGGAAATGACTGAGGTCCTTCAGTGGATGATTGGATAAGCAAAATACTGTCCCCCCCACCAGTGGAATATTACTCAGCCAGAAAAAGGGACGAAGCACTAACATGGGCTACACTGCAGATAAACCCAGGAAACAGGATGCTGAGTGAAAGAAGCCAGACATAGAAGACCACAAAATGTGTGATTCCATTTATACAAAATGTCCAGAAGAGCAAAGCCAGAGAGGCAGAGGGCAGATGCCTGGTTGCTGGGGGCTGGTGCAGGGTGGGGAGCGACAGCCAACTGGTCGGGCTTCCTTCTGAGGAGAGGAAGCTGACCTGGAGCTAGAGAGAGCTGCTAGTAACTTCGCACAGTGGATGTGCTTCTTGCCTCCAATCGCACGCTTTCACACGCCACTTTTCTGTTATGTGAATCACGCTACGATTTTTATAAAAAGTTAAAAGCAAAGGTGAGTGCACAAGCCCGGCGTGCGAAACTCCAGTGGCTCCGGAGGCTGAGGTAGGAGGATCTCAAGTTCAAGGCCAGCCTCAGCAACAGCGAGGAGCTAAGCAACTCAGTGAGACCCTGTCTCTAAATAAAATGCAGACTACTGCTGGGGACGCGGCTCAGTGACCGAGTGCCCCTGAGTTCAATCCCAGGTACAAAAAAACAACCACCTGAATGCACAGAAGCGACGCAGGACGCCCCCTCTCCGGACGCTCTGCGGCCTCCCCGTCCTGGCCTCCTCCGCGGTGGGAGGTGCAGTCCCAGCCTGTGCGCCGCCGCCCCCCACCCCACCCCGAGTGCAGGAGCGTGGCCAGCGAGGCCTCCGGGGCGCAGGGACCAGCGCAGGTGGCAGCGCGGCTGAGTCAGCTCCTGGCCGCGCTCCCTGCGGCGGCGCCGGCGCACATCCCGCCCGTGCTTCTCAGCCATTGTTTGGGGTAAACAGCGCTGATCGCTCAGCCAAAGGCTCCCCTGGGCCCGGAGCTCGGGACTTTTCCTAGTAAATTCCATGCCGGGCCAGTGACGTGGAGGGAGTGCCTTCCCAGAGCTGGGGAGGGGGCCACCCAGCAGGGCTCCAGGGGCGCTGGCAGTCAGCTCTGCTGAGTCGCGGGGTCCACAGGGGCAGGGGAGACCGCTCAGGATGCCCCACACCCAGGACCCACCAGACTCAAAGGCAGAGGCGGAGCTGGGAAAACCCTGCTTAGGGTCCCGCATGCTGGGCTGCCCCTGACTTCAGCCCCCTGTCCCCCGACAGTTCAACCACAGAGCCGCTTCTCGCAGTGGACGGTGAAGTCCGGTGGCCTGTAATTCCAGGGGCTCAGGAGGCTGAGGCCAGAAAGGCAAGTTCGAAGCCAGCCTCGGCAATTTAGTGAGGTCCTAAGCAATCTAAGAGGGGCTGGGGATGCGACTTGGTGGCCAAGTGCCCCTGGTTCAACCCCTGGCACCACAAAAAAAAAAAAAAAAAAAAAAAAAAAGAGAAAGAAAGAACATGAGGTGAAGTCTATTGGTCTATTGGTTGATCCAGGCAGATCTGAGTTGCTGTGTGACTTTAGGGAGGGACCTGAGCCTCTCTGAGCCTCCATTCTCCTTGGGGATAATGCAGATAACTTCACAAAGTCGCCTGTGGATTAAATGAACTCTGAGCATTTACATGGCTCTGTCCATGTTCTTTAGACTTATACACAGGAAACTCAAGCATCTCTTACACTTGTTTTGAGGCTATAACATAGTGTCCATTTGGGGAAGAGTTTGAAATGCAGACACATGGACCATTGGGGGTTCCAGCCTCTACCACTGGCAAAGTTCTTCTTTGCCCCTCCCCCTTACCATCTACCATCCAAGCTGGCCCGGTGGCGCACGCCTGTCATCCCAACGGCTGGGGAGGCTGGGGCAGGAGGATCATGTTCAGAGCCAGCCTCAGTCACTCATGGAGGCCCTAAGCAATTCAGTGAGACCCTGTCTCTAAAACATTTAAAAAATATATATCCACCATCCAGCTGAGTGGCCCAGCGTCTGGCACACACTGGCGTCTGAGGCTCCAAGAAGCTGAAACTCCTTCGGGCTCTAAAGGCACCTGGAGAATGTTTGTGCAGCATCCCAGCTGTTGAAGCTCAGGGTCAATATCACGGGGGTCCCATATGCGGACATAAGGTGTCCCTGGCGTGATAGGATTGGGAGGCCCCCCTCTGTGGTCTTCCCCCTATCAAATCAGAAGAAAATGTCAGCTTGCAGGCCATTTGGGTTTCCTGGGGGTCACCTGAACAGCATTCTTCAGGCTTCCCAATGTCATGAAAACCAAGAACCTGAGGGAAAAGTTGGGCATGGTGGCACCTGCCTGTAACCCAGCAACTAGGGAGGCTGAGGCAGGAGGATGGTGAATTCAAAACCAGCCTCATTAGTGAGGCCCCAAGCAACTTACTGAGATCCTGGGGTCAATCCCCAGTACCAAACAAACAAACAAACAAAAACAAGGACAGAGAAAGCATCACAGAGCAGAGGAGACCCCGGAGACGGGAATGCAGCACAGGATCCTGGGACAGAAAGGGCCTGGACTTGACTTAACTGATACAGCGTTGAGCTGGCATCAGTTTCTTAGTTTTGACAAAGGTTGGAGGTCAGGGAAGCTCTTCATTAGCACCAGGGGAAGCTGGTTGAGGGGAGGCGGGAGCTCCCTGGGGCATCTTCAAATTTTTCCACAATTTAGATTTATTCCAAAAGAAAAACGTTTGCAAAAACCCCTGTAGAAATCACAGCCTCGGGGACAGGTCCCCTGTGCCTCTCCTTCACTAGCAAAGCAATGAATTTTCTTTTTCCTTTTTCTCAAAACCCTGTCCTCGTTATTGGATTGGCATTGGGGACAAGGACCGAGCTTTCGGAACAACCTGGTGATGATGAGGGACAGTCGCGCCCCCTGGCTCCGCCTGGCGCTGTGGGCAGGGCCTGGGAAGCGGCAGTGGGCACGAGCCCAGCTCTTACTCCTGCCCTGCCGCTCCAGCCCTAGGGACAGAGCCCTGCTCATCGAAGCCAGCTCCCGGGGTCTGAGTGGACCACAAGCTGACAGCCCAACACGATGGAAATGAGTTCTCCAGTGGTTCTGGAGACCGGAAGTTCAAACCCAGCCGTCTGCAGGGCTGGATCCTTCCGCGCTCCGAGGGAAGCTGCTCAGGCCTTTCTCCTGGCTCCAGCAGCCCCGCGACCCTCCACACCCTTGGCTTGTGGCGGTGACGCGCCTGTGTCTGCCTCCATCTTCCCAGGGCCACCTTGCTTCTCTCGGTGATGTTTCCCATTTCAAAGATAACTGTCACCAACTTAGGGGACACCCTAAACCCAGGACGGGCAGATCCTGCATTCAATCAGACATCACATCTCCAAAAGTTACCCTCCCAGCTACGCGAAGGCTGGGACAGAGCGTCTCCATCTCTTCCCCCAAATTCAATCCCAGAAGCGTTCAGGGCACAGAGTCCACGTGCTGGACGGTCCCCCCAGATGCCCACCACCACCCACGTCTTCAGAGCCAGTTCCATCCTGACTTGTCTGACGGCAGTGACATAAGGGGACAAGTCTCCCTGCTCCTCAGCCAGTCCCACGGCTCAGCTCCCGAGAGCAGGTGGGGAAGCCGGGTATTCCCAGAACAGGCACAGGAAGAGCCATCCTGGAAGCCAGAGGAAGACAGCAAGCCCATACAGAGGCTCCAGTGTCACCAGAGCAAGCAGTGTCCTGGGGCGGGGTGTCAGAACTCTCCGACGCTCCCCCACCGGCGAAGGCCTGGAGAAACGCATCTGATCTGTTTGCGTGATTCTTCCCAGAGTGAGACAGAGCTGCCACAGGACCCAGCAATCCCACCCCTAGGGACAGACTCTGGAGAACTGAAGTCAGGGACCTGGATGGACACTTATATGCAGATGTTCATGGCAGGACGGGTCACAAAAGTCTGTCAAAAAGCAGCAACAACCAAGGCCTGTCCAGAGGTGACAGGATAAACAAGCAGCCACATGGTGGAACATTACTCAGTCATGAAAAGGAACAAATTACACAGTCCGTGACATGAATGCACAGGGAAAATGTAATACTGAGTGACAAACGCCAGACGCCAAAGGTCACGTGACGTTTAGTTCTATTGACATGAGGTGTCCAGAACAGGAGAGAGGGACAGGGACCAGCTCGGTGGCTGCCAGGGGTCGGCAGGAGGATGGGAGTGACTGCTGATGGAGACGGCGTCTCCTTTTGAGGTGACACAGATGCTGGACAGAGCTGGCGGTGCACAACGCGGGGCAGGTACTACACGCCACTGACTTGTGAAGTGAATTTCACCACGACAAAACAAATAACGAAAGTGAAAAAGTAAATCTGAAAGGTATTTAAGTCTCTTCGTTTTCCAGAGAATTATTTTCAGGTCCCCAGGAGTTCCCAATGAGCGGTCTCGGAAGATGTGAAACTTTACAAAGAAGCCTTCGGGACGTCCTCCCAACGCGGCTGGTGCGCAGCTCCCACCCTTCTCCCAGCAGCCCCGCCCCTTTCCCAGAAGCCCCGCCCCTCTCCCAGACAGCCCCGCCCCTCTCCCAGCAGATCCGCCCCTTCTCCCAGAAGCCTCGCCCCTTCTTCCAGAAGCCCCGCCCCTCTCCCGGCAGTTCCGCCCCTTCTCCCTGCTGTCCTCCCAGCCACAGCTCTGCACCAGGAAGGTGCAGATCATGATCCCATCACAGCACAAGGCCATTACTATCCCCGCCCTGATCCAGCACCACCAGCCATCAGGACGAAGCAACCCCTCGCTCCAGGTCGAGGTCGTTCACCAGGGAAGGGACGGAGTCGGATTCAGACAAGGGCCGTGTCAGAGCCTCTCCCGGGGCTGCTGGCAAGAAACCAAAGGCAGCGGCCGCCTCCCCTGCAGGGGTCTCTGTGCAGGCTTGTTATCTACAGAGGGAGGGTCCACCTGTCCCCGAAGTTGGAAGGCAAGCGGGGGACCGCCCGACTCCAGGAAGAGCCCTGGGTGCCCACACTCACCTATGATCACTGGCTCTGCCAGTAAAGCCAGACACCTCAGGGCACCTGGCACCTGAGCGCAGGGCCCAGGGCCACCTTGAAGCAGGCCCCTCTGGCTGGAAGGGCATGTCAGGGAGCCCCGTGGATCTGATCAGAGGGGACGTTGCAGGTAACTGCTGAAGACTGAGGCCGGCAGAGGGGAGGGCGTCGCTGCGCTTTTCTGAACTGTGAGTTAGGATGGCCCCTGGGCCCCAGAGGCTCCACGGAGTTATACTTTAGTCCCCCTTGTCCTTAGCTTTGCTTCCTCTAGTTTCAGTTACTCACTGCCAACTGGGGTTCCAAAATACCAAACCGAAAATTCCAGAAATCATTGTTAGCTGTTCTCCGTAACCTGAGAAAACCTCACATGGCCCCGCTCGGTGACCGGCGTTTCCACGCTGTACGTGCGGCGAGCCTACTGGCCACCTCCCAGTCATCCTGGCTATCAGATCCACTGTCGCTGCACCGCAGGGCTTGTGCTCAAGTGGCCTTGGCATAGTCGCCTGACACGGCGTCACAGAGCCGACATCACCCTCCTCGTCTCATCTCATCACGAGTGTGTCATCTCACATTGTCCCAAGGAGGGCGAGTGTGATCCCAGACGTTTTGAGAGAGAGAGAGAGAGAGAGAGACCACACTTACAAACTTCTGCAGCAGTGTGCTATTGTAAGTGCTCTGTGACTCTCACTGTGCCTGACTTCTAAGTTGAACTTAGGAATGTATGTATAGAAGCAACTGTGTGTGTGTGTGTGTGTGTGTGTGTGTCTCCGTACATTTGTGGTTTCAGGCATCCGCGGGTCTTGGAATGTATCCCCTGCAGATAAAAGGAAATGATTATTCTCTCTCTCTTTTGATTTTTGGGTGGGGGGTACCGGGGATTGAACTCAGGGGCACTCGACCACTGAGCCACATCCCCCGTCCTAATTCATATTTTATTTGGAGACAGGGTCTCCCTGAGTTGCTTAGTACCTTGTTGTTGCTGAGGCTGGCTTTGAACTCTTGATCTTCCTGCCTCAGCCTCTCCAGCCGCTGGGATTACAGGTGGGAAATGATTATTCTTTGAGGCAGCCTAAGTCCAACAGCAGGTGTACTGATGATCCAGTTGTGGTCCTTCCATCTGGTGGAATGCTACTGTGCAGTGAAAAGGAATGAGCAATTGATCAATGCAGCAACACAGAAAAACCTCCAGTTTCGTAGAAGAAGACAGATGCAGAGGCCCCCCTGTATGACCACATCTATAGAAAATACCCACAGAAGGCAAATCTTTAGTTTCAGAAAGTAGAGCAGAGGTTGCTGGGGCAGGTTGGGCTGCAGAGGGGCAGGAGGGATCTCGGGTGGGGAAGTTCTGAAGCTGGATGGTGGCGATTGCATAACTTGGTAAATTTTACGGTCTGTACATGATCGCTCAGTAACTCTGCAACAAAAATACAACAAAACGAGGTGCCCTGGGCCCCGATGACTGGCCAATTACCTAATAAAAACATGTAAGCGAGAACTTGAAATCCCTCCCGCTGAACTGTGCGGGGACCACTGGGTGCACAAGAGGCCCCAACGCTGGTGACCTCGCTCTGCGACCTGCAGGACGTCTTCAGAGTCCTGGCTCCTGAAGGAGACCTCTCAGCGTCCCAAGGTTCCCGAAGCTTCTTTCCCAGCTCCCCGGTCCCAGCAGGGTCGCTGCTCGCTCGAGGCAGCCGTGACCCGGGGAGGCCACCTGGACTCTGGAGACTGAGGTCGGCTCTGTTCCCCCCACTTCCCTGTGCCTGCAGCTTAAGTTCTCTACCTTCTAGCCAGAGAGACCATATTCCTTCTCTGTGGATCATATGGTCTCTTGAAATGACTCAGCCCCATTGTTCTGCTGTTCTCCCAGGAGAGTGGACACAGGCCAGCCACCTGTGCACAGGGTGTGGTTGGGTGGTGATAAAAATGTACCTACGTGGGCTGCAGTTTGATCTTCACATGCTGCTTCTGTCTCCCAGAGAACTGCTCTTCTTTTTACTCTTTTCAATCATTCACACGGCTTGTGGTGGTGCTTGGTTGTGAGACGACTCCAGCCAGCCTCCCGCCCCAGCCTCCCGCCCCAGCCTCCCGGGTAGCTGCTGCACCGGCGCACACGCTGGGCCTGACCTCCCACCCTTCACCAAGGCAAAAGCGACGTTCAGCTCCTGGGCGGAACGAAAACCGCAAAGGCCACGCTCCGTGTGACTCCATTCCTATGAAATGTCCCGGACAGGCAAATCCAGAGACCCAGAGAGGTGACTGGTGGTTACCAGGGCCAGAGAGAGGCCAGATGGGGTGTGGCTGCTGGGGACCAGGGCGCCTCTGCGGGTGATGAAATGTCCTGGAACTCGACAGAAGCACAGGTTGCACAACACCACGGTGGTTCTAAATGTCACCAGAGCGTGCAGTCATCCGTTATTTTATTCCACTGGTGCTGGGGTGGACAGGGCCTCACGCAGGGCAGGCAGGAGCTCTCCCACGGGGCCACCACCCCGGCCAGAGCTGTGCCCTTGGAAACGGTCGACTTTAGGTGGCACGAATCTTGTCTCAAAACCATACACGCCTGCCCATGTGCGGGGTGGACACCGCGGCACGCCCGCAGCCAGGAGCCAGATCTACCTGCACCTGCTCGAGGAATGAAGGCCCCCGTCCAGGAAAAGCCCGCCGCACACAGCAGGGGACTATGGTGCCCCTGCCACGCCGAGAAGCTGAAGTTCAAAAACAGCGCCATCCACCCACGGTCACTGTGCTGCACGTGGAGGAAGCCAGGACCTGGCCGGGGGCTCCGGCCACCCACTGGACGCACCTGCTGTCAAGATGAAAGGAGAAAACACCACAGTGCAGGGCCCGGCATACAGTAGGTGCTCAGTAAACACTGCTCCCGCCCTCTTCTGCCCCGGGTGTCGAGCAGACAGGCCTGGCTGGTGGGACCCAGGGGGGTCAGCCCAGTGCTGTCCCCGTCCCCATGCCACCACAGGCCACCACTTCCTCGTTCACAGAGCTACAAGTCCAGAGGCAACGGTGAGGCCAATCAGAAAGCGGCTTCTCTCACTGAGCTGCACCTGGACCTCAGCGCGGGCAGCGGTGACCAGACCCAGAAGCCCATTTGCCGGGGGCATCCGGACCTCGCTCCAACTCCGGGAGCGAATGGAGGTGTGCCGACCTCCGCAGAACCCCGGCTGCCCCGCCAGGGGACTGCGCTTCCTGCAGCGCATGGCGACTTGCCTCCTGTAGCATTCCCGCCTGCTCCTGGGAGGCGGCCGAGCCCGCACAGCGGCTGCTGGGAGCAAAACAGCTGTGGAGCGAAAGACGCGTGGACGCCAGAGGAAGAGGCCAGAGAGCGGAAGCCGCCAGATGCGGCCAGGGCCCAGCGCGGGGAGACCGCAAGCTCTCTGCGGCCACGGCCGGGCCTGGGCTTCCTAGCTCCTCCTCGGCGCTCTCCTGGCTCAGAGGAGAGACTTCTGATTCACAAGTCGCCCGAGCCCTGAGACCGCAGCCCACCGTCTGCGCTGACAGACATCACCAGCCAATCACACAGACAGGACCCGTCCACCACAGGCTCCCCAGTGCTGAGCCTCCACGCGGCCGCGAAGCCTGGGGTGGAGGGCCCAAAGCAGCTACCGTCACGCAGCACATCGCGACATCTCCAAGCGCAGTGGGCCACAGAGAAGACCACGGTTCCCTAAGATTAAAATGGTGCTGCAAATTCCTACCGCACAGTGACACCCGGAGTCAGCTACGCTGGAGGCCGAGGCAGGAGGACCACTCTGCCCTGGATCTTGAAGCCAGCCTGCGCCACCTGGCGAGACCCCATTGCACACACAGCTATACCCAGGCCCTGCAGGCTCGGCTCCGCCACGTCCCCTGCTGTTTCAGACTGCGCTCCTCCCGCTTATAAAACAGCGCTCGCCAGGTGGGGCCGTGGCCGGGGGAGGCCCAGGTTCCACCCCAGCCTGCAAAGCGAAGCCCTCGGTAGAGGGTTTGTCATGTGACGCCAGCCGCTGACCTGCACCGCTGGGTCTGGGCGAGGCCAGACGGTCAGGCCACGGCACTGCCAGGTCACACCTCTGAGGACCCCTCCGTCCTGTAAGCCAGGTGTGACGAAGAACCACCTGTCCCCTTGGTCTAGAGCAGGAGAGGATGAGGGGCCGTGGGCACAGGGGTCACCAGCAAGAGCACAAAGTTCCTACTGTGAGGGGACATGGGACAGAGACTCGTGCTGGTGCCTCCCCTTGAGGACCTGACCAGTGACGCTGAGGGACAAAGGGACACCTCCGTGCACGTACACCCAGCACCCCCACTGCACAACAGGCCCTGTCACCCTCGGAGACCAGCTTGTTCTCCCTGCTCGGCGGCCAGCAAGGCCACAGCGGCTCGGAGCCTCGCCCAGGGAAGTCACGGAGCGGGGCCGGGCTGGGCAGGCCCCTCCGAGCCTGGGCTCCTTCGCCAACACCGGCACCGCCTGGGACCACACAGGGACGTGCACCTGCCTGGGTGGGTGTGGTCTGGAGAGCAGGCTGATGGGATGGAAGCGCGAGAGGGCGCTGCTCCAGCCCCCCAGACCCCAGGCTGCCTCTCCCGGGGTGAGAGGTCCAACACCTGGAGCTCCCGACTGGCTCAACAGTCCGTCCTCACAATCGAGTAGCAATTATTCTTGAGCATCAACACGTGCCATCTCAAAGCTTCCCAAGGCAACTGAGGCTCAGAGAGGTCGAGTGGTTTGCCTAAAGTCACACAGCCAAAGCGGCCACCGAAGTTCAAGTTTCTTTTCACACATTGGTGGCTTCCGCACTGGCGAGGCTCTCTGCCGATGTGCCTCACACTGCCGCAGTCCTTGGTGGGGTGGGGGTGGCCATGATCTTTACACCGCTTTTGTTTCAACACCAGGTGGGCCCAGGGGAGATGGAGATGAGTCAAGAGGGGACCCTGCCAGTCTGGAGAGGAAGCCCAGCGGAGAGTGGCTGTTAGCAGGAGGTATGAGTCTCCTGTGGCTGCTACAACAAAGCCCGAGGAAAGTATTCTCTCGCAGCTCCGAGGGCCAGAGCTGGGAACGGAGGTGTGAGTAGGGCTGATTTCCACGGAGGTTCTCAGGGAGGCTGTCCGGGCCCCCTCCTGCCTTCTGGCGGCAGGAGTGACAGCAGCCCTCCCCGTTCCTTGGGCGTGACTACCCTACTGCAGTCTCGGCCGGGGTGTCCACCTGGCCTTCTTCTCTGGCTCTTCTCGTATCAGGACACTTGTGAGGTTTAGGGCTCAGTCTAGTCCAGTGGTCTCCTCTCAAGGCCTGACTGCATCTGCAAAGGTGCCTTTCCAAACGAGGGCCTCTTCACAGTACCCGGGACTGGGATGTGCACATTCCAGGGGCAACACTGAAGCCATTACCCAAGGGGACAGCACAAGTCGGGGGGACGCCAGGCCAAGGGAGGCAAGTGGAGAATCCTGCAGGAGGGGCCCGCCACTAACCTGCTCACTCGTGAATCCAGGGGACGTTTGCTGAGCACCTACTGTGTGCTGTTGAGCACCTACTGTGTGCTGTTGAGCACGGGGATCCAAGGCACACCTGGCTCGTGCGCTCCTGCCACTCATTCAACCGTGGGGGAGACAGAGGAAAAGCAAAAACAGCCACCAACAGGGAACTAACCCCATTGGCAGCTAACCAAAACAGGGACAGGTGCTGGTCACCCTCCTTAGCCACCAGTTCTGCAGCCACAGGTTCAAGCAACCACGAATGGAGGCTATTTGGGGAGAAAAATGCATCTGTACCAAACACATTCAGACTGTTTTCTGGCAGGCCATATAGCACAGCTCGTAGAGTGCCAGCCTCTCATGCTGGAGGCCCGGGTTCGAGTCCCCAGCACTCCGGGGTTCTGCAAATAACAAACGAAACCAGACTGTTTTCTGGCCATCTTTTCCTAAACAATACAGGAGGACAACTACTCGCTAACTGTTATGCTAATATAGCATTTGCATCTTATTAGGTCTTGTGGTAGATTCTATGCAAATGCTGTGTCATTTTATGATAGGCACCTGAGCATCCTTAGATTTGGGGGCTCAAGGATACAGAGGGAAGATGTATTATTGTCTGCATTTCATGGATGGTAAAGCAATCCCAGAGAGGCAAAGTCACTTGCTCAAGGTCACACAGTGGCAAAGGCGGACTCTCAACAGCCACGCGAGCGCCTTTTCACTCCACTTGAAGCCCTGGCCACCCAGCCCTGCCGGCAAGGCTGCAGAGGGGCTCCCACCTGCTCTGGCGCAGCCTGGCCCTGGGCACCTCTGGGTTTACCAGCGAGTGTTTGCTGAATACACATTTGAATAGATCACGGTGAGGGGCCGCTGTGGTTCCTTCCAGCTGGGAGGTGCAGGATCACGGGTCCCAGAGGGCTTCCTCAGTCCCTGTGTTGTGCCAGGTCACATCCCTGCCACAGCCCAGGGGTCCAGCTACTGTTGGTGGCAAAGCCTTTCCAGCCCCAGAGACAGCAAAGCAAAGGAAAGAACAGAAGGCCAGGGAGTCCCCCAGGACCCAGCCACAGAACCCATTGTTCACATCTGCGAAGGACCTCCCTGCCCAGGCCCTAGCTTGCCCCCCACTCCAGCCTGCACCCCTGCTGCCCCCACCTGACCAACACCGGGCTCTGAGAAGGCTCAGAGCCCATTCCTGCAGGGGCTGAGAGGCTGGGCTTCCAGGGCAGAAGCTGTGTCCACTGCCGCCACCCAACTCCTGTTACCCTTAAAATGCTCTCCCTCTGATGTCCACGTGGCTCCCCGTCACCCCCTGAAGACCTGGACTCACCTACCAAGTCCTGCCTTAGAGTCGGAATTTCACACCTCCCCGACACTGCCAAGTACTTCCTCTTCCCTTCCACTTCAGTTTTCTTTTTGTCCCTATTGGGGCCAATTAACAATAGGTGTTAATTTATGTTCCCTTCCCCCCTCTTCTACTACAGTGGAAGTCCCTAAGGGTGGGAACTTTGTCCATCTGTTGAGGGCTGTGTCCCAGTGTCCATGCAGGGCTGACTGGAGTAAGGACAGGGTAACAGTAGCTTCCCAACAGGGCCATGGCCCTCTGCAGATGTCCCACCCTGGCCCATGCTGCCGCTGCCGGAGGAGAGACTGCTACCCTGTCCCGAGTTGCTTCACTTGGCCTGTCAGTGAAGGCACCGGGCCGGCGTGTCTGCCCGACCTCCCGCCTCTCACAGCCGCCCCTGCCTCGGTTTCTCCACGCTTGTGGGGCTCACCTGGGTGTGTGTGTGTGCGCGTGCGCGCGTGTGCGTGCGTGTCGGGGCAGCGTCCCGAGGACCTAACATCTCTTGCTGTTATCACATCAGGTCTTTTACAGGGGGTGGGCCTGCAGCAGATGAGGGGCCAGTGGACCATCCCCATTCATTTGGGGATCCCAGTCTTCCCTGCCCTTTAGGATTCTGGGGACCCCTCTGAGGCTGAGGCCCACCTCCCCTTCCCTCACGGAATCCCGGGGAGCCTCCAAGCCTGGTATCCCCCTAAGGAGTTCCGGGGAGACCCGGGCCTCCCCCGCCGCAGGGCCCTTGCGCGGGCGGGAGCCGCGGGGCGCTGGGGGATCCCTGGGCGTCACGCTGCTGTTGTGCAGCGCGTGTTGACGCCGTCGCCCGGGAGACGGCCGGGGGCGGGCCCGGGCGGGGGGCGCGGCCTGGCGGCGCGCGAGGGGGCCGGACCCTGCGTGCAGGGCCCCGGCGGCCGCAGTGGCCAAGGCTGCCGCCGCCCGCCGGCTTATATACCGCGGCTAAATTTAGGCTGCGCCCGGAGCTCGTCCCCATCCGGGACGCGTTTCCGCCGCCGCCGCCTTGGCCCGGCCCCCGCGCGCGCCGCGCCTATAAGGCCTGGGCGGGCCGGGCCGCGGCCCACAGAGCCGTCCCCTCCCGCCCTCGCCCCGGCCATCCTCTCGCCGGTGTCCCCAGCCCGCGTTCGCCCCGGGTCCCAGCCATGACGCTGAGCGAACCCATCCTGCCGTCCTTCTCCACCTTCGCCAGTCCGTGCCGCGAGCGCGGCCTCCAGGAGGTGAGGGCGGCGGGGACCGCGGGCGGCGGGCTCCGGAGGTAGAACGTAGGCTGCGGGGGACAGAATGTGAGGGCGGAAAGTGCGGGCTCCAGGCGGCCGAGCGCGGGCGGCGGGGAGCGCGGGCTCCAGGTGGCAGAACACGGGCGGCGGGGCGGCCGCGTCGGCCCCAAGCCCTTCGCGCGCTCACGCTCGCGCCCTGTTGCCCTGTCGCCCGCAGCGCTGGCAGCGCACCGAACCCGAGGCCGGCGGTGCCGACGACGACCTCAACAGCGTGCTGGACTTCATCCTGTCCATGGGGCTGGACGGCCTGGGCGCTGAGGCCGCCCCGGAGCCGCCGCCGCCGCCGCCGCCGCCCGCGTTCTACTACCCCGAACCCGGCGCGCCACCGCCCTACGGCGCCCCCACGGGCGGCCTTGTGTCCGAGCTGCTGCGGCCGGAGCTGGACGCGCCCTCGGGCCCCGCGCTGCACGGCCGCTTCCTACTTGCGCCGCCCGGACGGCTGGTCAAGTCCGAGCCCCCCGAGGTGGACGGCGGCGGTGGCTACGGCTGCGCGCCCGGCCTGACCCGCGGGCCGAGGGGCCTCAAGCGCGAGGGCGCCCCGGGCCCGGCAGCCGCGTGCATGCGAGGCCCCGGAGGCCGACCCCCACCGCCACCCGACACGCCGCCGCTCAGCCCCGATGGCCCCGCGCGCCTGCAGGCACCTGGCCCGCGCGCCGCCTTCCCGCCACCTTTTGGGGGCCCCGGCTTTGGCGCGCCAGGTCCGGGGCTGCACTATGGGCCACCTGCGCCCGCCGCCTTCGGGCTCTTCGACGACGCGGCCGCCGCCGCAGCCGCCCTGGGCCTGGCACCACCCGCCGCTCGTGGTCTGCTCACACCCCCCGCGTCCCCGCTGGAGCTGCTGGAGGCCAAGCCCAAGCGCGGTCGCCGCTCCTGGCCGCGCAAGCGCACAGCCACCCACACCTGCAGCTACGCGGGCTGCGGCAAGACGTACACCAAGAGCTCGCATCTCAAGGCGCACCTGCGCACGCACACAGGTGGGTCCCGGGGTGTCAGGACCGAGCGGGCGGGGCGCCTGGCAAGAGAGGCCCTGGGAACCCCGGGGTCCAAGGCTCAGATTTGGGGTGGGGGCGCACACTTCGGAATCCTCCTTAAGGGGCGCGGCCCGGGAGCTGGGGAGCGGGGCAAAAGCTTACCGCCGGGCCGGGCAGGGCGCTTCAGGAGGCTGGGGAGGGGCGTCACACTTAGGAAACGTCGTGGGGCGGGGTAGGGGGACTGCCTCGGGACGTTGGGGTGGGACAGAGTGCACACTTAAGGTTCACCAGGGTCGGGGCGTAGGAAGCTGGGGAGAGGGTGTGCTCTCGGCACTGCACAGTGCCGTCTGCTGCCTCAGAATGTTGGGGTGGGGGTGCACGCCTAAGTCCCCTCTGGGGACGAGGCTCAGGATCTTCAGAAAGGTAGGCTCGTGGGAAGCCTAGAGGGATCCTGCGCTAGGAAGCTGGCGAGCAGGGGCGCGCTGGGAACCCTCCGGAGGGCGTGGCTTGAAACGCTGGGAGAGGGCATTGCGCTCTGGACTCCCGGGTGAGGATCGCAGAGGTGGGGGACCTGCGTGCTGAGATTCCCGCGGGTTCAGAACGTCCGGGCAGGCGTTGACCCTGGTTAGCCCAGGGCGCACGCCGGAGTGGTCACTACGGTGCTGCCCACTGCGTCCGGGAGGGAACCCGAGGCTGACTCCTGTGCCCTCCCCACAGGTGAGAAGCCCTACCACTGCAACTGGGACGGCTGTGGCTGGAAGTTCGCGCGCTCAGACGAGCTCACGCGCCACTACCGCAAGCACACGGGCCACCGGCCCTTCCAGTGCCACCTGTGCGACCGCGCCTTCTCGCGCTCCGACCACCTGGCGCTGCACATGAAGCGACACATGTAGCCGGGCTACCCGGCCTACCCGTGCTCGGCCGTGGCGGGTCCCACGGGCCGGGTATGGCCCCCACAAACTGTGACTGGTATTTATTGGACCCTGAGGACCGGGCTGGGCAGTGTGGCCACGGAGGGGCTTCAGTCGCTGCCCCATGACAATGACAACGCCACCACCCCGGCTCCTATCCGTGACTAAAGACCCGGTGGGAGAAGGCACAATCCTCTTTCCTCCGACGAGTTTTGTTTTTTCAAAATGGTGCAATAATTAAGTGTCGTCTTCCCGCCCCCGGGTCCACACTAGAGGATCGAGGCTTGACGCCTTGTGAGAAGTAACAGCCCTCATTTGTACTGTCTGATATTTTTTATAATATTGTACATAGTGACTGTGACAGATATTGTATTACTGTAAATAAGGGAGACAGGCAGGCATTTGGGCTGCCTGGCAGTTTTTATAAGACTTTTGCTGTTTTTTTTTTTTTTTTTTAATTAAAAAGAAAAGTTTTGCATCTTTTGAAAAATCACAGGACTGGTCTGGGTTTTGGAATCTGGGGACACTTGGGAGGGGATGAGGGGGAGCAGACGGCTCTGGCAGAGGCACCGTGCAAAGTGGGTCCTGTCCCTACTGGCTCCAAGATTGCCAGCTGCGGCACCCAGCTGCCAGGAACCTGTGGGTTTTTCTATAAATTTAAACACTGCACTTTAGGACTGAGGGTGGGTTATTTTAAGGTTGTTCCTTGAGCCATAAATGCCTCTTTTTCCCCAGAGCTGGGGAAAGTGCTGGCCCTATTGACGTGGCCTCCTTCTGGGCCCAAAAAAGCTTTACCTTTTTCTGGAAGTTTCTGAGGTTTAGCCAAAGTTCTGGAGTGTGCAAACTTTTTTTTTTTTTTTTTTTTTTTTTTTTCCTAAGGGGCGTGTAAACTGCTGGCTCACTGTGCCTTTTACTAGTCTCGCCTTTTTAGCCAGACTTCTTTCAGATGACTTCCCCAATCTGCTAGAAAACAGTGAAGGCTAACTTTGTGGACCACGCAGGGAGCTGTTTTCCAGATGAGGAAACTGAGACCCAGAGAGAGCAAGCTGTGGAGTGGTGGGAGTAGGGTGCGGGTCTGCTCCATGTGCCTCTCGAGGGTCCCTGAACGCACTAGAGAAAGTTGGTGGCTTTTTGCAGTGCCCCGCCTGTGACTTACATCAAAAGGTTATGAGACCCTCCCCTGTAGGTTCCCTGGTGTGAAAAATTCATGGCAGACAGCAAACGCCCTGCCTTGATGGTGGGAAGTGACTAGTCCAGTGATCTACCTCGTAAGCGAGGGGACACCTCTGCACCCCACCCCAAATATCTCACTTGGGTGACAAGGTGCTTGGGCCCTGAAAGCTTCCCCTGCCACCCCTGTCTTCCCCTTCTCGGGGGCCCTGGGTAACCATGGCCACTCACAATTGCACAAGTTGTTTCCAGAAAGTGAAAATAGCTGGTAAGCAGAGCCTGTTTTAAAACACTCTCACCCTGTTGCTTGCGACAGAGGCTGGGATTTCCTCCCTCCCTCCGTCCCTCCCTCCATCCTTCCTCCCCCGGGGCACAGCAGCCCTGGAAACAGCTGAGAGCTGTTTGGTAATCCACGAAAAGCAGAAACGGGAGATGACAATCTGATTCATCTTTCGAGAGTAAATACCCGGCTCGCTTCCGCTGCTGAAGGGCGTGAGTGTTTTTGAGCCCGAGGTGCCCTTCTGCAACTTCTGCAAAACTGCTCCGAGCACATGGTGGCCCCCGCCCCGGGACCTGGCCCTCCCTGCTCAGCACCAGGCTCTGCGCAGAGAAGAGTGGTGGCTTATAGGTGCAGCTATTATTCTTGCTTGTTCCAAGACACCTGCCAGATTCCCACCCCCCACCCCCCGGGGCCAGGAGAGGGGGACAGTGGTCACACAACGGACACGGCTGGGTTTCCATCTCCTGCATGCGTCCAACAGATAGCTCAGAAAGTGTCACCCCCGCAGGCCTGGCTGTATGTCTCAGCCAGTGACACTGGTCCCAGCAGGGCTGGGTCCCACTGACCGATCCAGAAGTGCCCTGCATGACTTTCCTGCCTGATTCTGAAATCCAAATACAACTTCTGCCGCATGTCCTCAGCCTGGGCCGCCTGGGCCTGGACACAGTTTGAGTTGTCACAATTTGGGGTTCCTGCTGGCATCTGGTGAGGCCAAGCCAGGGATGCTGCTAAATGTCCTGGGATACCCAAGGCCGTCCCTGTCACAGGTGGACCCGGTCCCAAGTGTCAGCGACTGGGGCTGGAAACCCTGGTCTTGGTCCCAGAAGATACTGTTCATCTGCAGGGGTGCAGCCCCATTTCAGTGGACGGTGCCACCCAGAGAAAAGAGCAGGGAAGCTGCCCTGTAGCTCCTGGCACCCTTAGGAGAATCTACAGCACCCGACGGGCAGCCACACCCCTTTAGAAAATGTCAAATATTAAGAGACAGAATTGCACCTTGCATTCCACAGCCCATCCAAATGCAAGTTTTTCCTTTGAGTTTCTTGTTTGTTTGAGGGGATGGGTTTCTGGTTCATGGTTGACATGGTCTCACATGGCTGGCCGCAATTATTGCCGTATCTTTTTTTTCCAGAGTAATACGCCTTTTCCATAATGTTCTTCCCTTTGATAGGTTTCTATTGTCATTTTCATGGCTGTGCAATATTCCGTTCAGATATGCCAGGAGGCACTTAAGCAAATAATCTCTGCGTGTACAGTCATTCCTCTATGTCACCGGGTTCTGCAATGTCTGAATGCCACCAACTGTGGATCAAAAATATTTGGGAAAAACTGCATCTGTGCTGAACAGAGAGAGCCTTTTTCCTTTGTCACAATTCCCTAAACCACAGAGCAGAACAATGGTTCACAGCACTCTTGCAGCGTAGCCTGTGTTCTGTCATGTGGAGGTTACCCGAAGACCACGGGTAGGTGTATGCACATTCTCTACAAATGTCACTTATATAAAGGGTTTGAACCTCTAGAGATTTTGGTGTCCAGAGAGGGGTCTGGAACCAACACCCACAAATCCCCAGATGCCCATGGCTTATTTCAGACTGTGCCCAGAGGGTGGGTAGAGGGTTGGATGGTGAAGGTTTTCAGGGGTTCGACGTAGCCAGATGGGTGTGGCGATGGGGAAAACACAGAAACCCTTTTCCTGCCAGGCATTTCCTGTATTGGTGGCCCCGCGCCCAGCTGGTGAGGCCCCGGGCGTGGGGGTGGGCAGGGCCAGGGGTCTCTCAGCACCCGGCCCCACTCAGCACCTGGCGGGTCCCCAGGAGTCCCCAGGCCACAGGCCGGCTCCAGTGGTCACCGAGTGCCTAGGCGGGGGCCACAGACACGTGGCCCCAGAACGTGCTCTGCCTGGCGCGGCTCCTGAGCTGCAGCCCCGGCTCCGCCCTCCCGACGCCACATATGCCCGCCGTCCAGTGAGCGCGGGGCGCCAGATGACCAGGACGGCGGGCAAAGCCGGACACCTGAGAGACTCTGCCGGTGTCACCAGTGACCCGCGAAGCCCTACCCACCGCGGTGGAGCGGAGGAGGGGCGGGAAGGGGACCCTCCTGTCACCCCGCAGCCTGGCGCTGGCCCCGGGCGCGCGCTCCGGGTTTTCCCGGGCCACACGGGGTTTCCAGCCCGACCACTGGAGACCCGGGGCGGCTCTGGCGTGTGGGCAGCGTGGCCGGCCTCCGCCCAGCTGACCCCCGTGGCTCCTGTCCCTGAAGTCACAACAGCCCAAAAGGTGTCCCGGCTTCGCCAAGCGGGGCAGGACGGCGGCGCCCCCACTGCCCACGGGGCTGGGAGGCCGCGGGAAGCCTCAGCCTCGCCGGGAGAAGGGACAGGGAAGGGAGGCCGGCGGGGCGAGGCTGCAGGGGGCCTCGCTCCTCGTCGCTCGGCCATTCATGCCCCGGCTCGGGCGCTCCGTCCCCCGCAGCCCGGCGAGCTGACAGCAGAAATGACTCAGAAGTGACTCAGCTCCAGCCTCAGCGCCGGCCGCTGCCAACACGTCTCTCCCATGACTAACCCCGCGCCGGCCGGCGACCCGAGCCTGGCCGCTGTCGCCGGCCCTGCGACGGGCCAGCGGGGACACTGCCACTGCGAGGCAGCGCGGGCGGGGCGGGACACCGGGATGCGCGCCCCCGTTCTGCCTGGTGGGATCCGGCGCCCGGGCTGGCTTCCTGGGCTTCTGTCCCCACGGCCCAGATTTTCTTCCAGGAAAATCTCTGACAAGGCGGAATGAAGATCAGGGTCGGCGGGCGAGGGGCCTGGGGGTCCCACGAGCAGCAGGTGGCTCTGCAATCCCACTCCAAGGCCCAGACCCCGGAAAGAGGGCCCCAAACAGGTCCCTGCGCCCAGGTCCCCTGCAGCGTGGCTCACGACAGCCAGTAACCACCCAGCCAGGAAGGGGTGCAGCTGCTGTGTCCACAGGGTCCCTGGGAAGCACCCGCCCGCTGCCACCTCTCCCCTCCACAAACCTCAGGGCCCCTTAGTCTTCTAGGCAAGACCCATGGAACCCCCAGTCTCATGGGACACCCACATATGCTGCCTCCAGCGCTGGGCTCCTGGCTGCTAATGGTTCCTAATCTCCCAGCCCTGGGCCTTTGCACTACCCACAACCCTTGGACCCCACTCCAATCTGTCAATAAATCTACTGAAAGCCCTGTGAGCACCAGCAGGTGTGGGTGACACAGTGGATCTAACAGCCCCGTCAGTGGAGCCCGGCCTGAAACCCCCCAACCGCGGGGAATGGGCAGGGTGGGGGGACCTGCCCAGATATGGGGCTTCTGGGAGGGAGGTCAGTCTGGCTGGAGCAGGGATGAGTCCGAGCTTCAGGAGTGAAGGGCAATAGGGAGCCATGGAAGGATTAAGGCAGGAGGTGGCCATCAGCTTTCTGCCCTGACATGGTTCTTTTCCCATGACCTTCAGCTGCGAGGGGCCCCCTTCCTCTCTGAGCCCTCACATCCTTCTCTGTTTTCTGCCCAGGATTCCTGGGAGGGTCCCTGACTGATTCTGACAGGGTGGGGGATTCCTGGGGACCGAGGTCAGGCCCAGGCTGATGGCCAGTCAGGGAAGCCACCTCCACCATTCTGCAGGGAGTGCAGGGCCGGGAGGGTGAGGCAGGCACAACTGGCCTCAGCGAGCTTTCTCCAGCCTCTCTCTCCCATTACTCTGTTCTCTTCCCTCTCATCCCTGATTGCTTTGTCTATTTAATTATTATGATGAGAAATATGCAAAAATTTATCATCTTAACTTTTTTTTGTGGTGCTGGGATGGAACCCAGGCCTGTCACACGCCAGGCGAGCACTCCCACTGCTGAACCGATGACACTCCCAGTGCTTTCAATTAGTGGGACAGGGTCTCGCTCTGTTGCCAAGACTGGCCTCCAAATTGCCATCCTCCTGCCTCAGCCTCCCTAGTGGCTGGGATTTCAGGCATGAGCCACCACACCCGGGTATTTTAACCAGTTTTAGGGGTGCAGTTCAGTGGCATGAAGTACATGAAGGGTTGGGTAACCATCTCCACCGCCCATCTCCAGACCTTTCTCACCACCCCAACGGAAACTCCCCACTAGACACTCACTCCCCACCTCCTCCCCCAGCCTCTGGGGATCTACATTTTTTTTCTACTTGTTGTCTCTACAAACTTGAGCACTCCAGCGACTCCTGGGAGTGAAATCGGTTTCTGTGTGTGTCCTTTCAAGACGGAGTTCAGAGTCTAACATGCCAAAGCTTTGTGCATGTTGTCAGGATTCTTTCCTTGTCGTGGCTATATAATATTCCACAACCTGGCTCACCATATTTTGCTTCTCTGCTTATCTGGCTGCTTCCAGCCCTTGGCTGTCATGAGCTACTGTAAGCGCCAGTGTGGGAACAGCCATCCGGGTCCTGTCGGCTTCTACATGCATGTGCAGTGGAGGGAATTGTGGGATCCCTTTCTCCTTCAGCTCATCAGCTCAGATGGTTTTTCTTCTCTGAGCAGCCGGGTTCCAGGCTGCTGGCCCAGACTGGGCATATTTGCAAAAGCCTCCATGTCCCACCAACCTGAAACCTCTGGACCTTGGTTTCTTTTTCTGTGAAATGGGGATGGCAGCTTAGGGTTGGGGGACCCAGCCGGTGGCCCAGTTCAGGGCCCACCCGGAAATCAGGGTTTCGCAGCAGCCCTGGCTGGACGGGCCTGCGGCAAAGGTGCCACTCACACCCAGCACACCCACCGCTGCCTGCTCAGCCTGCAGGAACCCAGGCACATCACCCGCCCCTGGGTCCCCCGGATGGACACCCAGGACAGCCTCCTGCAGCAGGGACACGGCTGCCTGGAAACCTGCAGATGGCTCAGGACCTCACTCCACCAGGGTGGGGAGAGACTGAGGCCTAGAAATTCGGGTCCTCATTTGGCTGCAGTGGTGCATGCTTGAGACTCTGGAGGCTGAGGCAGGAGGATCGAAAGTTTGAGGCCGGCCCAGGCAACCCATTAAGACCCTGTCTCAAAATAAAAAGTTAAAAAGGGTTAGACATGTAGCTCAGTGGAGAGCACTCCTGGGTTCAATCCCTAGTACCTGCCCCCCAAAAAACTCAATCAATCCAGGTCCTAATGCAGCCCACCCTCCTGGTCTCTGGGCCTTCCTGAGCCCAAACACGAGTCCCATGAGAATCGTGAGTTCCTGCCAAAGGCCTGGGACCAGAGCTGCCAGGATTCAGCTCTGTTTGAACCTAGAACAACATGAACTGAACATTTTATTGACAAACTTTTTTGTTTCCCTCCCCCGCCCCCCTTTTAAATACAGGGACTCTATAAATCCGCTAGGCCAGATAGACCTGTACAGAAGATCCCCGCTGGGCTGGGGGCTTGGCTCGGTGAGTCCCACCTAGCCTGTGTGAGGCCGGGGTCCCATCCCCAGCACCAGGGAAAAGCGAAACACAGTGAAACAAAAACACTCCCCACCAGGAACAGAGGCCACATTCTTCCGAGCGCTGAACGTCCCCTCCACCAACTGAAAAGGACCAGAGTGATACAAAGTATGTTCTCTGGCCGCAACGGAATGGAGTAGAGATCAGAAGCGGTGCTCGGGCGAAGCTGGAGAGCACACAGCTCGGTGCAGGGAGAGCCTGCCAGGAGGCGCGTCCAGCCCTGGCAGCCAGCCCGCCTGGCGCTCTCTGCAGCTCTCGGGGACCTGGGAGGCCTGGTGGCTCCTGTGGCGGTGGCCTCCAGGTGGGTGACCCAGAAGCAGCTCCTGCAACCCCGAGGCTGGCCACGCGGATGCTCCGGGGGTCTGCTTCTGTGTGTCCACCTCAGCCAGGTCCGCACCAGCCTCCCTTGCTCCTTTAGAACATGCTAGAAACTCCCCTGCTGCATCCCTGCCTCCGGGGCCCGCTGGCCCTGTCCCTCTTCCCAGGCCAATGCCTTTGCTCTTCCCCAGGGTCTTTTCTTTTTTGCCAACGAGCCCTCCCCATGTGTCGCAGGAAAGCCCTGACTCTCGAAGGCCAGCAGCGGCGGAGCTGGACCTCGGGGGACCGGCAGCACTGTGAGGGGGCACGGTGGCTTCACCCCATCACCCAGAGTGAGGCAGCGTCCGGCTGCCCGCGGTGACAGGGCTCCCCACGGCCGGCCGGGCGCCGCAGCTCTGCCCCTGCCCCCTGCCCGGGCCGCCTGGGCCTGAGCAGCTCGGCTGGGAGCGTCCCCCTGCCGCCCGCTCTCCCCGGCCCTCCTCCCGCAGGGGTCCTGCCCGGGCTCTGGCCCGGCCCTGCAGGCAGCGGTGTTGGGACGTCCGGCAAGGCTGCCTGTGGCCATGTTTGGGACCCGGTGTGGCTCTGAACTGTCCCGGTCACCCAAGAAAGAGCCCCCAGCCGACGAGGGCCAGGCGCTGCTCCGGAGGCCACACGCCCTGGACTGCCCTCACCTCCGTCACCCCCGCCTTCAGCCTTGACCCCAGCCTGCCCTCTTGGGGACTGTCCCAGGACCGAGGCACACTCTTGGCAGCCAAGCCTCCTCTGAGGCCTCTGGGTCCCAGGATGATCCAAAATGAAGGGCGGGCCTGGGTTGGGGGTCGGGGGTCGGGGGTCGGGGGCTGGCCGCCCCACCCCGCGGGGCTCCGGGTGGGCTGGGGACGGAATTCTCCGCATTCCCAGTGTCTGTTGAACCCCAAACCTCAAGCACATCCTGATGTCTCATTTCCTCGACACAGCCGGTGACAGGCCACTGAGCCGGGGGCTCGTCGGTTCATTCTGAGTCATCGGGGTTGATGGAAGGAAGGGTTTCTCATCTCAGGAGTTGGTGGCCATGCCGAGTGGGGCCTGTTCCCACCGCTCGCGCTATGCAAGCCGTGGAATGGCTCGGGCCGCCTCGCCTGCCCGCGGGACCCTGGGCAAGCCTCCGCTGCCTCCTCCGTAGGATGGCGTCAGTGGCGGCTATCTTGGCTGGACTCAGATGGACCGGACCATGGCTGGCACATAGAAGTGCTCCATGAAGGAGGGGTGGCCGTGAGTGAGGGGGAAAAGAAGCAGGTCCCCTCGCTCTCCTTAATTCTGCTGGTCCCTGGAAAGCGGGGTGGGGAGGGGTTCCGTGTTCGGGGTCCTCCCGACGTCACCTGCCCGTTCCCCGCTATCTCCCGCACAGACTCCGATTTCTCCACCGACATGCTCGGGAGCCTTGCTGGCCTTTCTCGGTGTGAACGTGCGTCTTCTTGGTGGCTTCGTCAGCAGGAGGGGCAGCTGGACGCCCTGACCCGGGAGGTTCTGCATCTAGGGTAGCACCCCGGGGACTGGCTCCCGACCCCACGGATACCCAGGTCACCCACGTGCAGGTCCCTCCCGCAAAATGGCCCGGCTTTGTGCAGAGCCCATGAACCCCCAGCCTGGACCCTGCGTCCTCCCTCGCTGGCTTAGACCAGCACGCCGCCACGCTGCTGAAGGATGACAGCAACGTCACACGCCACGTTTGGGACCGGTGGATTTTCGTTCTCGGGGGTTTTTGATCCCAGGTTGGTGGGACCCACGGAGGTGGAGGCCCGGGGCGGAGGGCGGCTGGGCTGGCTGTGGTCAGGGTCTGCGTGGCTGCGAGGTCGCTGACTGCTCCCTGCGGCCCCTTCAGGACAGCCCCAGAGCAGAGGGACCCCAGCGTCCCCCCCCCCCCCCGAGAGCACACACACACACCGCGTCCCTCTGTGCGACAGGACGTCACCGGCCACAGAAGGGAGGAAGCACAGACGCCTGTGGGGTGGACCAGCCTGAAAGCGTGGCCCTGAGTGACAGCTACGCACAACAGGCCCCAGTGACCCCATGGAGTGGACTGTCCAGGACTCAGACGACAAAACGCTGTCCCTGCCGAGCGTGTCAGCGCCGCAGAATCTGTGCAGTTCCAAGGGCGACTCTTACCGCGAATTTCATCTCAATTAAAAACGGGGAGCTGGGAACCAGAGCTTCGATCAGAAAACTTGGCTATTGTTTAAAAAGCTTTTTGGTGGCGGATGGACACGATGGCTTTAGCCAGGTATTTCTGTTTCTCTGTTCGGCTGAGGGTCGATCCCAGGGCCACACACGGGCCACTGAGCCCGGCCCAGCCCGAAACCTGGCTATTTTTAATGAAATTCCTGCGTCAATGTAAAACAAAATCTGGACCAAGTGTGCAGGGATGCACGGCTGGACGGACACAGCACAGCCTGCCAGACGAGGAGCTGTCCCCGGGCCTTCAAAACGGACATCCCGACACCCACTGGGCGACTTCAGACTCAGAGGGACAGAAAGACTGGTGGGTGGGGCAGGGAGGTCGCTTAGCGGGTGTCAGTGGTGTAGAGTGAAGAGCCCGGGAGAGGGCGGGCGCCGCGCCGGGAGTGCACTTGACTCACGGAAGCTTCGAAGCGGGTGAGATGGCACATCCCGCGCTAGTCACGTTTCGCCACAGTCATAAAAATAAATCAAGAGATACAATTTGGGGGCCGAGGTTGTAGCCCATCAGTAGAGTGCGTGCCCAGCACTGCACAGAAGTAAAGAAATGGCGCTGGGGATGTAGCCCGGCTGGCGGAGTGCCTGCCTGCCCACAGGCACAAGGCCCTGGGTTCAGTCCCCAGCACCGCAAAGAAAACAAAAAGTCAATCGACAAACACTGGGCACCGGAAGAGGTGAAGCGCAGGCTCTCTCACCAGGCAGTGCTCTCTGGAAGCTCAGAAAGGTGTCTTTGGAGACACGAATGTGATTCTCAGGAAAATAATGCATTTCCACTTCTGGTTTTGAGAACTTTCTTTGGGTGTATACGGAGGTCAGACCTGCCCCCGGACGGGCAGCGCCTGCACCAGGTGGGCCGGGAGAAAACAGAATGCCTAGGCATTAAGTTCACAGATGGAACTGTTCTTATTTCATGAAATTTCCCCTTAAACATATCAACTCTAAAACCTGGGGGAACAGGCAGGGGATCCTGAGATGAACGGCGTTCCCGACCGGAGTGTGGGGTGTTTCACAGTGCCGGGGTTGGAACCTGGGGTCTCCTGCATGCTAGGAAAGCACCCGGCCCCCGGCTGCACCCCAGCCCCAGGTGCAACGAATTTTCAAAGCCAGGTGTGGTGGTGCACGCCTGCAGCCGCAGCTACTCAGGAGGCTGAGGCAGGAGGATCGCTTGAGCCCAGGAGTTCAAGGCCAGCCCAGGCAACACAGTGAGACCACGTCTCAAAGAAAAAACAACCTAGATCAAGTTTCACAGTCCCTCATTCGCTGGCTGAGGTCCAGACAGGGAGAACTGCCGTCCTTGAACAGCCTCTGTCAAATCTCCTGGCTGTCCTGGTCCCTGCACCCCAAAAGAAGCACGCCACAGCCTAGACTGCACGGGGGACCCTCAGCCATCCTCCTGGGGAGGCGACCCAGCCCATGACGATGGAAAACACCCACTTGTTTGGTCAACCATGCCAACAAAGAATAATTTTGTTATTTTCTATTATACATTTTATTTTATTATTTCATTTTATTTTTGTGACAGGGGTCCCACTGTGCTGCCCCGGCTGGCCCTAAACTCCTGGGCGGCCAGGGTCCTCCTGCCTCGGCCTCCGGAGCGGCTAGGACCACAGGTGAGCACCCCCGTGCCTGACTCCAAGAACTTTATTCATTTATTTTTCACTTATGGTGTGAGCTCCAGCTCCATCCCCCAGAGAATTTTAGTCCCCCAGCAATTTAACAAGGGCCTGTCTCAAAATAAGTTAAAAAAGGCTTGGGGTGTGGCTCAGTGGTAAAGGGCCCCTGGGTTCAATCCCCAGTACCAAAAAAAAAAAAAAAAAAAAAAAGTTCACAGAGTACAATGTCAACAAGACAATGTCCACAAACAAGAGGGCTCAGAGGGGTTGGTGTGGACGTGAGAGAACATGCCAGAAATAGGGCAAATGCCCAGATGGCAAAAGTATACATATATGTACAATTTTACATATGTACACATATATACAAACTGCTGCAGCCCTCTACCGAGCAGGGGCCTGGCCTGGGACAGACAGGGCTGCACTGGTGGAATATGTTCTGTGTACAAAGAGCCCCAGATGAACATCAGGCTCCTGGCATCCCCACCAAACGACGCGCCCAGTCGATGCCCGTGTGCCAGGCGCCGGGGAGCGGATGCAGCTCAGGACCGAGGGACGGGAGACGGAGATCCAGAGGTGGTTGGACCCGTCAGCCAGAATGCACTCCTCAGCTGGGAAGGAAGGCTGGGCAGGCAGGGGACACGGTGACTGGACTAGGTCACGAGGGCCAGAGAGCCCGGGTTCAGAATGGCCACGGCTCCGAGACCTCAGGGCTGGTGCTGAGGGCTTCGGTCCTCGGAAGGCTGAAGAGCCCGGGCAGCGTCCTCGGCAGGAGGGGTGTCCTCGCGGGGAGGGTCTTGGACGAGGGCCCGAGAAGCCAGCCCTCTCCGGGGACTGAGGTGCTCCGGCTGCCTGGTGTCCACGCAGGCGCTTCCTGTGTGTCAGTGCCAATCCATTTCTAGTAAGTCTCCTTGTCAGTCACAAAAATAACCACTGGTGAAGCAGCGATGAGCTCATGGTGGGGACGAGCTGCCACAGAAGAGCCGTGGCATCTGTCCCCTTGAGCGGAGAGTCCCTGGCCTAGCCTCAGAATTAAAGGTGACATCCTGGTTTGGGACATGCCACCTAAATGGTGGTGGGCCATGCACCTGGTCCCTAGAGGGTGCTTCGTACACTTGAGCCCCCTTCCCTCCCAAGACCTTCGTTCGGATAATCACAGAGAGTTTCAGGGATGGAACCGTCTTATCCCCACTGATTTCCTGTAGAATAAGAATCCCATTGTTTTGATTTGCATCTGGAATGTTCCCCAGTGTTCTGTTTCTATGAAATGGCTACAAGTGCATTAAAATATGTTGGAAATCATAATTTAGAGCTTACACATTATTATGTCATTACTATTGACATTAGTGAATATTGTTATATATTATTATGTAATATTATAAGATTGTCATCATGTAACTACATGCTATATTTAAATTTTATCTGTGAACCACATGGAGGACCATGGGAAAATGGGGAATTTTATGTTATGGGTTCTTCGGCACTACAATTAAAAATAAAAACTAGCTCCATGATACAGCGTGTGCTTAGCATGCAGGAAGCCCTGGGTTCAATCCCTGGCATAAAAAAATAACTTAAAAAAAAAAAAGCCCCAAAATGAAACACTACTATAGTTCCTACTACGATTTGACCATTCAGAACATGCCAGGAGCTCAGCTGTGGATCTTCACGGCCGCCCCGAGCTAGATATTATCTGTATTTGACTGATAAGGAGAAAAACGGAGGCTCTCAGAGGAGATGGAGAGCCGCAAGGTCAGGAGGTGACGTGGCTCGACACCAAGTCTGCCTGGCTCCAAGGCTGTGGCCTTCCCAACACACCACGACCTCCCCGTCACTTCAGGGTTACCCCTAGGGAAGAAAACCGTGGATGTGTTATCCTGGGTTCTAGAACCAGAAAAGGAATCAGGAGTTCCGGCCCATTATGCCGTCACTTCCTTTAAAAAGTGTTTACAGTTGAACAATTGCTACATCTTGTCTCGGGTCTTTTTTTGGCTCTTGGTGTGGAAACTCTGCCCTTTGTCTTGAGTACAAAGGAGCAACGCTCACTGCAGACCACCAGCTCCCGTCCTGGGCTGCTGGCCTGGGAAACCCTGCGGCCGGGGAGTCCGGCTGATGGTGCTGTTTTCCTCTTGAAATGCTGGTGGTATTGCGTTACTCTGCGGTGCTGTGGATGGAAGCCAGGTCTCACGCACGGTGGGCGAGCACCCCGGCCCTGAGCCGCAGCCGGGCCCTGCTTTTGGCTTCTTGCTTCTGTTTTTTCCAGCATCGCTCTGTCTATAGAACCCACCTCTTCAGCCAGGTGTGGTCGTGCACACCTGGAGTCCTGGCTACCTGGAGCTGAGGCAGGAGGATCACTCAAGTCCAGGAGTTCAAGGCCAACCTAGGCATGGACTCACAATACAATAAAACCAAAACACCAAACTCTTTGGCCCAGCCCACTGGGACGCTTATTCTATTTTATGGAATGAAGTGTTGCCTGATTATAGATTTGAAGATGAAGCCAATTTAAAAAAAGGTTTTTGTACTAAGGATTGAACCTAGGGTGCTCTACCACTGAGCCTCAGCCCCAGTCCTTTTTATTTTTTAATTTTGAGACAGGGTCTTGCTAAGTTGCCCAGGCTGGGTTCAAACTAGTGATCCTCCTGCCTCAGCCTCCCAACTTGACCAAGATCATTTAAAAAGTATATATGTATTATTATAGGTAATATATAGCAATATAATCAGATATGTTGATACTGATACAGTTACATATTATATTGATGTATCATATCATGTGCTATTTATTATTTTTTTAAAAATATTTTAGTTGTAGGGGCTGGGGCTGTGGCTCAGTGGCATGACAGAGGCACTGGGTTCGAGCCTCAGCACCACACAAAAATAAATAAATAAAGCTATAAAAAATATTTTAGTTGTAGATGGACACAATACCTTTATTTTGTTCATTTAGTGTTTTCATGTGATGCTGGGGACCGAACCCAGTGCCTCACGTGTGCTAGGCAAGCGCTCTGCCGCTGAGTCCCAGCCCCAGCTAGCACGTGTTATTTAAACTAGTGCTTCTTCCTTAGCAATCAAATTAAAGTTAGCAAGCATAAGTAAAATATTTTAAATAAATATGAGGCTAACAGGATGACAACTGTTCCATTCTCTTCTTTTTGTCACCTGAAATCCTATATGTCATTTTACAGACCTGAATAACAATCCTAAGGACTTTCAGGGCAAGAAAATTTCTGTCTTCCCTGGTTGTCTGTGTCCAATCTCATGGGCCAAAGGAGGAAACTGAGGCCCAGAGAGGTTAGGAACCGAGCCCAAGGTCACGACAAGCGAGAACCCAGCATGTCAACCAGAAAGCAAGCTAAAGAGCGATATTTAAAGACCCACTGAACATAAACAAAAGTGCGACCGACGGCCCGCATCACGTAATTTCTTTGGAATAAACTCATGATAACAATCGCCTTTCCATTTCCCTTGATGTTTTTTTCCAATAGCGGCTCGTGATACAATTTGTACGGCTCCTTAGTAACTTTGACTGGGGAAATTTGGGGAAGGAAAAAAAAAAAAGCACCGTTTCAAAGGAGCGAGATCTGATAAGGAGGCTGAGCTATTTAGTCCATTATTGCCAGGGGCAGGTTCTTTGTTTCCTAGGCTCTTCCTGTGGTCTTAAAAATAGCTTCCACAACTGTTCCAGGAGAGAACGGCCTTTTCACTCAAGTGGGCTTTGAAGATGTGATTCTGTGTACTCGGAGGAGACTTGGGGTCATCCATCACCTCTGTCCACAGAGCCTCTGGGACACGGGTCCTGGCCTGCGGTCCCACCTGGACTGACGGCCACGGAGGCAGGTCCACGTGGAGAGGGTTGGAGCAACAAACAGGGCCAGACCTCCTACGTCAGGGAGCCGAGTCACGGTGCAGGTGCGAAGCCCCAGGTTGCCTCTTACCTGAAAGTTCTGTCTCATGGAACCAAGGGGTGGCAATCCGTTGTCATGTCACTTTGGCAGAGTCACGTGAGCGACACGGCATTTCTTCATGAGGGTACAGGTGTCCGTGTGCTCGAGTCCTGTGTGAAATGGACGCCCCAGACTTCCGATGGCCTTGGACAACTTGGAAAGCCGTTAGTGCCGTCCTGATGGAAGGACAGAAAGAAGCTGCCCCGTGGTCGGGTGGGCCAGCCCCATGTTTTTCATGTGAGGTTGTCTGCATCCCCTCATGTGGAACCTGTGGCACTGAGGGCCCACTCCACAGATGGGCCTGGGGACATGATGTCCCAATTCTGATTTGCTTTAAAATTTGACACGTCTGCAAAGAGCAGGAAGAGAGGGATCTGTGAAGCGAAGGTGGGAAAATCTGGCTGAGGGCCGGTGCTGGGCGAGAGGTGTGGGGTGTGTTCCTCGCCTCCTGTTATGTTTGGAAATTTTCATGACAGAACTTTGTAGACTGGACACGCTGTGCTTCAGGAAAGGGTGTGTCTGTCATGAAGGGGCAGAAACAGCCAGCGGGAGTGGGGAGGGACTCGTGGATATGGTGCTGATTATTTAGGCAGCAGTGTGCGTCTGCAGGAGGAAACAGAACTAACGACTGGCTAATGACTTTGGGGGGGCGATCTGAAAACCTCTTTAAGAATCAGATAGGCCAGCTGGGTGCAGTGAAACAGGCCTGTAATCCCAGCTATCCAGGAGGCTGAGGCAGGAGGATCTCAAGTTGAAGGCTTGGGCAACTTAACAGGATTGTCTCAAAATAAAAATTTTAACAAGGGCCAGGGGTGGAGCTCGATGGCGGAGGACTTGCCTAGCAATTGGGGGTGGGGTGGGGTCAGATAGGCTGAGTGCAGACCCTAGTTTCAGCTTCGCAGGAGGCTGGGGCAGGAGAATTGCTTGAAACCGGGAGCTTGAGGCTGGCTGGCCTGGGAGACATAAGGAGAACCCATCTTAGAACCCAACCAAAACAAAAAACAGATGCAGGTAAAAATGTTATGAAACCTGTGTGCACACACGTAGAAATGAAAAAACACTCACCAGCGAGCACGCTAGGAGGTCTCGGATCACCTAAAAGCCACCTTACCACCCTGGATAAGAACTCCCAATTTTCCATTTCTAAACTATCAAGAGACTCTGCCTTTCTGGGTACAATGAATAAGTGAGTGAACAAGAGGTGCTGAGGAGCCCTCAGCTCTTTATGAAGACCAGCAACATGAGCCACTGCCCAGGGCTGGCTCTGGAGCTCTGGACAAATGGCTACTATGGTCATTGAGTCTTGGTTTTCCCATCAGGAAAATGGGCCAATATCCATCTTGCCCAGCTAGAAGACTGTTTTGAGATCATAACAAAAAAAAAGGAAGTGGAGTCACTCTGAAAACCTGGGTCACACACCACATTTGGTGTGGCCCGGCCTTTACAGGGGGTCTAAGCTGTGACCACCATGGACAGAGGTGAGGGGGCGTTCCTCACAGGAGGGGCTGGGGCCCTCAGGCTCGTCCTGAGGCAGCCTCTGCAGAAGGAACCCTCAGGCATCACCTCTGGCCGTAGCCACACTTGGGAAGCCCCCGGCTCTTCCAAGAGAGGATCGAAGAACCTCGGGGGTTGTGAGGCCCACAAGCCCCTTACCAGGCCCAGGCACGTCACTGCTGATGACACGGCCGAGTGGAGTGTTCCAGGGGCACAAGGCAGTCCTCCTGCCCTGGACCGCAGCCTATGGAAGGGGGACCTCTGCGTGTCCCCAAATCAGCCATAAACCTCAAATTGCGTTGCAGTTTCAGTCTCAAGATTCATCGCCCCTGGGCTGGGGCTGCAGCTCGGGGGCAGAGGGCTTGCCTGGCACAGGTGAGGCACTGCGTTCCATCCTCAGCACCCGTAAAAACGAAGAAATGAAACAGAGGCATGCCGTCCATCTAAAGAAGGATCATCGCCCTGAGACAAGTCTACGATACATAGATAAGTAAATAATAAACTCTTTGGGCCTGAAAAGCTCTCCTTAAAAACAATCGATCTCTCCCCAGGGGGAGCGAGGTCCACGCCAGCAGTGGGAAGCCAACGGCAAGTGCTCCTGATAGGATGAGATGAGGCTTTACCCGGGGGCCTCCTCCCCCAAACCACCCTGCCCCCGTCATCGGGCATATATATCTCAGGCAAGTACCAACGGAGGGACAGGGACAGGACACCTGCCTGACACTCCTCAAAACCATCCAGGTTGTCAAAATCAAGGCAGGTCTCAGCCCAGAGGGGCCCAAGGAGAAGAGAGGATTAAATGTCACGGGGGATCCTGGAACAGAAAAAGGACATGAGGGAAAGACCGGCAAGTCTGAAAAGAGTGTGGACTCGACCTAATAACGATGAATCAGTATTGGTTCGTTAATTTTGCCGAATTTAGCATATGATGTAGGAGAGGCTAAAAATAGGGGAAGCTGGGAGTGGCGTATGGGAACGCTTTGTATCATTGTGATTTTTCTAGAATAAAATGACCCTTAAAGGGAATTAAAACACAAACATAAATAAATAAATACCTCTCTTGGAATGACTTCCGGACTGGGACAAAGCTTTGGAACCAGGCAGTGAGAGGCACTGTGCAGGGTGTGAGTGATGGGAGGCGCCCTCGCTGGGAAGGGAGGAACAAGACCATATCAAACGCCACTAGAAGGATCTGGGTCCCTAACTGCCTGGGCTTCCAAGGAAAGGCGGACTCAGAGGAGGAACGTTCTGGGCCTGTCTCCCCTGGACATTAGGTCCTCACCCGCTTCTGAACCTGCTCAGTGTTACCCCTGAGGTTTCTTGAGGTAAAGGATGTGCTCAGGCTACCTGGATGGGGGTGGGTTTGCGGCACTGACCAGAGGAGAAATCTTTCCCAAGTTTTATCATGTCGACCTGAAAAAGTCAACCTGGGGTGTCTCTCCTGCTTGGGGACAGTGAAAAGCACAGCGGGGGAGGGGAATCTGTAAGTACCTCAGCAACTCCTGGGCTCTTCCTAACAGTTGTGTCCAAGCTTCCAGAATGTTCTAGAGGGATTCGGCTGCATACTGTTTCTGAGCACGGTTTCACGCTGGCCTTGGCCCACCCTGTGCCCATGGCCTTTGCCAGCTCTCTGCAGGGATTTCAAAGTGGGGTGAGGTCGCAAAGTGCAGCCTGCTCAGGTGCAGTAGAGTCACAGGCTGCTGCAGTTTTGTTTTTTGATTTTGGAATATTTGCATCCACATGGTGAGAGATCTTGGGATGGGTCCAAAGTCTATTTCATGGAATAACCAGAGGAGCACTGGTTTTAGCTTATCTTTAAAGCTCTGGCAGAATTCAGCTAAGAATCCATCTGGTCCTGGACTTTTCTCAGTTGGAAGGCTTTTTATTACTGCTCCTAACTTCTTGCTAGTTACTGGTCTATGTCCTCTTGATTCAACTTTGGCAGAATGAACATATCTAGAAATGTTCCCGTTTCTTCTACGTTTTCTAATTTATTGAGTATAAGCTTACAAATTAGTCCCTAACGCTCCTCTGGATTTCTGGGGTCTGTGGTGATTTCTCCTTTTTCATTTCTAACTTTGTTAATTTGGGTCTTCTCTTTCTTTTGGTTAGTTTGGCTACGGGCTTATCAATGCTGTTCATCTCTTCAAGAACCATCTCTTCATTTCATTGATCCTTTGTGTTGTTTTTTATTCTCAACTTCATTGATTTTGATTCTCTTCTTAATTACCTTCCTTCTGCTGGTTTTGGAATTACTCTGTTCTTCTTTTCCAAGGCCTTCAGATGCATCATCAGGTGGTTTATTGGGATCGTGAGACCCAAGTCTCAACACAACACTCCTTTATGTTTTATATACGCCTTCTCCACACGGCCTGGAGGCAATCGTCTCTATGTCTACAGGACCTGCATTTTGACTGTGACCCATCACCACAGGAGGATAGGTGTGACATTTCTCAAGTGTGCCGCCACGTCCACTCTCGAAAAGCTTTGGCTTTTGGAGCATATTCAGGATTTTCAGATACTAGGGGTACTCAACTTGTATGGCAAAAACTCTGCGGGGAGGGGTGGGGAATGTACCCTGTGGAAAATTTCCAGCTTTGGTTTTCTCCGTGGCCCTGGTCTCCACCGAAACCCAAATTTTATTTACTGACTGCCTGACCTGGGGATGGAACTCAGGTACTCATGCCTGCCAGTCAAGGGCTCTACTGCTGGGCTACACCCCTAGCCCCAAACAAGATTTAAAAGGATTTCCGGACCTACTTTTGTGGAGCTGATCTGCTTCCTTGATACCAATACTAGGAAAACGAAGATTGAAAAATAATCAATGGAACCTCCCCTGCCAACCCTGAGGACCAAAGCCAGGCCTCCCACTGAGCTACACCAACTGTTTGAATAAAGAAGATTTTTGTCTTTTGTATTAAAATATTTTATATTAATCATTCAAACTTCATTTTTATACAACGAATGCATACATCGTGGGGGGGTCTCACTGATGCGGGGAGGGGCTGAGGCGGGGCTCCCGGGCGATGGGCGGGGCTTGTCTGCAGCCGGGAGCAGGCGAGGAGCAGGGAGGCCCCTGGCTTCCTCGCCTCGGCCAGCCCGTGCGGGTGCTGACGGCGAAGCTGGACCCGTCGCCCCACTGGGGATGGCACAGCGGAGGGTCCGGCCCGCAGCCTCCAGGCCTCGCCACCTGGGGCATGTTTCCTGCCCACAGGGGTGAGCTGCGTCTGCTCGCCCTGAGCAAGCTCCCTAGGGTCGGAGGGCCTCTGTCCAACTGTTCCTTGACTTAGGATGGCTGTGGCATGTCACAACGTGAAGCAGGGACCGCTCTGAGTGTGAGTGTATAGAGACGTCTATGGTTTCCCCTGGTGAGCCTGCCCGCGCCCTGTCCCGCCTGTGCGTCCTTGCCTAGGCGGCCGGCATGTCGGCCTTACTGAGCGCGATGGCCAGCTCCAGGTCCTCCTGTTCCTGTCGCCGCAGCCGCGCCAGCCTCTCCTGCTCGGCCTTCTCGCTCTCCCGCTTGGCCCATGCCAGCTGCTGCTCTTCATTGCCGAACTGCAAGGGAAAAATGGACAATGTATTAAATGCCCTGCTGCGGCACCTGCGGCTGCGGAGCCCAGTGAGCAGGCTGGTGACTCGCCAGGCGGGGCTGAACTAGTGTGCACGTGGAAACCGGAGGCCCACGCCCAGGCGCTGACCCAACCTGCAAGGTGGCGTGAGCAGGGAACACATGCAGGAAGAAGCAAGGCTGTGCCGGGCCGCGACTGGCCCGCAGAGCAAGCCGGCTGTGCTGGGGGACTCCAGGGCACCAGCCCAGGAGGGCCGCCCTCGGGTCTCTGAGGCCCACTGTGCGGAAGCTCTGAGGGCTGGAGGCCACCAGCCACACCCTGCAGACACCAGGGGGTTTGTACCTGAACCTCTAGGGACCCTGGTCTCACCGTGCCATTTTTTCAGTGGGGCAGTTTTACTCTCCAGGAGCATTTTTCTGAAATGTTCAATCAAAACTTTTTTTTTTTTTTTTTTTCCCTTTTTGGCGCTGGGATGGAACCCAGGGCCTCGTGCACGCCAAGCACACGCTCTTCCGCCGAGCCACACCCCTCAGCCCTGTCTGCCCAGCTAATTTTATACAGGAGAGAAAACCATCTTGATCCTCAGGTGAGAGATTCCGAAGCAGCGTGGCTACGAAAAGCCACATGCCAGCAGCTCCTCCCCTCACTGTCAGCCGGGGGCACTTGCCTGTTAGGCCTGGAGAAAGCTCTTTCCCTTGACTGCCGCTAACACCAGGACAACACCAGTGACAGGGCCCTGGGTGGCTCTCCTTAAGGTGGCCCTTGGGACAGACAAGTACAGTCCCATGTGATCAGGCCCCTGCACCCCTCCAGTGGCTCCAGAGAAAGGAAGCACGTGGGAACATCCATGGCCACTTCTTCAGTGTGACAATAACCTTCAGGAAAAACTGGGGGAAGGCCCCCGGTCATCTTGCTCTGACAGTGGGGGACACTAAAGCAGGGGAAGGGGTTAGGTCCTCACACACTGGCTGTTCTTGAGGGGCTGATGGCCGTCAGCTATAGCTCATGGGGGACAGCCTTGGGCCCTGAACGCTGGGCACCCTGTGAGGTTCCCCTGAGATCAACTCCCAATCTCAGGGCTGCAGGACAGCGCTTGGGCTGGGAGGAGATGGACCTGGGAGGGGCCTCTGGGCCCTGGGGAAGCGCCGAGACTCCCCTTTGGGGGTTCCTTGGGTGAGCAAAGGGGGTGGTCAGACTGGTGGTCTCTAAATATTTCACAGCTCCGGGGCAGGAGGGTGCGGGGTGGGGGTAGGAGGGATAGGGCGCTGGGCCCGGAGAGGGGAGGGCCCGGTGGGGGTGGGGGTGGGGCCCGAACGGATAGGATGGGCGTGGCTTAGAGCTCGATGTGATTGGGAAGAGCAGGTGGAGGCTCCACCTACCCTGGGCATCAGACAGGGACAGGAGGGAGAGGGTCAGGGTGAGGACGTCCCCAGGAGAAAAGGCGCTGGAGTACTGCCCAGATCAACCCCTGGGGTCCCCAGGTCGGAGTCCCTCCTCCTCATCCGTTTCCACCATAGGCCACAGACAACCTCTCCGCCCCTTACCCACGCTGGGGGATTTTCCAAGACCTCACTGGGAGAAAAACAAGGAAAAAACAACAAATGCTGGTGGAAATTATTCCACAGTGCCACCAACAACAGTGGGAGGGGACTGCGTGGCTGACAGGGACCTCAGCCTCCACAGGCCTGGGGGACAGGTGGTGGGGACCAGCCTAATGGGAATCAGAACTTAGAACCCGGGCTCAGGGCTCCAGAGCGCCTGCTCCACACCAGGGCCTCCGGGCCTTCTCTGGCCCCGCCTGGACTGTGTGTCCGGAATGTCACTGCAGAGCTTCCTGGAAATTAAGCAAACTGACAGAAAAGTTCCAGGTGCCTTCCAGGTCCAGGGGTTCAAGGCCGGTGCGTGAATCCCACACCGGGACCTGCACTTGAGCCGTGGGGAGCAGCGGGGTTTGGGAGGAGTCTCAAGACCAAGGTGTCTCTCTGGGGCTCACTCTGTCTCGCAGGTGAGAAGAAAATGCTTTCCTATCCCCAGCTGGGGTCACCTCAGCTGGGCCACCTCCTAGTCCTCTGACCTGGAGGGGTCAGGAGATAGGCTGGGATCTGGACCACCCACAGGTGCAGTAGCTGCTCAATAAACAGCAGCTTGGCTTTGCGCCAGCTCCGATTTCTGCTTCCACTCTCTTCCCTCGCGGGAGGGACATGGGGCGGGGCTGAGAACGCTGCCCTCTGAGGCATCTCCCTCAGCTGCGACGCAGGTTAAACGGTTTCATTTTGGCAGCCTTTCAGAGGAGCAGTTTGGATGCTTGGCATGCTGGGAGGCAGTAGTGGTGGTGGCGGCGGCGGCAGCAGCAGCAGCAGCAGCAGCGGTAGCCCCAATGGGCACCTTTCCTCCCTGGGATGGACGCCTACACTGAGGCACCTGAGAGCAGGCTCACTACATTGTACCAGGGAGGCTTCTACTACCTCCTACTCATGCCTGATTCTCACGCTGAACTTGCACCCAACATGTTGGATAAAGCCAAGCACCTTAGCCAATCCCATGTTTGTACTGATCTCAATGCAGACTTTGGGGGGAAAAAAAAACCAAAAACAAAAAGCTGTTCTGTCAACCTACTTCCTAATGAACACACTGGCCTGAGATAGAAAGGCTTGTTTTTAAATACCAGAGAAGGAAGAGGTTTCTTGTGAAACTTCTACAAGAACAAATAACCCACGGATGGAAATTCAAGGCTCATCAAAAGAGGGCTCCAGGGCAGCAGAGCTGGGTGCCAGGGGGAACTGTGTGCGTCATGCTTGGGTGACTCCAGCTTCCCTGAATGCCAACACAGATCAAGTGGCTTCGCCCAGGTGACAACACGTCCTGCCGAGTGCTCAGAGAACCTGATCGGAAAGATTCCCGTTGCCAACCCGCTGGTGGGAGGAGACCTCTCAGCATTTACTCCAGGGGTTCGGAGGCTCAGCTCTGGCCTGTTCTAAATTAGCTCTAGTACTGGAGACGAGCTGAGCTGTGGGCCAGGGAGTGTGGAGAGATGTCCCGAGTCCCTGCAGGAGGGGCAGCTGTGGCCTGACCAGGCAGGGCGAACAAAGCCACTGAGGGTCCCATCTCTCACCCTCCCCATGCTGCCAGGGTGGGCCTCGTCACACCCTCTGACCTCCCCTGGGAAAACCTGGGCCTTCGAAGCGAGGAAGGCCTCCTGAATAAACAGCAGGGCCACGGCTGGACTGGGGAGAACTTGATTTTCTGCCTGGCCACAAAGGTATTTTAAAATGGGAGTTAACTGCTTTGGAATGACCAGAACTGTCAGGCCAAATGATGGCCCGACAGCTTGGGTATTTTTTATTTTATTTTTTTAAAGATCTTTTCAAAGAATAAGCCCTTTGGGGGTGGGGCGGGGGTCACAGGAAATAGAACTATGTTTCGGAAGAGCACAGTCATTTCTTCAAGTTGCTCTTGAACTCCCATTTACCCAACCCTTCTCTACTCCAAACTACCTGAGTCATGCAAGAAGAGCTGTTTTTTTCATTGGCATTTCGTATTTTTCCACCAGAAAATAAACCAAGTGCTATTCAAAGCACTCCATAAGCAGGTTTTGTTTCTGGTTTGATTAACAATGTTACCCTTTGCACACATCCACCGGGTGCACTGTGGACCACGTCCAGCTAACTGTAGTTGTAGGCTAGTCACAGTTCACCAGCAGCCAGGGGCATGTCAGGATCTTGGGCAATTTAAATAAGCCACAGAATGGCGGTGCACGGTGGATCTCACCAAGCTGGCTCTGAAAAGAACTGGGTGTTTACTGTGCATTGGCAGAGTTGTTTTGTCTGTCTGTCTATCTCCTACCTACTTATCTCTCATCTATCCATCGCTGGGGACGGAACCAGGGCCTCATGCGAGCTAGGCAGCGCTGTACCACTGAGCCACACCCCAGCACTCAGTCTGTTTGAAACGGATGTCCTGGGAGCCAGGGCATCTGTGATAATCCACCTCACACCCAGCCAAGGAGCAAGGTATACAAAAGGTCATACAACCCATGGTGCAAGGAATGCCGGGAAGACATCTGAAGCTCCCAGAGCATGAGAATTGTGTCCTGGGGACAGTACCAAAAACACCCTAAGGTGGCTGAATTCAACAATCTGGAGACTCCACACAGAGAACACAAGGTCACACCTACAAGATCCCAGGATCAGTTTCTAAAAAGGCACTTGATTTTGCTAAAGAGCTTTTGTGAGCTCTTGTTTGGGCCAAAGGAAGAGGCCTGAGAGGGGGTGTTCTAGAACAGCCTTCTCACTTCAGCGTAGCAGACCACCAGAAAACAACCACCACCGATCACGCGCCCAGGCAGGATGTCAGAACTGGTGCACACAGACCCGCAAGGACCCTGGAACCCTGGGCTCACTTCTGCAATCTTGTTATCACCCTTGGGAAGCATCCGACATCCTGGCTTCCAATAATCAATGAGCAAAACACCTCCCCGTGACACGGATGATACAGAGTGCCCACCAAGGACAGAAAGGGGCACGGTCCACCGCCATCCTGCTGGAAGAAAACGCGCCCTTACCATAGAATATCCGAACTGTAGTTTTTTTTTTTATTGAAAAACTGTTTTCCTTACACAAGCGCCAGTACAGAATAAATAACACAAATGACAGACAGCAGGAGTTACTGAGAGGCATAAATAAGCTGGGAGGTTTGCCACTGGAAAGACAAAAAATAACCCCAGAGAAGCTGCGAGCGGAGGGCGGGAGGGGGTGGCGCGCAGGCGCAGGACTCAACTTACAGAGGTGAAGTCCGCAAAGCCCGAGGAAGAGGCCTTAGAAGGCTTAGCTGAAGAGGAGGGGACAAATGGATCTTTTCCACTAAACGGGTCCCCAAACCCCTTTTTATTTTGGAAGGGGTCGCCGCTGTCAGCCCCGAGTGGCTGGAATGGATCGGGGGGCTCAGGGAAGTCTGCAGAACCAAGCTGGCTTACAGGTGTACTTTTACCTGGAAAGTTCAGGAGAAAACAAAAACAAAAACAAAAACAAAAACAAAAAAAAGGAGAAAAGAAAAGAAACACAGTTACTCACCACGGACAGAGCAAAGTGCTCAGTGGGGCCCTTCTGCCCCTCCAGGAGCCCTGGGGAACCCCGGCTTGCACACACCAGGCAAGCGTTCCACCACTGAGCTACGGCCCCAGGGCAGGGGCTCAGCAAGATTGTGATCGACACACACACACACACACACACAACAGTTTAGATGACACACACACATATAACAGCTGAAACTCGTTGTCTTTAAAAAGTTTACATGCAGACAGTTAATAGTTACAGGCATGCAGCTGGACGGGAGGGTTCTATATAGCACAGCAGGGTAACTATGGTTGACAACTAATTACATATTTCAAAATAGCTCCCAGAGAGGATCCAGAATGTTCCCAGCAAAAAGAAAGAATAAATGAAGCAGTGGAAAAGCCAAAGCCCTGACCTGATGGTTACACAATGTATCTTGTACTGAAATGTCACACTGTACCCCATAAACATGCACAATTACTATGTGTCAATCTGAAAGAAAGAAGTATATTTAAAAAGAAAGTTTATATGCAGGCGTGTTTCAAAGAGATTCATTTTAGTGAGGTAACACTTTTGCTATCACACTGAGTCAAAAAAAAAAAAAATCAGTGGCTGAGCAGAAAAATATACCACAAGTTGCTCACAAATAAGAGGGGCAGAGCATCAGCTGCACCCTCAGGATCAACGCGCTAGTTCGGAGGGCCGGGAGGCAGCTCATCAGACAAACCCTTCTAGTGTCCTGGGGTTAATTTTTTTCCTCCGTCCCTTTGGTGCTGGAGGCTCCAGTGAGTTTGCTGGGGCCTTTCTGACCTTTTGACCAGCAGATGACACCAGAATGCCTGGGTCCTAGCGCTGCATGCTTGGTAAGAGGGCAGAGAGGCATCCAGTGATCCCTGCCATCAGAAACCAGAGGCCCCTCAAATGCTGCTTAGCGACAGGAGGCCCCATCTGACGAACCCCAGCTGTCCTGAAACCTGCAGTTTTACAGACCAGGCCTGACGTACCTATCTGCCCGATGGGCGCCCAGGCGGTCAGAGCGCCCAGGGGAGCAGATGTTCGACTTGGTCAAGCAGCAGCACCACAGGCTGGAGACTCCATGATACTCGACACAACTCGTTTGTCAAGTGAGCTGCTAATGTTGGCCTGCAGTTTCCAAGTTCATGTTCAAAGAGAAACCAAGAGCTGCCTGTTATGGTCCACAGTTGACCCTGGACTTTTGGTTGCAGATCCAGAGAATACCCTGGCCCCCAGTCACACCTGCTCCCTGCAGCATCTAAGCCCAGACACCTGCCTTTGGCCCCTGCAGAGCAAGCTCCTCCAGCCTCCAGCGAAAACACCCTCCTCTCTGCCCGCCCAGCACACCAACCACCCAGGTCACACTTCTGAGGGTCGCAAGCTATTCCTAAGGGCTCCGGGCCATGGTCTGCGTCTGCCCTCTTTATCCCTGGGGCCTTACGGAAGGCAAGAAGCTGAGGTCCAAGTGGCCCATTGTCTTATTAGTGAGTGAAGCAGGAATGAAGAGATGGGGGTCAATTGAGGTGACACCCTTGGGGCAGCAGGGTCTGCTCCCACCTGGAGGTCACCTTGGCACCCTGTACGGCCCCACCTGGTCCACATACCAGAGAGCAGGTGGGAACCCTGCACAACCTCTCCTCTGTAAACATCAGTTTACTTGTGGCCTGAATGGGCAGTTCTGGGCCAGCTGGAAACACAACACCGTGTCCAACATCGGAGCCCCGCGCTGCACTCAGCTTTATGGCTTGAGTGTCACAGGAAGGCCGGGTCATGACCAGGAGACGAGAGCTGGGCGAGGGTTCTGGGGCCTGTCACAGGTGTCCAATCCCGACACTCGGGACGGCACCGGGAGTCTGGTGGGGCTGTGGGAGCATCAGTGGCTGGACCCCCTGCCTGCAGCCCCGTGCAGCTGCTGGTCTCCTGCACATTCAAGGAGACACAGTCCCCCTCCTGGTCTGTGCAGGACTCAGACACCCGCTCGTGGGCAGCTCCGCCCTGAACCTGGGAACACAGCACCTCTGTGCCTTGGGCCCTGCGGGGTTCTGCCAGGTCACCTTCAGGCCCAGCCCAACCCTGCCTGGCACCAGGGGAGGCCTTGCCAGGTTCTCGCTGTCGCCAGCGGCACCCCCGCGAGTCCATCTGCAGATGATCTGGAAGTGGAGCTGCAGGAGTGGGGGGCCGACTGTGGTCTGGCGTGTCTGTCTCACTGTCCCCTGGGGCACGCTCAGGACGAACGCAGAGGCAAGGGTGCAGCCTGGGCTCCAGCTCACCTCCCCACCCCACTACCAGGCGCAGGCAGGTGGGTGGGCTCCCACCAAGACCCTGGCCCGGAAGGTGCTGTGGCAGCCTGTGCAGCAAGGGTCAGGGCTGGCCTCCCCAGGCGCCTGACTTCCCAGGCGGCCTCCACACCCGGGGTCTCCTTCCTTCTCTTCTATCTCCTCGTGCCTGGTTGGCCTTGGGCTCTGGGCCACTCTCTCTGCTCCCTCCTCCTCCTCCTCTCCCCCCACCTTTACCTCCCAGGGCTGCAGACAGCTCCGGGACCTGGCCCGTCACAGCCTCCCTGTCCGGTCCTGCTGGCCTTGAAGAACTGCCTCTCTGGACGTCACCTCCCCAGCAGGCCCACTCTCTGGACTACGGGAAGAGCCGATGGGCAAGCCAAGGCCACCAGGACTGTGGGCACTGGGGGGGGGGGGCAGCGGTGTGGAAGGGCCCGCCCAGCCTGCCCAGCACTTTTTAACAGCATGCTGTGCCCCTGAAGGCAGTGGGGAGCCAGGGACACCCGGGGCTCCCGTCCTCAGCTCTGTGCCCCGAGCTCCCCCAGACCCTGGAGAGCCTCCCCTGCGGGCTGCTCATTCTCGCCTCCTTCCTGTGAGGCAGATCCACCCAACAAGGCAGCCTTTTGGCAGGGGAGCTGATCCCTTCCCTCTGCTCGGGTCTCTCCATGGTTCCCCCACTGCCTAGCATGACATGCCAGCCTCGTCCATGCTCCCTGACCCTGCTGGCCACCTGTCTGGCCCTGTCCAGCTCTGGTCCTTCCAACACGCTGGTCCCTGCAGAGTGCTATCCCCGCCCCACCGTCTGGCAGGGACTCCTGTCTATTCCTCTGCAGCCCCTGAAACACCCATAAGATGCTTACGTATGTTTCTCTCATTCACAGGACATCCACTCCACAAGGCTGAGGGCTCTGCTCTCCAACCCTGGGTCCTTCTGCCAGGGACAGGGGCTGATTGATGGTTAAATGTCCCTGGTTGAATCAAACTTCCTTTTTTCCTTTTTTTTTGTGGTGCTTGGGACTGACCCAAGGGCCTCACGGAGGCTAGGCAAGCGCTCTACCCCTGAGCTCACCCCATCTTTGTTTTTTTGTTTTGTTTTGTTTTTGAAACAGTATCTTGCTAAGTTGCCCAGACTGACCTCAAACTCAGTTCTCCCGCCTCTGCCCCCGACTTCGACTGAAGCTGTATAACATGCAAACTGGTGGCCCAGCCGGCCTCAGGCCCGTGCTACCCCTGTGCACATGGGAAGCCCCAGTGACCCTACCCACCTCTCGTCCCAGCCTCATTTCCTGATGAAGAGCCCAGAGCCTCCTTCCCGGTAACCCCCAACCCAGGGCTTGCTTCCTGGCGCTGCCCAGGACGCTCCGCCTCGAGCACCACTGCACGCCGTCCCCCACCGGGGGCCCCTTCAGGACCCTCCCCCAAACACACAGCCACGCCTGGTTCGGCTCTGCTGGCACAGCTCTGGGGTGGGGGTCCCAGGCCTGAGACAGGACCAGTTGTGCCCCCAGAAGGCCGTGAGGAGCTCGAGGACTCCCACGCAGCCCACTCAGCTCCGGTCTCCTAATCCAAGGAAAGGGGCAGGAGTGGGCCTAACTGTGCCCCAGTTGGCGCCCGGAGGTCCTGCCCGGCACCTCACGGGACTGAGGGAGTTAAGACGAGGTCACTGGCTGGGGTCCTCCTAAGAGGACACGAACTGAGGGACAACCGTGTGAAGACACACAAGGCCAAGGACAGGCCTCAGAAGGAACCACGCTTGCCGACACCTCAATCCTGACTTCCATCCTTCAATCAGCGAGACGACGATGTCTGCCTTTTAAGCCACCCAGCCTGAAGACTCACGGGGTCACAAGGGGCCTAGCCTGCACGGCCTCCAAGGGCAGGTGCCTGCAAGGACTCGTAAGTCCACCGCCTGCACACGCATCCTGAGGGATGGGGACACGGTCTGGCTTCCTCCTGGCCCCATACTTGCAGCTTTGCATGGGGGAGGGGCGGTGCCCACAGTGTCCATGTCCTTGCCCAGCCGTCTACCCACTCGTCCTCGGTTCTGCCCGCCACGCTGCCACCCAGCTCGGCCAGCCTCTTGCCTCTCTCCCTGAGTTTCCACGGCCTCTCCCTTCACCTGGAAATCCCCTGCTCCCGCCACGATGCCCGCACTGCTCTGTCCGCTTCCTGTGGCACCGGCCTCTGGCATCCCCAAAGCTCCGCTTCCTAAGAGCCGGGCTCAGCACCACAGGTGCAGCAAACGCGGCTCCAGCCAGAGCTCTGCACAGGAGGGGCTGAGGCAGGTCCTGGTGGGCCAAGGGCCACCTGAGTGGATTCCACAGGTCCCCAGAGACCCAGGGGCCCTGTGGGGACTCGGGGGAATAAAGGCATGTGGCCCTCCTTGCCTGCGGGACAGGGCAATGCTGACTGGTGCATGCTGGGGACTGGTCACTCCTCAGACACTAATGTGGGGGGGCCACGGGGCAAAACCTGGTACAGAGAATCGGCACGGGTGGGGATGAGCTGGAAGCCCCACAAGCCTGGGGTGGACACTGCTCCGTTTCTCAAGAGCACTTCTTGCAGGGTCTGGTCACCTGGGAGGTGTGCAAACATCTGGGCAGGGGCGTGGGGGAGGGGACCCCAGCCAGGCCGCCGAGAGCCAGCGAACAGGACGTAGAAATAAACCAGTCAGTTCTCAGCAGTTTTTTTTCTTCTTTTCAGTAAATAAGACCTCTTCCTTCCCTGGTTTAGGGGATTTAAAAACAGAAACCGGTTTTCTGGGAGGGGCAGTTAAGAATCCAGCCTGCTACGATTTGAAGCTGAGGTTTTTGACAAGCAGAGAGATGATCAGAGATGAAAAGCATCATTCACACCAAGAATCACTGGCGCCTGGTTTTGCCCTGTTGCCGAAACCGTTGTTATTTAGAAATCGTGACTATGTTCATATGAAACCAGGGCACCTCAACTGCTCACCTCTTGTTTTCAGAGGGGGAAAAAACAACAACAAAAAAAAACGGTTTTCTCTCGGTGTCTGCTTTTGGAGCTTCGGCACACGGGTAGCACTGGGTACCGCTCTGGAGCTACAGGTCTGGCTCTCCACCCTCCACGCCTGGGATCTGTGCACAGAGCTGCCGTCCCCACGGCACCGTCCTCGGCCCAAACTTCCCACTTTGCGTACCCAGTTATTTTTAGCAATCGTACTTTTCAAACATTCTGGGTCTAGTTCCTGCTTTTACGTAACCACTTCTGCTAACTCCTTGATCGTTTTTCCGATTTTCTGAGGTGGCGCTTATCTCAAACGTGACAAGATCACTTTAATCGACTCCCGGTTCCCAGAGAAGCAAATTCGTGTTGCTCTTTCGTGGCTCCTCCGGGTACCGGGAGTAAGCATGGAGGGTTACGAAGTCCGCTTAACAGGGGGTGAGAAGTCCCTTTTGATACCCAGCATGCGGAATGGGCCCATCATTCCTAGATGTCTGTCGTGGGAGCCATCTGATGCCACCTGCCCGTTCAGACAAATGACATGACAGACCCCCGCCTGGGGCTGCTGGCTCTCCACCCGGGACCCTCCGTGAGCCGGGAGAGGAGCACAGGCTGAAGGAAAGGCAAAATAGAACTTATTTTCAAACCACAGCAGTTTCAACAGTTACCCAAGCGGTGTACCGAAACCACACACAGGACTGACTTCGGCGAAAACAATACGAACCCAATGGTTTACCACAGTGTGTGCTGAGAAAAAAAATTATTTGGTGACCAGCTCCACCCTGGTAGAAATTTAATTCTATTTCTCAAATAGAATGGGGTGAGCCTGGCAGCAAGAGCTGAGCTCAGCTTCTGCCTTGTCCACCTGGCTTTTTAGGAACTGCCTGAGGGGACCCAGAGGTCCCAGTGGTCCCTGAGGGAGGTAGACGCTATGGAACCTCTGGAAGGAGGGCGATTCCCTAGCTGAACGTTCTTGCTTCAAGAGTTAAAGGCTTTGGGTGATGCAGGGTCTCTAAATTTGATTTATAAAAATATCAAAGGTACACGTAAGAATGTTCTAATCAGACACTTGCAGGGTTCTGTTTATGCCACTTGAGCTGTACTGGAAAATGCAGTTCTGTGAGTAGAGATAAATACAACAACGACGATGAAACCCTAAAACAAAACAAAAAAAAAAACACAAAGGTCTGTGGGCGGCCACCCCCATGCCCATCATTACCCTCTGCAACACGGGACATTCGACAACTCCCATCCATCCCAGCACAGGACGCCACACGACTGTCAGGTCCTGACACCCTTCAGCCCAGCCGTCATCCATTTGCAGGACATGGGATGCCACACAGCTGTCACAGACACCACACGACACAGAGTCCACAACTGTGGCTCACTGCACAACACGGCCCTCACACACGGCTGCCGTGCATCTGACCCCACGCCGAGCACACCACTGTCCCTTGTCCTGCACACGCCAGGATTCCCGGGCACCGTCATCTGGCCCTCACAACTGCCAGGCTTCCCAAAGCCACACCGCATGGGGCAGCTGTGGCCTGGGACGGGCGGCACCCTGTCAGCTCCTCCCTCCACAGCCTGCCTGCAGAAACAGCTTAATGGGAGGAGAGGGGACCAAGACAGCACGTCTGTCCGGCGTATGTCGTTTAGAATTTGCCATCACTCGGGGCTTTTACTGAAAAAGACCGCTTTTCGCCCACGGATTTCAGCATCTCCCTCTGGCTCCCGCTGAGCAGGGAAAGTCATTTTGAAAAGCGCAGCACACAGTCAGGTACCGGGCTTGCGGGCGAGGCGTCCAGCCCGCACCGCCCTGTGGTGCCCTCGCTCCTGCACATGTGCACAGACAGCAGACCCAGCAGATCAAAGTGGTGCCAAGCAGCTCAGCCCTGGAGATAAAAATCTGAGGTCCCTGCGATCGCAGCATTGAGATTTTCCACTGAAAATATTTACTGAATTTTAAGAAAATCTGCTCAATGCATTGAAGGGAACAGGATGAGGTTTGGTTCTGAATTTTGGAGAAAAGCTGAATAAATATTTACGCTTATCCACCCGCGGCTGGTGTTTTGCTCCCCTGGGAGGGGCGTGAGGTGGCAGGGTCATGGAAGTCCCGCCAGGCTGAGGAGCCCTGTGGATGGGGCGTCATTCCAACATTGAAAGGAAGGAGAAAGGGGACAGAGTGGTCACGCCTTCGGTCTGAAGTGAGGAATGCACCTATCTAGAGGGCCCCCAAAGGCCCCCATGACAGTCACACGAAACCTGACCGAAGAGGCCACTCACCCTGGAGGAGGAGCGCAGGGGAGGGCGCGGGCCTGGTGTGACTGGATTTATAAACTACAGGAATCATCCAGACTGGCAGGTCTCCCAACTCGGGGTTGAAAAGTCACATTTGCCCTTTGATGGGCACCTCTGACACCCTCCGCTTGAGCAAGGGGCTTTCCGGGGGGAGATGCTATCTGTTCGCCAGCCAGGTGGGGGGAGCCCTGCATCTGCACTTGCTGTGCAGCCACAGGGCTGTCTGGGCCCGGGCTTTGTTCCTCCTTATACAGAGTGCCAAGGCTGCCAGAATGTCACCTCTGCAAATGGCAGAGACACGCTGTGGCCACATTTAGCAAAACTGCCACAGAATTTGGTGTGTGTGGTGGGTCTGCCTGCCCAGGAGTGGGAGGGAGGGAGTGGGGCGCGGAGCTCCCGTGGGTGGGGACACAGGGAGGGAGCGGAGCCGAGTCTGGTGGAGGGTGGCTCCCACTCTCTCTACAGTCAGATCTCCTCGGTCAATCACATGCACGTGCTACCTTGCTGTTTGCTTTGGCAGAAGGAGGGGGCACTGACTGGGTGCTCCAAACGTGAGCAATGGAAAATGAAGGACCCTACTCACCTTGCCACAAAAGCAGGGAGGCGGCACAGGGGCTGCAGGCCAAGGTGCATGGAGTGTTCCACAGGGGAAGCCTCAGCCAAGCACCGGGCTGCGGGGGCTGGAAGGCGGGCTCCAGGCCTTGAGGCAGCCCAGCGGGGAGAACCGGGCAGCATGGTAGCTCCTGTCTGTGCACAGCCATGCTCAAAGGCAGGACAGGAGTCCTGTCTTTGTGTCCTGTATCCCACAGGCAAGCCCCTAGGAACCTGGCTGGCTGAGCCCTGACCCCACTGCTCTGGGACTCCAAGCCTGGGCACGGGCACCAAACTGAATACCAGGTGACAATCGAGTCATATGACACCCACTCGATCTGCCCCTCTGGGTGCAGAAAGGTGGGTGTGTGCCAAGGCAGGCAAATGCTTCTATTTTCAAACACAGTCAACTTTGCAGAACATTAATCACCGCAAACAGCAATCTGCCTGCAGGAGATTTCAACAGAAGAGGCTCCAAAGAACATGGGCATCCCTCCCTCTCCCCAGTGGTGCCCATCCCGGGCAGGGTGACCCCACCCTCATCCGCATGCTGTCAGTCAGTCACACCAGTGCTGGGACGGACCCTCCAGAGGCCGCCAACAGCAGCAACTCCTGGGGCAGGGGAGCTGGCAGGAGGGGGTGTGCACCAGGCTGGCCACCACAGGTGTCTCTGGAGCCCCCGTCCTGGCCGGCTGGCAGGGCCAGGCCAGGACTTCCCAGGCTGCTGGAGATGGAGGAACGGCCCGTCCCTGTCTACACCTTCACACGGACCCACCAAATTATCTTTTTGAGATCATCGTGGGAACGGAATTAAAGTAGTTAAGTTCAAGGCTGAGGTGCTAACCACATGGTTCAAATGGAGATGCCATTTTAAAAGTGGATCTTATGCAATAAACAAGAGGTTGGCACATAACGGGAGAAGTCATTGATCACCCTGGTTGTGACCTGGGACTGGGATTTCAGAAGAGGGAGCCAAGAGCACACAGGAGCTGAGGTCAGGGAGGGACTCAGGGCTTCTTGGCCATGTCTCGTGTGCCACCCCTACTACCTGACGTGGTCAAGATGACCAGAGCAGGAAGAACTCAGAGCCACCCTCTGTGGACCCTGTGCACTGTACTGGAGGGGACTCATTTGCTAGGGGAGAAATGACTTTTTTTCCTTCGTGTTTTGAGCAAGCACTTGAGTCAAACAGGACACAGGTTCAATTGCACCCTGTACTTCTTAGGTAAAAGCTGTGAACTGCTTCGTCAGCAGAATTCCGGGAAGGGGCAAAAAGACATAGGAATCTGTCAGTGCCCCGCTTTGTTGGGAGGTGAAAAGGTTGTTAGCAGTAATAAAATGATCATTAAATTGAGGAGAGGTTAAAGGTTACTGGCTGGTTAGCTGGTGTCACTCGGGTGCTGCAGGAACCGCAAGGCAGGGCTGCGCTGGCAGGAAGTGGCAGGGTGGGGCTGGGTCGCAGGATCCCACTATCGCAGCGAGGCCCTGAGGCCCAATCACTGACGCCCACACAGCCGTTTCCTGCACTTAAAAAAAATCTGTTTCTCTCTTTGCAAATCAACAACTTTTACCTAGAAACTCTTCAGCGGTGAGTTCTGACTGATCTCGATCTCTGGTCCGTTGCAGAAAATACACCATTGTTTACCTGGGGGAGGTGTGTGCGAGCTAACTTTAACTGACAGGTTTCGGGGCTGCCTGCCCAGTCTGTTTTGCATCTGCCTCAAAGAAACCAGTTCTCAGGGGCCCAAACAGACATCTGCTGGTTATTTAATACCTTGATAGACCTTTCTAGAAAAGCCCTCCAGGCAGAGAACTGAGTGCTCACAGAAGCCCAGGCTCCATACACACCCCAGCAGCTGACCCTCAAGGGTCCCTGAGAGTATGAGCACTGGCTTGGGCTGGAAAGGAACTGAGTTGAGTACCTGTAAATGAAAGGTTCCTTGACTGTGGGCCACCCTGAGTATGCTCGATGAGGTCCCAGGTGGAGGGGTCCCTATGGCAATTACCTTTTGGGCCCAAATTCATCCATCTGGACATGGCAACAGGTGCTGATCACTGTTATGTCAATTAAACCTCAACTGAGCTTCAAACAAAACAAAAGCAGTTCCTGCGGAATTTGCAAACTGCAGCCTCTAGCACACAAGAGCACCAAAGACACCACGAGTGACTCAGACCCAAACCTGCTTTGGTTCTGTATGAGCGACGACCTGGAGGGACCCTGGAGCCGGCTTTGAGGCTCAACTCCCGGCATGCCGACATCGTTCAAGGGAAAGGATTCCTGTGCGACTGTGATCTCATGGAGGAAAGGGCCCCTTCCCTAACTTTCTTCAGGTATCCGGTTGCCTGAGGCCTGGTCTCTGCCTTTCCCAGGAGAGGTGCCCATGGAAGAGCCCGCGTCCTGGTCCCTGTACCAAAGGGGGCTGCATGTCACATACAGCACTTCACTATGCAAATCGTCCCCCACACACCCAGTTGCTGGGCCTGCACTGGCTTCCTGTTCAGGCGAGGAAACTGAGGCTTGGCACGGCTCAGACAGGTCGGGCCCTGCAGGGAGCTGGCGGCAGGGCTAGCGCCTGCATGGAAATCCTCACCCCAACATCCAGAAACCAGCCCTAGCGAGCAGCCTCTGGACTCTGGTGGGATAGGTGGCCCATAGGCCAGAGGGAAGCAGCCCCTTAGAGGCCCAGAGGCCCAGCAAGGTTCTAGAAACTTCCAGGTCCCCTGAAGTGGACAAAGCCTGGGTGGGAACGTAGCAATGTCAGTTGCATTTCAAATGCAGGGCGGCAAGATGACGGAAAACACATTCCTCTACGTGGTTTGTCAGAGTGCAGGTACGATGTCATGCAAGTGAACTGTAAGAAAAATCACTGTCACTGAACTCTGTCAGTGTCTTAACTCTGCTGGGTCACAGGGGCTTGCAGGGAGCTGCGCACCGACCTCACCCTCCTGCCCACTCAGCCACACTGGGGCCAACACTCCCACTACAGAGCCCCGGAATGCCTAAGTGTGATGGTGAAGGTGGTCATTGCTGTGTGCTAGTCACATGGTCTCCCCAAGCCCGAGGGGAGCCAGGTCAGCAAGAAGGGTGGAAAAGCATATTCCCTTGTTAAACTTTATTTTCTTAAAAAACAAACAAACAAGGCAGACATCAGCTTGGCTGCTGTCTTAAGCAGTCAAGGAAACAAGAAAAGTGCCCTGTGTTTTCCTGATGAGCTCTCTAGTCAGCTTCATCCAATGTCTCTCTGCAGCCCTGTCTGCAGATCCCCAGGTAAGGCCCCTGCTGCTCCTGGGTCTGAGAAGCTATGCGGTATGCAGTGTGGACGGGAAGCAGGAAGGGAGCTGCGTACTGCCAGGCTCTTAACTCCCCGACCCGCTGTCCACTCCATGCATCCCCGCAAAGAGCCAAGTGCTTCCCCATCAAAGTGACTTATGAATGGGTCGATGGAGGGGTCCCATGCTTAGTGCAGGTGCACCTGCACAGCTGGCGGCTTTCACACGGTTTGTTAGAGGTTAGTACGAAAGCACACTACAGAGGATACTGGAAGCTCAGCAGCAGCCACCACACAGTATGTACCTACCACCCAGCAGCATGTACAATGCAGAATTTCTCTGTTCAGCCATTGCTTCTGGGTAAAAGAATCAGATGAGAGATGCTTAGGCCCCCACACGGACAGCCTGCAGCTGCTCACACACTACGACGCTGCACACGCACGGGACAGGTTTCAGGGCTCAGCTCCTTGCACCTGGTTCCCACTGCTGCTGTCTGTGGGAGCGAGTGGCAGAGGCTTGGGGAGGGCAGGTCACCAGCTCTAGACCTGGCCTTGCTGCCATCTCACTGTGGGACCTTGAGCCGCCCTCTCAACCTATCACTTCCCTTTCCTCTTCTGGAAGATGGGCGTCATGTTGCCTGCCCTTTTCAAGGGGTTTACGAGGCTCTGGGGAGACAGGAGTAGGGCTTCCTGAAGGAGCATGCTGATAAATTTCGGCAGAGGGCACCGGGCACCCATCCCTCCCCAGCACTTGCAGAACAAAGAACAGTAGCCCAGAGCCACAATGACAGCCCGAGAACCCCTGGAACTCAACTCACGGACTGCTCTTGAAAAGGCCTCAACTCTGAAGTCGGGGACAAGGAGGTTGTCCCAACTCTGGTCCTGAGCATTTAACTTTTACCAAGTACTGTTCTCTGCTTTCTAAGTCCATGAGAAGCAGAAACCAACATGGGTGAGTAGGCAGAGGGAGACACAGGGGAGGTGACGACTGAGGGAAAGTTCAAAAGCAGAGCCACGCTGGGTTCAGGTAAGTGGAGGGGCGGGGTGGTTGTTTCTATGAAGCACTGAAAATGAAGCCTCGTACCTGCTAGCTATCAAGGGGACAGCTCCTCCTTGAGGCACAAAAACCAACACTGCTCTGCACATGTCGTGCATGTCAAAGTGCATATGTACAGGTGTGTGCACAGAAGTACACTGTGAAGAGCGTGCATCTGTGGGTGGGTGTGGTGTGTGAGCAGAGTGAGCGAGGCTTGCCCATGTGCAGGCATGCACCAGAACAGCAGGTGACCCAGAGGCAGACAGCTCATGTGACACGGGTCATGTGAGAAGGTGCATGTGGAGTATGTGGATACACACAAGCTCATGTGTGCATGCGTGTGGGGGGGTGTGCACACATGCATCCGTTCCAGCTTTCAGGCAGAGTGAGGAAACCTCGGGCTATCCCATCAGGACACTGTTTAGGGTCCCTATGAGCCACCACCTCTGCGTAGGACGCAGATGGCCTCTCCCAGATGGAAGGGAGCGCCTCTGCTGCTTTTGATTTCCTCCAGTAAACGTTTTGACATGAGGCCTCAAGGAACCATCTCTACCCATTCGTCTCTGCAGGTAATTCATAGAAAATCTGCTCTGAATCCCCACGGCCCGTTGGTCAGACTTTCCCTCATGACTCATCTTCAAGGCAGCTAGTCCGGCCACCAGAGCAGGGTCCCTGTCTCTGAGGGAGAGCCCTGGCTGGCTCAGGCAGCAGCAGAACAGAGGCAGTGTTTTCAAAATAGGTTCCCTGTTGTCCGTGTCTACTGGCAGGCAGACCGAGCGCAGGAGGCCTGGCCCAGCTCGGTCAGTGACCGCGTGGAGCTGGCACTCCTGGCCCGAGTGCACTGCTAGATCTACCCGAGGGCCGGCAACGCCGGCAAGCAGGCCTCAAGTGGCACCCACAGGGCGGGCTCAAGGGGAAGGACAAGCTGGGGCTGGATGGTGATTGCTCCCTTCGCCAACAGAGAAAGTGGGGAGGGAAGGGCTGGCAGGGGAGGAGGGGCAGCCCTGTCTAGGGGCAGCCTGGTGGCAGAGGCATAACCAGAAGGTGAGGCCATGGGAATGTGCTGGCCCTGTGGCCACCACCCACCATGCAGGGAGGGTGCATGGCACCCTGAAGGCAGAGGAAGGCAGAGGTGGCCCAGGCCAGGCACTAAGGAAACAACCAGGGGGGTGGGCGAATGAGTTGGGAAAGCTGTAGTGACTCCCTCTGCCACTTGAAGCGACAGCTTTCCGCTTTAGCATCTAGTAAACTGCCCTGTTGGCCCAACCCTGACACAAGAGCAATCCCAGCACGAGAGACAAGTCCTCGGGGGGGTTCCATGGGCCCCCTCCTGAGAGCAGGGCCAAGGACCAAGCCTAGGAGAAATCGGTGGCACTGCCACAAGGGAGGCGCAGGCCCTGCAGGACCCATCTGCGCAGAGGGGCTGCTGAGAGGCGGGTGGGAGCAGAGGGCGCCCAAGCTATCCTGCCGCCTCTCACAGGGAAGACCCTGTGCCCTTCCCCGGCCCCTAAACAGCCAGAGAAGGCCAGGATTGAGGGGGTGGTCCAGCCACCCCAGGCCCTCCCTAAGCCTACTGGGCAAGCGCGCGGTGGGAGGGGACAGACCACAGCAGCGCTGGCTGCTGGAAAGTGGCTGCTTGCCGAGGGGCAGCCAGGGTGTCGATGGCTGCAACTCAGGCAATCTGGAGCCAAGGTGTCCACAGGCTGGGGACAAGAGTAGGCGGGTGGGAGGCACGCACCACGCACACACCATGTTTGTGGGGACCCGGCCACTGGGCAGAGGGGGACCCTCTTGCCCTGAAGGGTCTGCTCTGTGCTGGGATGGTCAACAGAGGGGCCCTGGTCCCCTACCGCCCTGTACCCGCAGGCAGGCGGCTGCGAGAGAAGAAAGTGTACTGACCGCTGGGCGGTTTAGGCCGAGGAGGAGCAGGCTTCTTCGGAGGCAGAGCAGGAGTGTCCTGTTTACTTTTAAAGGGGTCATCTGAGAATCCTGCCCCTCCCAAGGAGGAGGTGAAAGGGCCAGAAGTTGGGGGCTGTAAGAGAGGACACGAAAGAGAGGCAAAACAGTCATTAAAAAGCAGGCAACGGAGTCCACCGGAGAGTGCCCACGCACCGAGGCCGCCAACTGGGCTGCACCGCACGGCCGGCCTGCCTGCCTGCCTCCCGGGCTCCCCGCCTTCACCTTCCTCCACCCTTGACAGCAGGGCCCTCTGGCTGTGAAGAGCAATCACCGCACACACAAGGAACAGAGGGCGGCGCTGTTCCCGGCAGGCTCACATCACTCAAGGGCACCCCTGCCCCACGTAGGGTCTTTCCTGACTCCTGGACTCTCCACGCGGGGTCCCCGGGGCCTCCTGTGCCTGCTCAGAGATGCGGCCCCTTTGCCTCCCTGCTGTCTGGTGCTGGGGTAGACCCCACGTGCTGCCTCCCTGCTGAGCCAGTCCAGTGGCCACCGCCTTTGGTTAGTGACAGCAGCTTTAGGCGCTGTCAGGAAGCTCCTCTGTCCCTGGGCTGCCCATATGCTGCTGCCTAGGCAATGACTTGGGTCCAAGTGCCTCCCCCACTGCCTGGCATGTTCTGCTGAGGCTTCTCCCACCTGTGGGCTGGATCCCCGACCCCTGATTTGGTCACTTCTACATTTACTGTGGCAAACCCAAATCGGACCACGTCAACCTGGCTTTTAAGAGTCAGACAGCTGGTGGAAGGGTACACAGGCAAGCGGGGAGACGGGGAGCGCAGAAATAGGTGCAGGAGGGGTGGGCAGGAAGGCTGGTTGGCAGAGAGGTGCAGGCAGGCAGGCAGGCAGGCAGCGGGGAGGGAACTGCACCAAATGGCCCTGACGGCATCCAGGGACATTCCACATTCTCTTTGAGGCATGGGCCCGCCTTCCCCCTCACTCTCTGCCCTTGTCCCATCCCCTCAAGACACCCCCTCAGTCCCTGGAACTGCTGTGCCCCATGCTGACTTGGCCAAGCCCCTCTTCCTCAGAGACTGGCTGGACCCTGCTCTTGCCCTACCCGCCCCCCCAGCTCTCTCTGGGGCCCTTCTTGCCAACGACACCTGTTTTGGATGTCCTGCTATCACCAAAAAGGGCACTTGTCACACTGCTGGGATGGGCTGCCAGGCCTCTCCCACCTGGAGGGCAAGCGCCTGGCCCCTCCACTCAGCTTGAAGGGGTCACCAGCAGAGCATCGGCCTCCAGGGGGTGCTCTGGCCAGCACCAGAGGGCAGCCATGAACTTTGCCCGACAGACTGATGAGCGCCAAGGACCAGCCCAGCCCCGGGTGTGAAGGGGGCTGGGGCTTCTCAGGCCAGAGAAAACCCCTCCCTACTTGAGGGTAGTGAGAACAGTTTACTAAAACAAAAAGCAACTAAATGTTTAGTAAAACAGAAAACAACTACTGTTTTACTAATATAGAAAATAATGCACTCTTACTAAGTATAAAATAAATACAATATAAAAATATCTTAAAAGATAAATAACTAAAACATAAAATGGGAAAGCATAGGACAAAGAGAGCCGCTACTCAGAGGAGACGAAGGGAACTGGCAGAAATAGGTGGAATGATAACATAACCCTGGAAGGTCACAGAAAAGAGGAGTGTGTGGGGACAGGCAAAGCCCTGGTGGGGACGGAGGAGCCAGCAGGGCAGCCGGGGACAGACAGGGGAGCACTGAGGAGCACTCCTGGACTTCCTCAGAAAACCCAGACCCAACAACTGCTGGAGAAGTGGGAGGAGGTCCGCCTCCACCTCTGGCATCTAGCCCAGAAGATGTAGCCACCTCAGCCTTCAGCACCTATGCCGAGATGTGGCCACCAGAATCTAGTCACAGTGTCACCTCAATCTCTAGTGACAGAGTTGAGGCTGCCAGCCCAGGCAGAGCTGTGTCAGGGATGGCACAAGGAGATGGCCCAGTGATAAGGGCAGCCATCCCTCCCCAGCAGCAGGCGAGTGGGGGGCCCACGGCAGGAAGCACCCCCACCCACCCCAGGAGCCCTCCCTGTTCCCTCAGCTCTCCTGCTGACCTCACCTCATCTTCCCAGCCGCCCTGGGAGGGAGTCCTACTGCCACCACCTCCGTTTACGCACAGGGACACTGAGGCACTGGAAGGAGATGCGCTGCCCCAATACACAGCAGGGCAGTGAGGGGTGGACCGGAGGCTGCATCCTCAACCTCCCAGGCCAGAGCACCAGGTACTGTCCTTGGCTGCTGATGCCCACTCTGGTCAGACTGTCCCCAACCAAAGGCCCCTGGAGGAGATTCATGGATGCAGGCAAAAGACAGAGCCAGCTGAGGGTTGGGGAAGCAGGCACCTCCTCCTGGAGAACATGAGGTCCGCCACCCCAGCCTGCTGGGCAGCTGCAAGTGGGAAGAGTTGCTGGGCCTGCAGGGCCATGGTGAGGGGAGAAGTCCCTCCTCCCCTGAGGACAGCGTCCTTTTCAGTGCCAAGGGCAGGGAGCTCATTTCAAAATGTGTCGCTTGAGTTTCAGGAATATCTGCCCAGTCAGGCTGCACTCAATGGTCCGAGTAGAGGCTGGACTCCCAGCCCTGCCCCCTGCTGATCCCTCTGCCTTGGCTTCCCCACCTCTAAGATGACAATGACCAGAGGCCAGCGCTTTCTGCATTGTGTTGCTGGCAGTGGAGAAAATCAGCGCGAGGACAGCAGAGTGACCACCGCAGTCCCCTGCTCCGGGATCGCTTTCCTGTTTCAGTTACCCACAGGTCCAAAATATCCAATGAAAATTTCCAGAAGTAAATGATTCTTCAGGTTTTAAACACCTTTTATCACATCATATTGTCCTAGCTGCCTATTACTAATCATTGCCATTAACCTCGACTACACCTAATTTGTAAAAGCAAACTCTATCAGAGGTATGTACAGAGGAAAAGTGTCCTGTACACAAGGCTCGGTCCTCTCCAGGGTCCCAGGCATCCACTGGGGGGGTTGGGGTGACTCCCCATGGTAAGGGGGGACTCCTATAGTATGCCAAGCACACTGAAGTTAACAGAGTTCCTTTCAATGCCCACAAGCATCTGAGAAGGCTGAGGGCTGGGGTGCAGCTCAGAGGAGGGGCATTTGCCTGGCATGCGTGACAACCTGGGTTTGATCCCCAGCACTGCCAAAAAAAAAAAAAGGCGAGAAGGCGCCATCTGCTCCCAACACCCTCTTTGGACTGTCCTCCACTCCAGCTGAGCCCACCTAGAGCAGCAGGGTGAGGAGGGAGGGTAAGAGGCGGCAGAGAGCGGGCAGTGCTTAAGTTCTGAATGGGCCGTCTGGGGTCTACAGAGAAGAACGAGAGGGGTGCTGGGTCGCCCGCTGGTGCCGTGCCACCATCAGAGCAGGACCGCAGGCCCAGGACCCACGTGCTTGGCTTCATGACTTCTGCGACAGGCAAGCAGGAATTAAAGCCATTTTCTGAGCAGAAAGGGGAGTATACAGCAGGAGGCCACCAAGAGACCCCAGCTCTTGTCCTGGCTGCTGGGGAGGCGGTGGGTGGGGAGGGGTGCAGTGGGTGTGGCTCCCCAGGCCGAGGTGCACGGTGGTGCGCACTGCCTTCTGGGCTGTCTCCCAACTCAGCACAAGCCCCTGGGTGACCGACGGGTGTGCTGAGCCCCGGAGCTCGTTAATAGTGAGACCTGGACACGGTGAAGCCAAGGCTGCCTGACCCCAGGCTGGCTGAGGACCCTGGGCTGGACACACACGGCACCTCCCCCTCAGGTTTAAGCCCACTGAGCCAACTGGCTCCCTCCGAGGTGACAGGCTCCCTACCACAGGGCGTTACAGCCCTCCCAACACCACGTGCCTGCGTCATTTCCGAATCCCAGTTTTCATGACTTCAGGTTTCCCAAGAAGTCTCCTTTGGGACTCCGCTCTTTCCTACTTGGGTAGTCACTTCAAGGAAAGTCACTATTTTTAGAAAGGTTTCCACAGGGCGCCGGGGGCTCTGAGCCAGGCCAGGGTGAGGTGTGCTTACAGTCACAGAGAGACAGAGGGGCCACTGTGAAGAGCAGCTCTCTGAGCGCTCTCAGTCCACTTCAAGAAAGGACTGGTTTGCTGCAAACAGCTCTGAACTTCAGTGAAGCAGCCAGCAATGCAAAGCCAGGCTCTGAAACAGATGAGCGGGCTGGGTGAGGCTCAGGCAGAGCGCTCACCAGCACGTGCGAGCCCCGGGTTCCAGCCCCAGCACCACGAAAACAAAACAGAACAAACGCGCAGGCGAAAAGGCGCTAAAAATGGGCTCACCACCAAGGGTGTATTTCATAAGTGGCCTTTTTGGGGTGAGGGTGGGGAAAGAGGGCAATGTAAGTAAGTCATCTACTTATTTTCAAATGCCTTCTGAAAACATATTTCAGGGGATTTGTTTTAAAGCAAGCCAATGTCACTGTCTAGAAAACCTCCCTGGGTGGGGGCGGGGGCCTGAAGAACCACCAGAGGAACCTGCTGACGTCTTCCCCAGCGGAGCCCAGCAGAGGGAGGACACTTGGATGGGGGGCACCATGTGCATCGCCACCCCCTGCTCAGGTGGGAAAAGGCTGGCACTGTTGTTTCTTTTCTCTTCTTCTTCTTCTTCTTTTTTTTTTTTTTAAAGAGAGGTTAAAAAAAAAGATCCTTCTTGCCACTTTACTTTCATTTCCCTCCACGTTTTATTTATATACCCGATGTTGTTCTTGAAAAACCGAAAGGTAATCAAAAGGAAAAACAGAGAGCTCTGAGGACAGGATTTAGCTGTACAAGTGTCATGAAATCAGGAGCCAACGGAACGGTGGAAACAAAACAATCTGGTATGGGACACCAACTTTCCACGGCCCTGTCCAACTGTCCTGGCCTGGCGCCAGGAACAGGAAGTGGGACTGACTACATCACAGCTGCACATGTGTGGGGACAGCCTGACTTCAGGGTACGTGAGCAAGGAGGGGACGACCACCAGAAGGGGAACTGCAATTATTTTCGTTAGAATGGGAATGGGCAGAGGAACAGGGAAGGGCCGGGCTCCGGGGGACAGACAGAGGCCACGCTGCCATCCAGGCTGAGAGCCCCTCCAGGCTGGCTGTCATGCCCGGCCACTGCAATACCTTCACACGGCTTTTGGCTTGGATGCATCTTAAAACAGGGGTCCTCACTCATGCTAAGCAGCCTGTGGAGACCCTGTCCTTGTCCCAGCTCAGGCCACTGCTGGTTGTCATGTCATTTGTTGGTACTGATCATGAGGATGGACAAGAAGGGTCCCAGGTCTCCCTCCCTGGAGCCAACCTCCCTCAGGAAGACAGGCCCAGTTATGACAGCTTGAGGGGACCACCTGGACCCCTTCCTTTGAGATTGCTGCCACCATGTGGCAGAAGTTTTCTGATTTCAGGAACAGGTTTCGGCTGGCTGGGAGCATGTGTACAGCCACCAAGGCCAAGAGCAAGCAGCCGGGGAAGGCACGCTGCCAGTGCCCTCACCAGCTCCACGTGGCGCGTGGCACTGCAGGGTGAGGGGCAGAGGCTGTCCCCTCCCTGCACCAAAAGACAGAGCCTGCAACTCAGCGCCAGGGCCACGAGTGCCCTGCGACCAGTTCCTCAGTGTGAGTAGACGCTCCGCCTCCGGCCAGGGCAGGATAGGCTCCGCAGCCAGTTCCCGCTCACACGTTTCTTTGAAAACCTGAATGGAACCTCAAGGGTTTCTCCGAAGCCCTGGGCCACCATCACACGCTGCTGTTGCTGCCAACCAAAGCTTTCGGCACCAGAGACTTGTTTGCTCCACCAGCTGAGCGAGCACTGAGTCAGTGAGCCAGGACCCTGGGGAGATGGCTTGGTGGGGTGCCTGGCTTGGGGGCCTTGCAGGAGCATGGGAATCCCACACCGGGGGACCTGTCTTTCACTTTCCCATCCTGTGTACCTATGGGTTTTGCATTCACAGATTCAACAAACCTCAGATTGAAAATATCTGAAAAATAACTGTCTGTACAGAACAAGTACAGGCTTCTTTTCTGTCATGGTTCCCTGAACAACACAGCATCACTGGTTACAAAGCGCACATACTGCCTTAGGTATTCTAAGCCATCTAGAGATGGTTTCGGGTCTACAGGAGGATGTGTGTAGGTTCTATGCAAATACAACACTGCATTACATAAGGGGCTTGAGCATCTGCAGGTTTTGGTACCTGAGGAAGTTCTGGAACACTGCCCATGAATACTGAGGGACCACTGTACTCCCAGGGCTCCATCCCACCCGCAAGCCAATGACAGGACCCACAGAGGATGGGTCCAGTCACTCTGGGTGAAATTCCCCACTCCCATCCCCCTCACCATCATCTGGCTCACAAGTCTTCCCCAACTGGGAAGGGGGACTGTGTTCTGCTTGTGGTCACCTCCCTCTCCGTGGAGTGCTGCTGGCACCTGGGTAGGCACTTGGTAAAATCTGGTGAGATGCATGAAAAAAGCAGAGCCCACAGCAGCGAGGCTGCAAGCTGTGGCCCATGGAAATCCCAGGACAGGCGCCACCCTCACCTGTACCCAGGGTCAGGTTCAGCCACGAGAGCTGTTTCTGGGGCTCTTCCTAGCAGATCTGTTCTCGCTTGCACGTCTGTCCGCAGCCTGGCCCTCACTCTGCAACCCCTCGGGAGCTACATCCTGGCAGCTCCAAGCAGTCGCGCCTTCTCCAGACACTTCATGCCTCGGGTCTGCTGCCCACAACCCTCCTGGGACCTGTGTGCCTAATGCCTTGAGTTCCTCTTCAGCTACAGAGGTGACAACTTGATGATCTGCAATCTGACACTCATCAGCTGCGAGTGGAAGCAGGGGCAGCCAGGGTATCCATGCCACTGGGAGGACCTGGGGCCCAGCCAGCTTCCCAAGGAGGGAAGGAAATGCATCTGACCCCAGTCACGTGCTTTCTAGGCCCCGATGCTCACTCCCCACCTCACGTGAGGACCCATTTCAGAGCTTGGGAGGGGCTGAGGAAATACATACGTGACACCACACACTGTGAAATACACACGGCACCAAGAGGCACAAGACGCGGGCAGAGGCAGGGGGTCCACGGGAGGGGCTTTACCTGGGACATCTGGCTGAAGTCAGCGAAGCCCTCAGCACTATTGAAGGACCCACTTCCGAAAGGGTCTAAGGTTCCAAAGGGATCTGCAATCGGTACCAACAAAGTCAAAGTTACAGGTTGTGATCAGAGCATGCCTTTGGGGGTCAAGGAAAAATACTGGATGGCCCTGAACTGGGAGATTCAGAGGCTGCACTCATGCACTGGAGACCTGTGTCCAGTGAAGGTGCTCGGCACAGCCTCTCTGCCTACGATGGCTCATGGCTTCTGTATCTCAGAGACACAGCGTCTCGTCCTGACAGCTGGCTCCAAGAGGGCCAGTGCAGCTCAGTCTTCAAAGGGGCCATAAGCTCCTGTGGGGGCACAGCCTGCTGGCTTGTTGGGCCTGGAGGGGAGCATGAGAGGGAGAGTGGAGCCACTCGAGGGCCACCGAGACCCACGGTTTATCTAGGCTGTCGTCTGCGGGGAGGGATTTGTCCTTCAGTCGTACTTTTGAGACAGGGTCTTGCTCCGTTGCCCAGGCTGGCCTTGAACTCCTGAGCACAAGTGATCCTCCTGCCTTATCCTCCCAGGAGCTCAGACCACAGGTGTTGCCACCATGCCATCTTTGGGAGAGATGGCTGCCAAGCCCCCTCTGGCCCCAGAGAGACTTGCACAGAGCAGCTGACCCACCCTGGTACCACGCTGCCCTAACCAACATGTGCAAGCTGCTAGGCAAAGCAGCAGGGCCACGCCAGGCCTGTGCCCAGAAGGGAGGTCTTCAAATGCTTCCTTACTTTAAGCTTAGGGGTGCACTTAATTTTATGCTGGGGGCTGAGGTTCCTTCAAACTTAGAAGACACAGCACAAGTGAGAACCCAGGGTCCAAGTGCGGATTCTTTAGGGAAAAATATCAAAGACACAAACCAAATGATTATAAGGAGGAAGGACTAATCTTCAACCACACCGGTTAGTACTGAATTCCCACTATCCCACTCCCTCTCTGGAAAGAAACCAGCTCTTGCTCGGGAAGAAGAGCTGCCAAGGGGGTAACCAACTTGGCCTGATGGTCTCTCAGGCAAGGGTCTGGGAGCCCCTAACTAATGGCACGCACACCGAGGACCCTTGAGTCTGAGGAAGGAAAGCCCAGGGAAGAGTCAGGAAGGAGAAGAAGCCATTGCTCTCACCTGATCCTTTAGAGGAGACGCTGGAGGATGAAAAGGGGTCACTGGATTCAAAGGGGTCCAGCTGAGTGAGAAGAGAGAAGTGTAAAGTGCAGAGCATTTGTTCCCTCGTCCACGCATCCCAAAACCTCCCGACACCTAAGGACATCAGGGCCAGGCCATGGGGAGGGCGAGGTCACTTAAACTTAACCCAGGTAGGAGGACACAGTTCCAACATACTGACCCTCTTGCAGATAATACCTGCACATTCTGGATTTAAAAAAAAAAGGCAGCAACTCGAAGACTTGGAAAGTGAACCAAAGCAGGAAGATTTTGGGGAAGGAAGAATGGAGACGAGCAGAAGAGCACAGCGCGAGGGCAAGTTTCCCAGGCGGACAGCCACACCCTGAGGGTGCTGGACAGCTGGAGCACAGTACAGGTGTTTCAAATTCAAATATGAAACTTGGTGTCTTTCTGGCCTGCACACCAGCAGATGGAGTCCGGGGATGACCACGACCATGGAAAAGGGAAGAGGATGAGAGCCCGGATTCCACTGCCCAAGTCTCAGGCTGATCCTGCACTGTGTGGACATGGACAGATTCAAAGCAGGTGACAGTTGAGGCCAAGGGAACTAAAATAAGATCTGAGCTTCTGTCTGCTGCAGGTCAGGGAGAGAGTTTGCAGTTGCCTGCTGAAACAAAAGCATCCATGTACTCTGGAAGAATGTTAGTGAACTCCAATCTCCATGACAGACACTCACAGCGTCCAGGATACATTTCTGACCCATTCAACATACAAAAATCCAGAAAAATGTGACCAATTCTCAAAGGAAAAGTCAATATGTGGAGTAAATCTCAAGATGACCAAGAGATTGAACTGTCAGGCAAGGAAGACTTTAAAGCAGCAATCACACAGGTACTCAATGAGGTAAGGAAAATATACTTCAAATGAATGAAAAAGAAAAATGATCTTAGCAGAGAGACAGTATTCAAAAGAAACAAATGGGAATTCTAGAATGGAAAAGTATAATACATAGAATAAAAATTTCCCTAGGTTAGCAAGTAAGCAATGACAGAGGAAAGAGCGAGCAAAGTGAGGACAGATCTGTAGACAACAGTCTGAAGGTGGAGAACAGAAAATGAAGAGAGAGTAAACAGAGCCTCAGGATGCTGTGGGATGACAGCAAAAGGTCTACGTGTGTGTAACTGTACCCCAGCAAGTGAGGAGAGAAAAACTAGGGTAGGGCGGGAAAAAAAATTCCAAATAACTGGGGCTGGGGATGCAGCGGAGAGGTGGAGTGCTTGCCAGCATGCATGAGGCCATGGCCTGATCCACAGCACCACACACGCAACCCAAATCACCAACGGTAAAAACTTACAAATATGGTGAGAAACCATTTATAAATTCAAGAAGCTCAGAGAATCCTAAACAGCATAAATACAAAGAAAATCACATCCAGATACTTCACAAACTATTGAAAATCAAAGATAAAGACTGAATCTTGAAAGTAGTCAGAGAAAAATAAGATTGCATATGGGACAATAACTATTCGAAATGAATGACTTCTCGTCAAGGACAATGGAGGCTGGAAGACAATGGAATGCCCTAAAAGCACTGGAAGAAAGAACAAGGAACACTGTGTCAAGTATAATTATTCCTCAAAGCACCAACACGGCTGGGGCGCAGTTCAGGGGTGGAGAAGTAGACACTTCATTTAAAAGGCAGAGACTTCCAGACTGGATTTTAAAAGATTCCCTAGCAATATGTTAATTATAAAAGACAAACTTCAAACAAAGACCTGAAGAGACTGGAAGTAAATGGCTGAAAAAAGATGTTACACAGCAAGTAACCATGAAGAAGATGATTTGGTTATTCTAATACATAGTAAAATAGGTTTAAAGACAAAGAATATCACCAAAGGTGGAAAGGCTGCTGCATCAGGAAGACACGACAATCAGATACGTACGTATCTGACAGAACTTCAAGATACTCAAGGCAAAACTTGACAATTAAAGGGGGAATACACACAATTTCACAATCATAAGAGATTGTTTTAACACCCCTCTTTCAGTTATTGGAAGAGCTAAAAAAAAAAGATAAAGACAAAATACGCATTCTTCTCTAGTGTATGTGGTATGTTCGCCAATATAGAGTGTAATCAACAAGGCTCAATAAATTTACAAGGAATGAAAACATACAGAATATATTCTCTAGTTACAGATTTAGTGACAAATCAATATTATAAGATAATTAGGAAAAAAGGGAATTATCTGAAAATGAAACAACATCCTCTAAATATAGGTAAAAAGAATCACAAGTGAGTGGGAAACATCTCCAACTGAATGACATGATACAATTTATCAAAATGGATGGGTTGCAGCTAAAGCGGTGCCCTAGGGAACTATGTTACTTTCAATGTACATTAGACGACAAAGTCGAAAAAACGATGACTGAAGATTGGATCTTAAGGATTAAGAAGTAGAAGAGCAAAGCAAACCCAAAATAAGGAGAAAGGAGATAATAAAGAGAAGAAAGCTATGAAACAGAAAACAAGCAGTAGATAAAATTACAGAAGCCAAAAGCTGGTTTGTGGAAAAGATCAATAAAATTCATAATAGATCAGGAATGAAAAATTATCACTACAAATCTTAAGGACCCTAAATACTTTTTAAATGTTAATAAGAAAATGAAAGTTTGAGCATCCCTTATCCAAAATGTTTTGGGCCAAAAATGTTTGGACTTGGATTTGGAATATCTGCACATATATAAAGATGTACCTTGGGGATGGGGTGCAAGTCTAAACATGAAATTCGTCAACGATTCTCACGCACCTCATACCCACGGCCTAAGGGTGACTTTATACCATACTGTTATGTACCTGCACTTTGAGTCTGATATTTCACAAGAGGTCAGAGGTCAGATGTAGAATTTTCCATTTATGGTGCCATGTCGGGGCTGGGAGGAGTGGTAGGAATGGATTAATTCCTTTGAGTGGGTTGTAAAATACCCAAGCCTGGCCCCACCCCCATTTTATGCTTCCTTGCTCCTAAGTGTGCCCCTTCTGTACATGGCTATTTCAAATTCTGTCATGTTGTGACATACAGAGGCCCTCACAGAGGTAGTTTCCTCATACAGATTCCAGAACCACGAGCCAAAATGAACCTCTTTTCTTTATAAAGTTCCCAGCCTCAGACACTTTGCTGTAAGCCTAGAAAACAGACGGATGCCACGTTCCATCAGTGCTATGTACTAGGAAGATTCTGTTTTTGAGTGTGTGCTGTTTGTTTTGAGATAGGGTCACACTATGTTGCCTAGACTGGCTTCAAATTCCAGGGCTCAAGGGGTCCTCCTGTCTCAGCTTCTCCAGCAGCTGGGAATACAGGCGTGTGCAACTGCACACGCCTGCATTCTTTGTTGTCTTTTTTGGAAGACAGAGTGGCAGTGAAAGCAGATGACTGCAAAGTGAAGGGGGATGGCATAAAGAATCGGAGCTGTTGACACATGCCCACCCTGCCTGGGTACACTGGGCAGCTGGCTGTGACACCCTGGGACACAGGACGAGTCTCTGCAGTAGAGCCAGTGGCCACCTCGTTACCCAGGAATGAGACTGGGCCCAGAACCCCACCTCCTGGAGGAAGCTGGTCAGCTGTACAGGGACACTATGGCCTGTGCGCACCAGGAGCACAGGCGACGCTGTGGGGAAGGACGGCCTTCACACACCTCGCCAGCACACAGCCGTCCCGAGACATCCCCACGCCACTCACCTTCGAAGGTAAGGAAGGGTTTTTCGTGAATGGGTCTGAGGTAAACGGGTCGTTCTTTGTCTGTTTCTTGAAGAAGTCGTCGGTGGTGGAGCCACGGAATGGGTCGCTTTCTTTGAAAGGATCTCCTCCAAATGGATCTAGAAGGTGTTTTGGAAAGTGAAGGAAAAAGGCCCATGAGTGACGACATCATGAGCGAACCCAGCACAGAACACATGCCCGAGGGATGCCGTGTGCGGGGAGCTCTGGAAGAGGCAGAAGCCACAGTGATACAGGGGCAGTGGGGATCCAGGAGCAGAGGCAGGGAGGAGGGCATGGGCCAGGGAGCCCTCAGGACAACAGCGGTCTCAGGCTCACACAGCTCCACACGCTTGTCAGGGCTCATCTCATACAGGTAACCTGTGGGGTCCAGGGGGTTGGGTCCAGGGCCCCCACAGATACCCAAATCCACGGGTACTCAAGACCCTTCTGAAACATGGCCTTAGTGTTGGCGCTGTACCGAGGTGCATCTTCCTGTAGACTTCAGGTCACTTCTAGGTGACTGACAACACCTGGTCCAATGTGATTAGGACTTGGGCAGTAATGACAAGGGAAAATCTGGACATGCTCAGTACAGGCACAATGCTTTTCTTATTTATTTATTTATTTTTTGAGACTGGCAGAACCATGGATGCAGAACCCACAGGTGGGAAGGACATATGCTTAAAATTGGTGAACTGTTTGTGTGTGTAAATCATACCATTCAATAGAGCAGATTTTAAAAATAATAATAGGCAATGTGGGCAAACCCTCACAGAAAGCATGGGTGGGAGACAGGAATGAGAAGTGACTGCAGTGGGGACAGGGTCTCCTTCGGGGATGCAAATCCTTTGGGACTAGAGGGGTGATGGCTGCACAGCACTGTGAACAGACCATGTGCCACCGAACCACGCACTTTAAAATGAGGAACTCGGGGCCAGGGATGTAGCTCAGTTGGTGAGTGCCTGCCTCGCAAGCACAGGACCCTGGGTTCAATCCCCAGCACTGCAAAAAAAAAAACAAAAAAAAACCTGGGGAACACTTATGCTAAGGAACGTCACCTCAAAAGAAAGAAAGAAGCCAGCAGGCAGTGTGAGCCCAACACCAGGCACTGAATGCCCCAAGGCAGGTGCAGACAGCAACTGGCCAGAGGGCTGGGGGCCACCGTCACAGGGAAGGGGACAGGCTCCTGTGCAGCCGGATGGCGTCTTCTTCCGTCTATGCGGTCACCGTCCTGGCGTGTGTGCAGAGAAGCCCCAGGGTGGGGTGCTGCCACGTGGGGCAGCTGGACCCAGGGGACTGCAGCACAGGCGGCCACGCTGCAGAGGGTGTCTGAACCACCTGGCCACCAGGAGCTCTCAGCGATCGGGGCCTGCGCCTCAGGGTACAGTGAGCGTGGCGCCAGGAGGCTGGGGACTTTCTCGGTGTTCCTCAACTGAACGGAGGCTGGACATATTCTGCAGAGTTGTTCAGGAACCACTCCACAAGGGCCCTTACCTGTTGACGCAGTCTGTTGTTCAGCAAAGGGGTCATTCTGGAACGGGTCACCTGGATTGGAGAGAGAAATGATGAGAACAGCCCAGGAAGCAGGTGGCCCGGACACAGCTGCCTGCCCATGGGGCTCTCACTGCTCCCCACCTGCCTGACTTAAGGAGACGGCAAGGTTTCCTTCTCGGCCGAGTCCAGCCTGCTATTTCCCTTTCTTGGCACAGGAAAATTGGGGAGCAGGCGGGGCAGCTGGCTGAGGTGGTTTTTCTTGGTGAGACACTTGAGATGGAAGGTTAGGTGTGGTGGCTCACTGGCAAGGGCCAGCGCCGGGAACACCCACCCTTCTCTCTCCTGCCATCTCACAGTCCCCCACCTCCTTCGGCAAGAGGACATGGAACCCTGGGGCTATCCCGGTCCCCACGTCCCCAGCAGCCCCAGGAGACACGAGAAACAGCACACCTGAGCTTCAGGAGCTGCCCAATCCGTCACTTAGACCCAAGATGCTTCCCACCCAGGTGTGAAACTTAGAGGGAACTCCCACCGCCTCCTCCCTAGCTTGGCCTTTTTCTCAGGAATGTACAGATAGACTTCTTGGAAGTACTCTTTGGCTCTGAGAAATGCAGAGAAGATAGGAAACCTCGTTTCCAGATTTTTTCCTTGTTATTCTTGACTCATGGTGACTCTGGGTAAACTCATGATTAAGAGCTTGGCTGACGTAGGGACCTGGGGTCTGCTAGGGACTGACTTTCACAACCACTGCTCTAGTGTATGAACCCGTGAGGTGAGCACGGAGAAGTCCGCCTGCTGAGAGACTAGAAGACTGAAGCGCTGGGGACGGAAGGGCCAGCGCAGCTGCCCTCGGCCTGGGAGACCTGCTGGGAGCCGGAAGCCCTTCCCAGGCTAGCTCGAGGCTTCACGTGAGATAGAAAGTCGAGACTTTCTACAAGCACAAAGAACACCTTTCCTCCTTCGTGTCACACGGTACAATTTCCTAGCTTTTCTGCCATCTGACAACTCCAAATGTCACAGAATAAACAGTCCTTCAATGGGAAAGTGAGTTCCAAGTGAGATACCTTTGAAGGGGTCAGCTCCTTTAAATGGGTCAGATTTGAAGGGGTCCTCTGCCTGGAAAGGGTCCGGATGCAGTTCTTGCGTGTTGTTGCTAAATAACAAGGTTTTATTTTTGAAAGGGTCGTCCTAGAATGTTGTGAAGAAACAGGACAGAGGTTTTGTTATTTCAGATTTAAAGCAGTTAAAGTACAGAATTCTATACCTAACTTGCATCTCCATTTGAAGTAGTGTGACCCTAAGAATGACTTGAAAAAAAAAAAAATCACTGAAATGTGGGCTTTAGTTAGTGACTTTTACCACTGGTTCACTAGTTGTGACAAATGTACCATAAGGGACTCTGAGTGTGGGGTATGTAGAAATTCTGCACTATCTTTGCAATCTTCCTATAAATTTAATAAAACATTCTACAATAAAAATTGATTTAAGTGGAAACAACCCAAATATCCATCAGTGGATAAATAAATAAACAAATGTGGTCCATCCATGTAATGGAATATTATTTAACCACAAAAAAGAAAACTGATAAATGCTACAATGTGGATGAACCTTCAGGACATCATGCTAGGTGGAAATAAGTTGATCGCAAAAAGACCACTGATCCCACTCACAGGTCCCTAGAGTCATCAAATTCATAGAAACAGAAAGTAGAAAGGTAGATGCCAAAGGCTGAGCAGGAGGGAATGGGGAGCAAGTATTGAATGGGACAGAGTTCCAGTTTGAGGAAATGGGCCAGGTCTGGAGATGGGTGGTGGTGACGGCTGTACACAAAGCGAGGGTGCTGGACACTGCGGAACTGTGCACTCAGAATGGCGGAGCTGGTCGGTTCTCTTCTTATCTAGTTTGCCACCATTAAATTCCGTTTGTTTACTGCCAGGGCAGGGGTGCACGCCCGCAGCCCAGCTACTTGGGAGGAGAGGCAGAAGGAGCACTTGGGCCCAGCAGTTTGAGGATAGCAACACAGTGACACCCAGTCTCAAAAAACAACAAAAATTAAACCATTGAATTAAAAAAATAAATACACAGCATTTTTGTAAATGTCATAAAAGGAGGTGTAAAGTCACCCAACAGCCAGAGCGCGGGCCTCACTGTGACAGCGTGCACTCCCTCCATTACCTTGTCTCAGTGAACATGCAGCTATGTGGCACTTACAAATGTACAGTGCAACTTGGCAAGACTCTGTCTCAAAATACAAAATACACAAAGGGCTGGGGAGGTGGCTCAGTGGTTAAGTGCCCCTGGGTTCAATGCCTGGTACCAAAAAAAAAGTACCGTTCCTACACCAAGAAGCATGCGGGCTGTTTCCACCGCGGGAGGAAATGAGGACTTATGCAGTTAGAACTACTGGAGCGTAGACAGCACTTTGCATTTTTTAAAAAAGGTGCTTATTTCTAGAAATAAGTAAGCACATTCAAACCAGAAGAAAAAAACATTTACTTTTGAAAAGCATATTTTCATAGTGGAAAATGGCCCAAAAGGGGGTGAGTTTGTGACAGCCCTGGAACAGCATGCTTGGTTTAGAAATGGGGCATATTTTGCTTGAAGACACACCCTCAGTGAAAACATGACTGTTTTCCTGTGATATTTAAAAACGTATACTACCCCTCCTGGATTTGGCAGATCCATCTGCATCTGTGGGGCTGGCAAACCCATCCAGTATTCCAAACAACCAAGTCCACGTCACTTCAAAGCCAGGGCTTCTGTGACAACGCAGGCAATGGTTTGGGGAAATGACATTAAAGGTCTAAAAGAAATTTTCTAAACAAGGCTAATTCCACCTGGGGTAGCTGACTTGGGCCACGAGATGGTTCCCAGAGGTACTGAGAAAGAGAAAGTCACGGATCTGGGCTGTGAAGGAGGACGAAGGGGCCAGCAGGCCTCTTCCTCAGCCTGGCTCTGGAAGAACGCAGAACCATTTTCTTACCTGGGGTAGATTACCTGGGGTCTCCAACCACAGAGCTTCAAGGTAGGGAGACCGAGCTGGGTGCTCAGGCAAGTCAAGCACAGAGGCCCACTGTACTGCACCTGGCGGGGTACGTGGGTTCTGTGGATGCCAGGGTACTGACGACAATAAGCATGCATCCCACTCGTGACCCACAGGGCTCGGGGGCACAGAGGAAAGATGGAGCAGACCTGACCTAAGGAAGCCAACATGCCAGGGAGAAGCTAAAACCTCTCTCATGGCACCATGGATGAGCAGCGTGCTTATTCCAAAAGAAGAGAGAGGGATGAGGACCTGCATGAAGTCCTGAGCTTAAGAGTGACAGCTTGGGCGCACAGTGAAAGCTTCCACTTAGCTGTTAAGTGGCATTTATTAACAAGCTGGTCCTTTTCTTCGGGTTCTGAGTGACACATGGAAGAATGCGAACACCAGGGCAGGACAGTGCAGAAGAACGAGGTTCCGGGAACACTGGCTGTGAGTGCTGCTTTGACAGCTGGCCTGCAAGCTCGCTCTCAAGAGGAACTGGCGCCTTCCCCTGCAGAGGAGGAGCCAGGAGACAGCAGCAGGGGCTGAGCCTGCGGGAGACCCTGGACTCCATCCCCACACCATCGAAAGAGAAAGAAGACTGGCAGGATGCGATGGTCAAGGCACAGGAAGGAGGCTCTCATCCCACTCCGCAGGCGCAGTGTGGAAAACGGGACTTCCCATCAGGTAGACGCTCCAGGCCACGCCTATGGCGTCCCCCAGGAGAGCTGAGCACGTGCCAGCCGGGGGACCCAAGCACAGCAGACCAGTGCAGCCCTGTGCTGCTATTGACAGGGATGCTGCCAAGTGTCACCAGGCGGTTTTGTCATCATGTGACTGTTAGAGTATGTACACAAACTAGCTGGGATGTCACCAATGGCTGTGACCTAAGGTCCGCGGCTGTAACACACAGTGGGTCCTAGACTGAAGGGCCACGTGGTGCCTGGCTCTTAGGATGAATGACGCGCCCCTTTGCTCCATGGAGGGTAAGGTCTCGAGCAAGCTCAGTCAGCAGTCACCTTCTGCCCTTCGTAGCAAACAGGCCCGGGCCTCGGGGTGCTGATGTTGCTGTGACGTCACTTCCCTTACAAGTGCCGGCAGCGATCGGCAGCAAGCTCTGAGAAAGCCCTGCTGGGCACTGACGTGCTGGGGCCCGAGGTGACTCACACCACTGAAGGTCAACAACCTGCTGGCAAGTCACTACTTAGTGGCCCACTGTGGAAGAGTCCCTAGGAGCCAGCTTGGGCATGCCACCAGGGCCGGCTGTGACAGATGGCCCCATCTGTCACAACAGGCTCTCGGTGAGGTTTAGGTGTGGACCACTGATTACTTCTCTCCCAAGACGGGCTGGCGTGGTGAGAAGAAGGGACTAGTTCTCACGACCAGACGAGTCAAGGAGAGACTGTGGCTGTGGGCTGGGCGGCTCAGCGGGACAGCGCTGGTCTCGCATGCGGGAGGCCCCGGGCTCCACCCCAACATCACAAAATAAACAAACAAGTAAATAGTACGGCTTTAAGAATCCTGCATGTCGGACAAGGTCACATCCCATGAGCTTAACGCTGGTGATCTGAGGAGGACGGATGATACAAAGTTATTGACACGCCACTCTGTCACACTATTCTCACCCCCCTACCGTACCCCAAGAGAACTAAGAGAACGGACTCTGCTCTGGAGCAGTCTCGGAATGTAGTGGTGAACAAAAGACCCCCCTCTTCAAACGGTTTATTAAAAAATGGAAACAAACCCAAAAACTGCTTTAGAAATTGTATTTATACAACAAGATAAATAGTTTTTCTTTCAGACACCAGTTGCGGGTTTCTATGTAACACAGCTGACGTGTACATTCCACGAGTGAGTGACAACTGTGTAAACTTGGCCCCACTTAAAAAATAAACAGAAATAACAAGGTTAAAAAAAAAAAAAAAAAAAAAAAAAAACTTGGGAGGGCTGGTAGGGGAGTCCCCGGCTACCTGTAAAATGTCACCTCACTGCCAACTTATATCCAAGGCAACCAATCTTATAAAACCCACAAAAGAGGGAGCTCTTCCCTGGACTAGGACCACAGGACAAGCCAGCTATGCGAGGGGACAATCCAGACAAGAAAACCAAGAGCAGGCCGTGAGGCAGAAACTCACACACCAAGGACAGCCGGGAGCAAAGTGTGAAACCCGGGCTCATGGGATTCACCGAGGAGTGCTTGCTGCTTGAATTGAGACTAAGCTGATGAGGCCCGGGGGGACAGGACCCCACTGCAGTCCCCAAGGGGAGAGAGGCTGAGGATGACAGAGGAGTGTGGGCCAGAGACAAGAGGCAGGTGCGAACACCGACAGTCTTCTAAAGTCCAGGGAGGCCCGTGCGTCCCTGTAAATCCTTGGAAACAAGTACTGGGCAGGAAGGAGAGAAACACATCAAGAAAGGAACAGAGAGGCAGGTCTCCGAGTAGAGAGCCAGGCTGCGTTATCACCAGAGGAAGGAGAGTGAATCCAAGAAGCAGAGAGCAGGACTCGGGCAGAGCCTGGAAGAGGCAGCTGGCAGCGCATGGAGAATGGCTAAGGGTAGCAGAGCGCTGGGAAGATACCAGGCCACCCGCCCAGCGGCTCCCTGGACAGCAGAGACCCACGCACTAGCCACATGACGGACGCCGCACAGGCCTGGGCTCAGGCACGAACAAGGAGCTGCGGGAAGGGTCACACACATCTGGGTATCTGGCCAGAAAGCTCACAGACATGGAAGAAGTCGAGAGCCCACCCAGGGCTTGACCACAGCCGCGGAACACGAGGTCTCAAATAAAGTGCTGAGTTTTAAATGTAACCAAAATTTCAGGAAAGAAGCCAATTTGTGGTCAAAACAGTAATGCCTTGGGAGGGCTGTCTGCCGGTCTTTTACTCTTTATGGACCCACTTGATATTCAAGGTGTTCCTGATGGAAACACACATACACAAGCATCCCCAGGTCCCCTGTTAGGGGACCACACACAGGGAGTGAGGAGACCACATCAATTCTGGCTAGTTCAAGAAGCCCTCTGGATATGGGTGCTTGGCCCACTGTGAATGCTTCTATGGGAGTCTTTAAAAATGTATTTTACAGGCTGGGTAAGGCTCGGGGGTAAAGCGCTTGCCTAGCACGTACAAGGGCCTGAGTTTCATCCCCAGCACCACATACAAAAAAAAGGAGACAGGGATTTTACAAAGGATCCAGGCCTATCACAGGCTTTGTCCTGGACACCAGGAAGGAGTACAGTCACCCACCAGGGCTGCAGGCCAGCATGAACACGCAAGATGGCAGCAAAACAAGACAGCCTACGGGCGAACAGAACCACGGTGGGCCACATGCGGCTCCTGAGGGGGCAGATCCCGGTGCGACTCTAACACATTTACTCAACCTTTACCATGGCTCCAAAACTGCCCCTCTCTGCCAGGGAGACGCCGTCACTGAGGGTGGCCAGGTCGGTGAGGCTGGCGCCACGGGCTCCGCCCAGCGCCTGCTCCTGCTGCTCGAGGCTCCGGTGGGCGTCCAGGCGGCTCTCGTGCAGCTGGGAAAGCTTGCTTCGTGCCTGCGGGACAGAGCATTGCCGTGTCAAGGGAGCCAGGGGCACGTGACAGGCAACACGCTTTCACTCCTGACGCTCAACTTGGGGCAGCTGGCCCGGGACAAGAGTGGGGCAGATGGTCTTTGCCACCTGCAAACCCAGATGTGTCCCGTTCTGCTACTCCAGAGGAGCCCAGGTTCACACTGAACGTTCTGCCGACTCTCGATAATCTGGACAAAACCCAAGTGTGCCATCGCACTTGGCGTCAACAAGCACTCTCTTTAGGGGGGTCTCAGTACGCCGCGTGCTGTCCCTCCTCCCAAAAGAGGACGGTGACACCAGTGAAGAGAAGGCGTTCCACGCATTCGGGGAGCCAGGGTGCGCCCGATGGCCTCACGCCTGCTCCACGCAGGAGCCGCACCCCTCTGCTTCCTCCTCTCCACGAGGCAGCAACAGAAGCTACAGGGAAGCCACCTGTAATCCCGGCTGCCAGGAGGCGGACGCAGGAGGACAGCGAGCTTGAGGCCAGCCTGAGCAACTTAGCAAGACCCAGTCGCAAAAATGAAACCAAAGCTGAGGCCGTGGCTCAGTGGTGGAGCACTCGCCTAGCAGGCACCAGGCCCCGGCTGCACTTCCGGTACCAGAAAAAGGAAAAGGAAAGAAATGATGGGGGTCTGGCAAGGCGGGCATTAATTAGCAGCAGCTGCTGTTGTGATCAGTCACTGTTATCACCACTGTCCACCTGTGGGGCTTGGGTCCACCTGGATTCTACAAACTCCCAAGAGTTGGAAAAGACTGAAAACAATCCCACAGACAGAGACTAACAGTATGGCACAGCACGGGGCACACGGCATGGAGTGGTGCACACCAGCGATCGATTCTTGCTTACACACTGGCAGAAAGAGCAAAGCAACTAGTTTAGTCCAGGAAGGAAACACAGCAAAGTTTCCATTTTCTTACTTATTTTGGTACCAGAGATTAAACCCAGGGATGCTTTACCACAGAGCCATACCCACAAGCCTTTTTTTATTTTTTATTTTGATACAGGGTCTCACTAAGTTGCTTAGGACCTCACTAAATTGCTGGTCTCAAAATTGTGATCCTCCTGCCTCAGTCTCCTGAGTTGCTGGAATTACAGGTGTGTGCCACCACACCTGGCTAGCCATTTTGATACTTGTCAGGGGCCAGGGTGGCAGCTTTTGACTACCACATATGGGAAAGCAAGGAAGGGGCTGTCCTCTGTCAGCAGGCAGCAGCTGTCTGTCCCAAGAAGCCAGCACCATCCTGGAGTGCTCCAGGCAATTCAAGGCACTGGCCTAGGGTCCCATGTGGGGTGACACTGGTGACATGGTGTCCTCACTCAGCACTGTAGAGACGGCTGCTCTGCGTGGACACAGAAGTTATTTCTAGACCTTGTCCTTCTTCTTCTGCGAGGACCAGCTCCTTTCTCTCCGGTGAGTTCTAATGTTCCCACCCAGCCCTGAAGGTGACAGTGCCAGGCTGGCGAAGAGAAGCAAACTGCCTCGGGGCCAAGGTCAGCAGGGCTCTGGGGCACGCCCCGCTCTCGGCTCAACCTCGTCCAGGCCTCCGAGAAGAGAGCCTGAGGCAACAGGGTGAGACAGAAGGAAACCTGCAGTGGCACTGCAGCCGGTCACACAGCCGATGTGGCTGCTCAGGGACGCAGGCTCTGCTTGGCAGAAGAGCCCTGGCGTGGCCACACACGGCAGGGACGCCACGGCCTCCACGGCCTCCACGGCCTCCACGGCCGTACCTGGTTGATCTCGTCTTGTGTGGACTTCAGAGACTTGATGATGGTCTCCAGCTGCACGCGTCCAGCCTGAATGCTCTGCTCCAGCTGGGTTTCCTCCTGCTGCAACCGATTCAACTCGGACTTGGCCCGGTTCAGATCATCCTCCTGGGACTTCAAGTCAGATTCCTGAGATTGGATTTGGGTTTTTAAGGATGAGATCTGAAAGGAGATGTCAAGAGAATTCACAGATCAGGCACTGAAAGACAACTCCGTATGTTCTCACTTACACAGGGAAGTTAAAAAGTTGATCTCACAGAGATGAAGAACAGGACAGTCACTGCCAGGGCCCGGAGAGAGTGTGGAGGAGGAAGTAAGGGAGCGAGGGTGGCCGGCAGGTCCCACCCTGCAGCACGGCAGGCTGACTAGTCAGCAAGCTTCCACCGCACACTCGGAAGGAGCAAGCAGAGAAGGTTCTGAGTATTTCCAACACAAAGAAGGATCAGTGCTTAATGTGTAATGACCAATGACCCTGATCAGATCATTACACATTGTATTCGTGGACTGAAACATCACACTGTGCCCCAGAAATAAGTACGATTGCTATGTGTCCGTTAAAATGAAGGACTGAAGGAAAGAGCCACAGTGGAGGATGAAATGTGACTCCGAGACAGAACTCTTGCTTTGCCTGCTCAAAAGCAGCTCAGTCACAGAGGCGGTCACCCGCCATGCCCAGATGCCTGGTTTCCTCACGGCAATTCTTCCTACATCAGAAGGAAGACAGGAGAGAAGGGGCAGAGCATGACCAAGCACAAGCCATCTCTCCCAGGCTAAGGGCTGAATGTTCCCACGCTAGCCACACAGGAGGTCCTAACAGCTCGGCACAGGTTGCTGAGGCCACAGTCTTCCTGGTTTGTAACTGCAGACACCAGAGGAGGGAGGAGACGCCTCCTGGAATCCCCTCCACATTTTAGGGCACAAGCCAGGGTGATACGTCCTCAGGGCATAGGTTCACAGCACCACAGGTATTCGCTATGACAGGGTCTCTAGGAACACAGGAGGGTGACTTAGGTGAGGACAAATGTGGACGCTTCTCCACAGGATGTCCCTGCACTCTGTTAAATGAGGAGGCCTTGGGGCATTCTGTTTCCAGGCCACCATGCGCTCAGGAAGGCCTGGAGAGGCCCCCGCCCCAATGCCTGCCACCGACTGGAGGAGCTCACCATCTGGGTCTCATCCTGACACTTCTGCCTGACGTCGCTCAGCATGTCTCGGAGTTTGGCCTTCTGCTGGTCCATCTCATCCAGGCGGTCTTGGGCATCCTGTTTCTGAGCTTCTAGCTCTTGCAGACTGCTTGTTTCCCGGTCTAGGTCGTTTTGTAATTCCTAGGGAACAGGTGCAGGAAGTGGACTTGAGACTGGTTAAAAACGAAGTCCATCCAAGATAACCAAACTGAGGGTGGGCAGCCAGGTGCAGTGGCACACACCAGCAACTCAGCATGGGCAACTGAGCAAGACCCTGTTTCAAAATGAAAAATAAAAAGCTGGGGGATGTAGCTCAGGGGTAAAGCACTCTTGGGTTCAATCCCCAATACACAAAAATCAATGAATTAATCAATTTAAAAAGTGGACAAAGGCAAAGCATCTGAAGCGACTTCTCCCTAGGGGTTAGGCAGAAAAGAGAGATAGTGCTTGGGATGAGTCATACTGATTATGAGGATTTCTTCTGAGTTGATGGAAATGTTCTAGAACTACATACAGGTTGATCAAGCACACTGAACATGCTAAAAACTACTGTCTCGTATGCTTTAAAAGAGAATTTCACCCAGTGGCAGAAGGCTGAGGCAGGAGGATCGCAAGTTCAAAGCCAGCCTCAGCAACTTAGTGAGGCCCTAAGCAACTCATGGAGACCCTGTCTCTAAATAAATTTATAAAGGGCTGGGATGTGGCTCAGTGGTTAAGTGTCTCTGGGTTCAATCCTCAGTATATTAAAAAAAAATCACTTTGGGCCTGGGAATGGGGATGTAGCCCAGTGGTAGAACACTTGTCTAGTATGCATGAGGTTCTGGCTCCATCCCTAGTATCTCAAAAAAAAAAAAAAAATTCAAAAAGATCACTTTGAAGCTCCCAAGAATTCACGTTTCTAACTAGTACAGACCCCTGGTGCCTCCCTGCCGCCGACAGGGACGTTTCCCATGCAACACTGAACACAAAGTAGATCTAGCCAAAGCCAGCAAGGTCCTCACCTGCACTTCATTGGTTTTCTGTCTGATTGCCTCTTCCTTTTCTCTGATGTCTTGTTCCAGTGAGTATTTCTCTCTGAATAGATGAAAGCAGAGTAAGTGCCATGGCACACATAACTCTCCGTCCGCCTGAGGCCACTCCATGCACCCCTATGCTGCCCATGATAACCCTGTCTGTGGTGGCAGAAGTCTAAGCACGACCCCATGATCACTGACTCTATCATTCTGGATATGGATTGAGGGTGTCCCCTCAAGGTTCACATGCTAGAAGCTGGTCCCCAGTGTGCTGGTGAAATGACGGAACCTTTGAGAGGTGGGGCTTGGCTCAAGATAACCACACAGTCGGGGATGCTGGCCTTTGAGGAGATTAATAAGGACCCTGGTTAGTTCCCGTGGATCAAGTCTTTATAACAACGACAAGCCTGGCCAGGCACAGTGGAGCACGCCTGTAACCCCAGCAACTCAAGAAGCTAAGGCAGAAGGATCACAAATTTGAGGGCAGTCTAGACAACTTAGTGAGACCCTGTCTTATAAAAGGACTAGGAATGTAGCTCAGAGGTAGAGCACCCCTAGGTTCCATTCCCAGTACTGCAAAAAAAAAAAAAAGAAAGAGAGAGAGAGAGAGAGAGAGCGCGCATGCGCGAGGGAGCACCGGCAAGCCTGGCTCCTTAATCCCTCTGGCTTCCTGTCTCACCATGTGATTGCCCTCACAACACTGTGATTCCATCCACCCTGAGGTTCTCACCAGAGGCTGAACAGGTGGGGTGACCCCATCTTGGAATTTCAGCCTCCAAAACTGTAAACTAAGAAAACTCTTTTCTTTTATACATTACTCAGACTCAGGTATTTTGTTGTAGTAACAGAAAACAGACTAATACAATAATTCCCTCCAACTGTGGGTAGAACCTGAGAATTTGATGACGTGTCCCTCTCAATGCAACCACCCTTTAGAAGCAGAGTGCTTTCTCCACCTGGTGGCCAAAGAATCTGGAGTTCTCCCAAGTATGACAAGGACTTGATGTAACCTTATGGACTTAGAAGGTGGAGGGGCTACATAAGAAGGAACATGGACAGTCCCTAGGAACAAGAGTAGCCACAGTTGACACCCAGCAAGGAAACCGAGACCTCAGATCCACAGCTGCAAGGAACTGGATTCTGTCAACACCTGGATGAGCTTAGAGGTGGGGAGTCCCCCCCAGATCCCCAGCCTAGCTGACCTTGCCCTCAGCCTGTGAGACCCTCATAGAGAGCCCTGTCTAGCCCATCTGGACATCTGACTTTTGGAACTATAAGCTAATACATTTGCATTGTTTTAAGCTGCTCCATGTTGGGTGACTTTGTTATGCAGCTATAAAAAACCATGTATGCTCTATGTCCATATTTACTTGCTTTCTGGGCACTGGGCCCACTCAGAAGCACTGATGGGGTGCAGAGGACCCATTCACAGGCTAGTGGAGAGACTTATGACAAAGAAATGCACAAACAAATATCACCTAAGGGTCATAATAAATATGTGGGGGGCTGTCTTGCACAGGATAACCACTCAGGAGGTGGCCTGTGAGTGAAGACACAGGGTAGAACAGCATTCTAGATGACAGAACAGGAAGGAAGAGCTGGCCCGGGAAGCCACAGTGAGAAGTCTGTAGTGATGCGGAGTCAGCTGGGCCATCCCTCTGGCTTGCAGCAGTGTTGCTGAGGTCCCAGCTCCTGTAGTGGCCCCCAGCTCTTCCCCCACAAGAGGCAGCATGGAACTGGCACAGTGTGCATGCCAAGCACTGTTTTGTCTCCTCAGCTGCACGCCCAGCGCCCACCACACAGCCACCAGCCTCCTCCCATTACATCCTGAACGTCTGAGTCTCTGTCAGCAGGGGTCAGTGTGTGTGGCCACCAGTCGCCACAGCAGGCCCACACTGGTGAGCTGCAAACTGAAGCTGCCATTATTCAGGCCCTGTAAGCCAATTCAGGAGCTCAGAGGATCCATGTCCCTTCCCCTCTTCTGAAGAAACTCGATTACCATGGTTCCATGGAAGCCTCTGATATTTCCTATAATGACCTGGCAGAGTGTTTTGGATTTGGACACAAGGGGACCGAGGGGACCCAAGGGACGAGTGGTTTTCAACATACCTTTGTAACTGGGCGATTTCTTGGCTAATGTCATCAAGTTCTTTCACACCAGTGAACTCCCCAGATCCAAGAGAACTTGAACTGTCCTGGGATCAAATTCAGGTACAGAATCACTGACTGGCAAACTGACATCACAAAACAATAGGGACTAGGAGGTCCTGGGCCCAGGGACAAAATCATCTTCTCTTTAGTTTATAGGGGTAGGAATAACAGGGCTGGTTACCAGCCTATGGAAATAGTGGTCTAGCCCACACTCAGGGGAACTGAAGGCCTGGACTGCAGGGAGGGGCCCGAGGCCAACTTGGGGGCTTGTGCAGGATACCAGCGCCACCTTGTGGCAGACGGCGGGAAGCAATGCAAAGAGAACTGGGTGTACCCAGGCTACTCACCGGTATTGGAGTGCCTCTCTCGGAGGGTGGGACCATGTCTGGCGAGAGGACTTGAGGGGGGTCGATGCCTTTACTGACCTTCTGCTGAATGAAATACATAGCTAACGCGAACTGGTCTTTGCTTAACTTCCCAGTTTGCCTTGTATCGGCCAGGGCCCTGGAGAAACGCGGGGATATTCATTTGTCACACGTGCTGGGCTCTGCCTGCGACGAGTACAAGGCAGCAAACCCCTGCTTTTAAAGAAATGACGACGACAACAGCAAGGACAGCAGGGCACCATGGTGGGCCCCCCACCTTTTGAACTTAACATTTCCATTCCTGGAAGCAGTTCTGGGGTCCCTGGTAATACATAAGGAAATGGAAAGTCCCCGAGGTGACGTGGCCTGGGAAACGGGGGTGAGGAGAAGGCCCTGCACTGACGGCCCTCATCTCCCAGGACGAAGGTGTTCCAGGTGGCGGCTGCAGACAGGGAGAGGGGTTTATCACCCCTACAGTGACGTCGCGCGGAGGCGTTGATCTCCTTCAATGTAAATCCTCTCCAGACGCTGTCCACAGACCCCCGACCCCCCAAAAGTTCAAACTGCCCAAGGAAACTGACGTGCTCACTAGACCACCCTTCACAACAACCTGTACAAACGCACTCCCTTTCTTTGTTCAGTGGCTCATTTTCCACCAGGAAAGTGGGTCCCCTGGCACCATTACATCCCTTCATTCCCCATTCCTGTGTGAAGCTTCATTTCTGAACAAACAGCTGCGATGCTTCAGAAGGTGTGCGTCCATCCCGGTCTTCTGTGCTAACAACTGGCCCCAGCGCACCTCATTAGACAAGCATCCTGCCCTAAGGCTGGCCACCAAGGGACGGTCAGGGCAGGAAGTGGTTCTCACCCAGGCTGCAGAACCATCAAGCCCACAGACACAGGGACGGGCCCCTTGGGAAGAGCTGACTAGCTGCCAAAAGGCTCTCTAGCTTTCATTTATCATCTGCTCTGGGTGTCGAGGAGACAGCCCACTTCTGTGGAAATGGAAGCCAGGCCAGTGTTACATGCTCCTCTACATAGCCTGCTCCTGAACTCTAGGTTGTGTCGATGGCCTGGGATGCCAGCTTTCCGCGGAGACAGCAGCAGTATTTCGGGCTGTCATATGGAGGAAGCAGCAACCAGCCTCGCCCTTTTTGTCGGGTCTGTGTCTGTGTCCCCCTCAAACCACTGTGCTGGAACCCTGACCTTTGGGATCTGTGGGGAGGTAGAGCCCTCCAAAGGAAGCTTGAACCTTTGTAACAGGGACCCTGGAGCTCTCTGCTCTCTGCCACATGAGGACACTGCAAAAGGGACATCTGCAAACCAGGACGTGGGCCCTCACTAGAAACCTTGATCTTGGACTTCCCAGCCTCTAGGCTGTGAGGAACCTGTTACTTAAGCCATCCTGTCTGTGTATAAGCTATAGCAGCCCAAACGAACCAGACACTCCTCTTGGGCTCAAAGAGACTGCTTTGGGGCCATGGCCCCAGTGCTTAAGACAGACCCCCATGCTAAAGCGTCTCCTCCCACTGGCTTTCTAATGCCCTCAAAGTCAGGAGAATAGGGTGTGTAAAGAGCAGCACACAGTGGCCCTGCAGAGCTTGACACTCCAGATAATCAAGGAACAGGCATTATGAGATGAAGAGGCAGTGTGCCCTTCCTCCCACCACCCACTCCGCACCGGTCTTCCTTCCCACCTCACAAGTGGCGACTGCAGGCAATGACAGTTTTTTTTGTTTTTTTTTTTTTTGGCGGTGCTGGGGATCGAACCCAGGGCCTTGTGCTTGAAGGCAAGCACTCTACCGACTGAGCTATCTCCCCAGCCCCCACAATGACAGTTTTAATATGGAACAAAAGAGAGCCAGCGGGGTGGTCAACAGACTTGGGTCCAAACACTGTCAGTGAACAGACCAGGGGAAGATTAGATCTCATGGAAAGTCACTGACAAAAGTTGTTTGTTGTTTACATGTGGTGCTGGATTACCACGGAGCCACAACCCCAGCCCAAAGGTTGTTTTTAAAATGTCTTGGTTAGAGATCCAAGATGGGGAACAGAGGAGGTCACGTTCCTGGTTACTCCATGGCGTGAAACCAAGAAAGTGGACAGGCAGCTTCTCCGCAAGGTGAAAAAGAAAAGCGGGGTGGGGGGGGTGTTTACTGGAACCTAAACTTGGACCTTCAAAGCAGATTGGGGACACAGGACAATGGATAGAATAAGAAAAAATCCCCAGCAGCACAGCTGCCACAGTGGGGCCAGAAGTTCCAGCCAGAGCGGCCCCTCCATGAGCACAGCAGAGGGATAAGGGGATTAAAGGAACCCAAGGCGTGTCTGGGTACAGAGTGTTTAGAGACCAAGGTCATTGCCCAACAAACCTGAAGGACTCACCACACAAAACCCAGGTGTGGGGAAAGAAACCCCCATCTCTCCAGGCGGCATGCGGCCAACGAAGGAAGGAACCCTTTTGCAGCTGCAGCCTGGGGGCCAGCAACTGAGGAAGCTGATTCCTGGCAAACCTGAGCTTGGCTCGAAATACAGGCCCAGTAAACACACGCTGCACGACGTAAGAGTGTGCTTACGTGACAAGAAAATCAAACGTGGAGGGAGGTTTACACAGGGGACAACTGGTCACAGAAACCCACCCAACTCTCCCCCTCCCCCTCCAATCCAATTGCTTGCAGGACCGGCTGAGAGAGACGCTCTGGCCGGGAACTCAGAAGGGTGGGGGCGGGAGAGATTGTTTGGAGACTGAGCCAGAAAATATGGGGTCTGCAGGTGACCTAGGGGACTGAGAATTGGCTCGCTCACTACGTGAGTGGAACCTGGGGAGATCCCTGGGGTAAGTCTTCCAGGGTAAATCTGACCAGCAAGTACTGGGCACTGGAGGTGTGCAGATTTAAAATCTCCAGACCAACTAGCATTCAGCAAAGAGCCTGGAGCCCCCAAGCCTCAGCCCTGCCTCCAGGGACTCCGCCTAGGGATTCCCTCTCATCCAGCAATCCAGAGCGTGGTGCACCTCGCTCCAGAAGACCCACCTACAACGGCTGAGAAGAGAAGCTGAGGATCTTTTGAACGTCGATGGAAGGATTCTTTAACTTTTCATCAAGATTTTTTAAAAAATTCTTTTGCACTGTTTAATTGTGCCCTTAATGGTACATGAACATTTATACAATTTCCTATTTTTTTCTTCTCATCTCTAGCATTTCTGAAGCCAGTTATTTTACATGGATTAGTTTTTCGTGAACTAGGATGTTTGATTAGTATATTTTAGTTCTGTTTTATATTCTTTTTAAAAATTTTTTTAGTTTTTGCTGTATATATATTTTTCTCCTACCTGTTTCCCTTGATTCTCTTTTCTTCTGCTAACAGCCAATCTCTATTGTTCTCTCTTTCACTCTTCCTTTAACCTTTTACTTCTGTCTTCTCTCCTCCTCCCTCATAATCATCACATCCTATATCACTTCTGTTCTCTCCCTGTTCATCACCACCTGAAAATATAAACCCTTTTGCAAACTTGCTGTTTTTATTATAGACAAAAACTGATCATATCATTTTTGTTTATTGTGATAATTAGCATTGTAGACCTCATTAATAGGAACTATTTGGTTTAACGCTGCATATTATTTACATTGGTTGTTGTTATACATTTGTCTCCCCCTCAACACTGAAGTACTGGAAACCTCCAGCGACTCTCTTAAGTCCACAGGGTAGAAACTCTACAGCCTCAGATCCATGTTGCTAGATGGGTAGACACATAAGCAACATGAAAAAGCAAGGGAACGAGTTACCCCAAGCACACCAAGATACTCCAACAACAGAATCCATCAGCACCACAGTGGAAGAAATGTCTGAGGCGTTTAGAATGTACATAATTAAACTGATCTACAAAGTAAAGGATGATGTAAGAGTGCAAATACGGTAGCAAAAGATCACTTCAATGAAGAGACAGATTCTTAAAAAAAAGAAAAAATCCTTGAGATGAAGGAAACAATAAACCAAATTAAAAATTCAATAAAAAGCATCACCAAGAGACTAGACCACTTGGAAGACAGAGAACCTCAGGCAACGAAGACAAAATATATGATCTTGAAAATAGAGTTGACCATGGACAGATGTTAAGAAACCATGAACAGAACTTCCAAGAATTATGGGATGGGCTGGGGTTGTAGCTCAGTGGTAGAGCACTTGCCTAGCATGTGTAAGGCACTGGGTTTGATTCTCAGCACCACATATAAATAAGTTAATTAAACAAAGGTCCATCAACAACTAGAAAAAAAAAAAAAAAGAATTATGGATAACATGAAAAGACCAAATTTAGATTTATCGGGATAGATGAAGGCACAGAGATACAAACCAAAGGAATGCATAATCTTTTCAATGAAATAATATCAGAAAATTTCCCAGGGCTGGGACTGTGGCTCAGTGGTAGAGCACTTGCCTCGTATGTGTGTCACTGGGTTCGATCCTCAGCCCCACATAAAATGAATAAAGGTATTGTGTCTGTCTAGAACTAAAAAAATATAAAAAAAAAAAAAGAAAATTTCCCAAATCTAAACAATGAACTGGAAAATCAAATATACGAGATTTACAGGACCCCAAATGTGCAAAATTGCATCAGACCCACATCGAATCACAACAAAATGAAAATGCCTAACATATAGAATAAGGATAGAATTTTAAAGGCTGTAAGAGAAAAACATAAGATTACATATAAGGGGAAACCAATATGGATCTCAGCTGATTTCTCAACCCAGACCCTCAAAGTTAGGAGATCCTAGAACAACATATACCAAGCTCTGAAAGAAAATGGATGCCAACCAAGAATCCTACATCCAGCAAAATTAAGCTTCAGATTTGAAGATGAAATAAAAACCTTCCTTGATAAACAAAAAATTAAAAGAATTTGCAATCAGAAAACCTGCAGTTCAGAATATTCAACAAAATATTCCATGAAGATGAAAAGGAAAAAAAAAAGTGAAAACCAGTGAAGAGAGGAACTATACTAAAGGAATAGTCAATCAAAGAGAAATAATTCAAATTAAAAAGCAGAAATAAAGGAAAATGACCAGGAACACAAATCATATCTCAATAATAACCTTGAACATTAATGGCCTAAACTCATCAATCAAAAGACAGACTGGCAAATTGGATTAAAAAACAAGACCCAACAATATGCTGTCTCTAAGAGACTTACCTCATAGACAAACACCCACAGACTGAAGGTGAAAGGATGGGAAAAAAACATACCATTTATATGGATTGCATAAACAAGTAGGGGTTTCCATCCTAATATCAGATAAAGTGGACTTCAAGGCAAAGTTAATCAGAAGGGACAGAGGACATTCCATACTGCTTAAGGGAATTATACATCAACAAGACATAACAATCATAAATAATTATGAACCAAACAATGGAGCATCTACATACATCAAACACTTCTCAACTTCAAGAATCAAATAGACCATAACAAAATACTGGGTTTGAACATTTTCATTTTCATTACATATATATGAATACAAATATGAATATACATGTAAAAATATACATGAAAATATTTAAATGGATATGGATTTGTATATAGTTATTTTTCTTTTGAGATGGATAGTTACAATTTTGGTAAGATATAGGATATGATTATGTAACTATATATATGAAAATTTATGGGTAGGATTTTGGTGGCCATTAGGGTACATACATATGTGTGTGTGTGTCTGTGTGTGTGTGTGTATGAATGTATATAAACATATGGAAATATATGTGAAAATATATATGGATATTCAAAGTAATATTTATAATTATTGCTTAAAAGGCTCACGATTATGGGTAGGGTTAGGTTTAGTTCTGAGAAATAGCTTTGATTTAGGGGACAGGTTACCATGAAACATATATATCAATAAATATCAATATAAACATGAATACAGAGGTAATATTATATATCAAAATTTATATATATACTTTTATCTATGGATAGTTTTAAGGTAAGCAATACTATTATATTATGTGTGAAAACTGGGTTATGCCTATGGAAATGAGTATATATATATAAAATATCTATGGGTTTTTAAGTGAATTTATGAATTTATATCCCAAATACATAGGTACATCCATGTAAAATGTTATGGTTTATATGTATAGAGGTTTCTCTAAGGAATATTGTAGATATAGGACTAATGTAGAAAAATAGGGTTAGTTTAGGGATTGAACTTTTTTATCCATATATAGGAATACAAATACAAATATATATGTAAACATAGACGTGAAAATATTTAAATGGATATAAATTTATAGTTATCTTTCTTTTGAGATGGATGTTTACAATTTGTTTTAGTTATAGTTTATGATTATGTAACTGAATATATATGAAAATGCTTGAGCAGGAATTTGGTTGCTGCTAGGGTATATTCATATACATATGAATATATATAAACATATAGGAATATATATGTGAAAATATATATGGATATTCAAACTAAAAAAAAATAAAAGTCTGAAACTGAAAAAGATAAAAGAAAACTATAGGTAAGGAAATATTTTAGTCTGAAAATTAGAAGGCAAAAGAAATGTTTCTTGATAAGAAAGTATTTTGTCTGGTAAAGTAATATTCTTGGGCTAAAGTCCAAGATGAAAGAGGACAAAATTAAGGAAGCAAATTTGTGAAAGTCTAACTAAGTTGCAGAAATTTTGTGGAAAGTAAATCTCAAAAAGTTTGTGTTTGTGATTAAATTGGCTATAATTAGCACAGTCAGTTCGAGTTATTTGAGCTTTAATGATATGAAGCAAAGTCTGAAACACTGATCTCCTCTTGTCAATAATTTTCTTGTACTTGTTAGGTTTTATTACTTGGTGAAACTAAGTCTTAAAGAAATTAGGGTTTGTACCTGTTTTAAAGTCTTAAATGATTACTGGTTAAACAAACAACTATTATTTCAGTTATAACAATATTGCTGACGCCCAAAAGACATGTGACTAGGTACGTGTATGCATCTCTCTAAGCCTTGTCTAAGTGTTATATAAAAGTTATAAAATGAAAGTTACATAAGTTTACTGAAAAGATAACCAATAAGTGCTCTCTTTTATACACTGTATCTGACATAGAAGGGTCACACTGTCATTTGAAGACCTGTCATATCTATTTGCTTTGACTAATGACTTAGCAAAGAAACAGCAAATTCTGATGACTAACACTGTTTGCTAAGACTATCCTCTGATTTTTGTTAGCCCATGCAGACCTGCAATAATTATTGTATGCTCTGGATTCTAAATTGTAATTTAAAAGTTTAAAAAAAAAAAAAAAGTCAGTTGGGCATGGTGGCACACGCCTGAAATCCTGGCAGCTCAGGAGGCTGAGGCAGAAGGATCCAAATTCAAAGCCAGCCTCAGCAACTCAGCAAGGCCCTAAGCAACTCAGAGACCCTGTCTCAAAAGATAATATAAAAAGAGCTGGGGATGTGGCGCAGTGGTTGAGCGCCCCCTGGGGTTCAATCCCTAGTACCAAAAAAAAAAAGAAAGAAAATGTCTTGGTCAGGTCACAGTTAGAGGTGGGGGTACGACAGTTTCACTCTGGCAGGGTTTCACAGCCTGCTCCTGGCCCACAGCTGCCCCTCCTCTCTGTCACCTCTCCAGGGGTACAGCCCCAAGGCCGACACTCAGAGGGTCCGCGAAAGGACAAGCAGGCTCTGGGGCTGCGGATGGCAACCACACAACACCAGACGCCCCGTCTGACACGTCAGGCCTGAGGGCAGAGCCTCCATCCTCGTGGCTGCCTGCAGCTCCTCTTGGCGTGCTACCTCCACAGCAGCTCTGCCTGACCCTCCACCACTGCACCCCAGTCGAGACTGTCATTTTAACTTTCCTTGTGATTATTCTAGACCTTGTTCCTGCTCTATCCCCCACACCCCCTGCAGGGAACGGTTTCCCTGCTTTTCTCCTTCTGATCCAAGAGCGTTCACAATTTCCCCTTTCTGTTGTTCTGCTGCTGTACTGAGAGTCAGACGCAGGCTTTGGGTGTGCTAGGTAAGCGACCTGCCCCTCCGCTACACAGGGGCCAGTTCAGGATCCAGTGCTATTCCACACTCGGTCATTTACAGCTGGTATATACCCTGCAAGTTACTCTCCTAGTGTCGCTCCTTCACGCTGCAGCCTAGGGCGTGCTGGTGCTGTCGTGGAACTGGGGCACGCATCTGTCTCAGGTTCATCAAGGGGCTGCTGCATTTCACTGTGTCTAAAAGGCAGACCCCGATCTGGGCCCTGAGGCGCAGGCTGAAGCGTCACCCAGCTAACCCATTCACAGCAGGCTTGGCCCTTACAGGCAGGACTCCTGGGGAGGCCCAGGCCTGACACCCAGTGCGGTGCCGCTGGAGTCTTCGGAGCCCTGCTTGTGCCTGCAGAGGTGTGGGCCTGGCCAGCCCCACAGCTGGCTGTGGCAGAGGCCAGGTGCCTGCCAGAGCCAGCCGTTCAAGCAGAGAGCATTTTAGAGGGCCCAAGAGAGCCCCCTTGGGAAGACAGTGAGCTGACCCAGGGAGCAAGGAGCTCTTACACTCGTACTTCACCTGACCCCCCTCAGCCCGATGAGAATAAAGGAGGATGAGAATAAAGGGCACTGCAGTGAGCTGAGGACCCTGACCACGGACTGACTGCCTCTCCCCCAGCACAGGCCTCTCCCAAGGGACCCACAGCCATGACGTCCCCCTTACCATATGTGTGCTAGAAGGTTCTGGGTGAGGCCCGAGTGCATGAAGATCTCCTTCACCTCCTGGCCACTCACATAGCCATCCAGGTCCAGGTCGGTCTTGAGGAAGATCTCATCGAATCGCATTTTGTCCGCCACCGGCACCACCCAGGTCACTGTTGGCTGAAAAGTTTTTTTAAAAATGGTTAATTCAATGAACACATACTTTTTGATGGTGGAATGATCAAAGTACTGGTCACGCACACTTGGTATCAGACTCTCCTCAGGATTCCAGGAGATGACAGAGCAGAGAGGACCCCTGGTCTGTAAGGGGGAAACTGAGGCTCAGGTTAAGGGAGGTTGATGCTGGCTTGACCAAGTCCCCAGCACCCCTGCCTGCCCAGCACCTTACTCTCCTTACGCCTGAGGGAGGTGAAGACCAGGAGGGCTCACCCATCTTCAGCCCTTGCCCCCGCCGCCTGGGCGTCAAGAGAAGCCGGGAACCTTCTTCCAGGAGGAACCCTGGGCAGGCACAGAAGACCCTCCTGAGCACTCACGGCAGGATCATCTCCCAGGAACCCACCCGGCCCCCACACCAGCCTCCCTGGTCTTCTAGCTTCTCTGCGAGCGAAGGTGTCTCGGGAAGCTGGTGGTGCAGGCTTTGGCATGCCATCTTTCTATGTCCCTGACCCTACTCAAAGATGACAAAGACAACCCCCCTGCTCAGGTATCAGCACGCACACCACTGACAGGTCATGACGCATGCTTGCAGGACAGGCAGGTGCTCAGGGACCTGTGGCGGGGAGAGGCTGGGTCTCAGGCAAGCACAGGGGTCACCTACCAGGACCCCAGCACCAGCACCATCCTCAGGAGGTTGTTCTGGAAGCCAGGACAACACCCACCAGCTGAGCCCTGCTGCACATGGGGCCCCTCATGCCACCCGCTCAAGTTTCCGCCAGCTTCTACCAGGGCCGACCTCCTGACGCAGGTTCCAAGGGCCCGCAGGGAGAGCACGTGGAAGCAGGCTCCTCCCCTGGCCAACCAGACACGTCGCCTCACACCTGAGACCCATCCTTTCATGTCAGGCCCACAGCATCTCCGCCCTTGATTTTGGAAACATTTGCCTCATCTAGTTTGTTTTAACAATATGGTCGTCCCTCTGTGCCTGAGGAGGACTGACTCAGGACCAAGGACATGAGCTACATCTGCACGTAACCCCAGCTTCTTCCACCCCGATGACTGATAACACTGGATACAAGGTAAGTGGCGCCTGCACTGTTGTCAAGCAGCAGAGTCCAGGAAAAGCAGAGTGAACCAGTCTGCGCTTGCCCAGCTAGACAAAGTTCCTCTTCTTCTGGATGTTTCTGCTTGTGGCTGTGGAAATGCGGAGCCCAGAGAGCACAGGCAGCTGCAGTGAACACTGGGCTGGGCTGGCCATGGCAGAGAGTGGGCCTCAGCCCAGCACCACACACGCAGTTACACAGCAACAGCAAGACTGCCAGCGCCCAGTCAGACGGGGCTAGGCGGTGAGGGAATGGAAGGAGAGGAGTGTGGCAACTCGGGCTAAAGGACAGCCGGGCTATGGAGGGGACTGATCAGGAGTTTGCCCAGTGCTTGGTACTTAAAAGGAGCTGCCACACGATGCCTGAATCACCAATCAGGGTGGCTTCTTTCGATGGAGAGGATGTGAGAGCTAAAAAAAGTCAACCTGAAAGTAGAACCGTGATGACCAGGATGCAGGAAACAGGGAAGGCAGGAAAAGGCTGGCCGGGTTCGATCAGCACGCTCTGTATGGAAATACCACACTGAACCCTGTTAACACGTACTACAAACACAGGTTAACAACACACATAAATAAAATAAAAGACACCATCCCAGTAAAACTGGGGGAGGGGTCTCTCAAAGTGTGTTGACGACCCAGGGATGGGTAGGAAGTGCCACGGAGAAGGGCTTTGTGTCCGACGCCGAGAACAGGGTGGGCACCATCCTTCCGGGAGCACCTGGAGTTTAGAAAGCAAGCTCAGGAAGCACAGCATGCCACGCTCTCCACATGGCTTCAGTCCTGCGGTCTCAGGTAGTGGGTCGAATGATTCAGTAGAGGAAGGAATTTACCAAAAACTCTAAGACCCATGGATCTGATTTGGACATGGAGAGTTCAGAAGATGCGCTGGACTGGGCTGTGCTTGTGGCATTTCATCAGGTGGATTCTGGGAGCCGCCTGGGTCTGCTGTGGAGTGTGGGGTGGCTGTGGAGACGCACACAGAACGGGTGTGGCGCACACGCCTGTGATTCCAAGACTGGGGGGCTGAGGCAGGAGCACTGCAGTTCTAGGTCAGCCTCAGCCACCCAGCAAGACCCTGTCTCAGAATGAAAAATAAAAAGGGCTGGGAATGCAGCTCCATGGTAGAGGCCCCTGGGTTCAATCCCCAGTACCAAACAAACGAACCAGAAAACCAAACCCACACATAAAAGAAACTTAGGGCTCGCGGCTTGCTATGGTTTAAGTGTATTCCCCAAATACCACGTTAGGGACTTGGTTCCCACTGCTACAGTGTGGAGAGGTGGACCAGAGGTGACCAGAGGTGAGGGTTCTGCTCTCATTAGAGTGCTGTAACTGGATCTCCAGTGTCCCTCAGACAGACGTGTTGAAGGCTTGGTCCCCGCTCTGTGGCCCTATTGGGAGGTGATGGAGTCTTTGAGAAGCTAGTGGGAGGTCCTTAGGACCCAAGGAGACATGCCCAAGAGGGACTGTAGGACTCTGCCCCTTTTCCCTTTTCTTTGCTTCCTGGCCACGAGGTAAGTGCTCCACCACCAACCCCACCACCATGTGCTGCCTGAGACAGGCCCAAAGGCAAGAGGGTCATGAACGGAATCCTCTGAAACTGAGCCAACTAAACCCTTTTTTAAGTTAATTATCTCAGGTATTTTGTCACAGTAGTGGAAAACGATGACTGCACAAATGGACTGATACGTTCATGGATGAATGGATTACTGGATTCTCTCGGGAGTGGCCTTGCTATAAAAGTGAGTTGTCTCGAGCAGCCTCGCGCTGCCTTGCTGCCTGCCTTCTGGGGCCTTGGGGCACGTCAGTGGACTGTGATGCCAACACAGTTACAAACCCAACAACATGGATGGCCTTCTTGAAGCTGTGAGTGGGTCCCTAGAAAGGGTAGGGGTTCAAAGCTGATTCAACAGCCACAGAACCTAAGCAAAGGAGAACAGTTCCTCCTTTGGATGACAGGATGGAAGGGTGAGTGGAAGAAATCTTGCTCCAACCTGGTCATGAAGGCAGAACTGGGAGGCCCCTGGGGGTCTGGGGGCATGTGTCAACCAGGGTCTCTGGAAATGCCCCCACCGGCTGCCCCTGCCCTTGGAGGAGGAGAGGCACCCTCCCCACCCTACCCAAACAGAGTCCGCTGGTGAAACTGGTCCATCCGGGGTTGGCAGCTTGCCCCCAGGACCTAGGGACAACCCTGAGGTAACCTTGGAGGCTGGTTTGCCTGGGCCAGTGAGTTCAGCTCCACTTGCTTTCTGGCCAGTACAAGGTATACTTCGCAAGCAGGCACGAGGCGCTAGGCTGTCTTGGAAAACACTGCGTACGAGTGCTGAACGCCCCTCAACCCAACTCTGACCACCCTGCCCTGTCCCTGGCTCACCCCACTCTAGCCTTCCCCTATTCCTAGAACACACCGAGTACTCCCACTTCAGAGCCTCGGACAGGCGGGTCCTCTGATGGCCTCCTGTCATTCACCTCACTGGTGGCCTTCCGGCTGCAGGACAGCACCCTCCCCGCCCCTAGCACTCCCAGGCTGGGCCCTGCCCTGTGTTCTCATAGCTGCTGGGCCTTCCTTGGGTCACTGACTTGCTTTCCGCCCACCTTCCTGTGGAGAAAGGAGGCTGCTGCATGCTTCCCAAGGCAGGCCTAAGACCCCCTGGACACACCTGGGCACAGCTGGGGAGGCAGTGGGCCATCGGGACGCTGGCTTGTTAACGGCCAGCAAAGGGGTCCTCCTGTCCCTGCTGGGGCACCAGTTGGGGCAGCGATGAGAGCTGTATGAGCCCCCTTGACTAAGCCCCTTCAACTCTCCCTACAGGCTTGTCACATTCTGGGGACAATGCTGCATCCTCTCTGCTCCTTGGAAATGAGCCTCCCGAGGTGAATACTTAACAAACACGTCACAAGTGTAAGAGAAAACACTGTCTGATGACCCCCTTCTCATTGCCATTAGCCGTATGCTGTAGCTGTGTGGGGATGGTGGCTGGCCACCTGCTTGTCATTACTTTGCCTTTGAAAGAACAAACAAAGCTGGAAGTGCAGCCTGACTCCAGACGTCACTTGTTCTTTCCTGCACCTTTAGACGACCTCAATGGCGCCCTTCCACACGGAGCCCACTGAGGCGTCACATTTGCCAAAACAAGAAATATACAATTTGGGGGGTTTATTTTGGGACAGGGTTTTGCTACGTTGCCCAGGCTGGCCTCAAACTCGCCATCCTCCTGCCTCAGCCTCCTGAGTAGCTGGGAGCACGGGTATCACCACACCTGGCTCCAACTACAGGCTTTTAAGAATCCCCCTTCCAAAAGAGCTGTTCACTCCAGCAGGAAATCCCAATTACAGTAAAAAAGATTCTCATTTGGAAAGGTATTACTATTTATTACATAAGGAACTTGAGCATCCACGCTGTTGGTATCCTCGGGGGTCCTGAACCAATCCCCCATGGAAGACTACTAAAGTTCAAGTGAATAAGAAAGTTAATTCTGAATCCCTGTAGTATTTTTTAAAGACATTTAATCATAAACTTTACTTGCTCCCAAGAAATAGCACGCTGTGCTCAGAATGAGCACGACCTCAGAGGGCTCATACCTGTGTCTGCTTGATGCTGTGCTTGGGAGACAAGCTCCCTGTGCTGTTCAGGCTGCTGACACTGCCGTGGGAGGGTGTGGAGCGAAGGCTGTCTTTGGGTGGGGGGCTGGCGGGCAGGACGGGCACGGCACCGGGGAACACCGTCTTCTTTCTCTTGGAGGGTGGGATGAGTGACGGGGGCAAGACAGAGGGCACTGGCTCCTTCTCAAGGGCCCGGTACACCAAGTGCATGGCCTGTGGGCACAAACAGGAACGAGCTGAGGCAGAGGGGCAGGACGAGGCTCCGCAGGGCCTGAGAAGGGCCACCCTTCCAGGGGTTGTAGGGATGGAGCAGATAGCATGTGAGGATGCTTTCAAGCCGACCAGCATTACAAGAAAACGCAATCATTTCTGGTGAGTTTCCTTGCTATACACAAGCTCACAGGACATCTGTCCAATAGCATGGACTGAAATGAGCACAAAGCAAATTCAGCCAAGTCAGACTCTGTGAACAGCAGTTCCCCTTACCTGTGGTTTTGTATTCTGAGGGTTCAGTTACCTACGGTCCAAAAACATTACATGCAAAATTCCAGAAACAAGGGGGCCACATTCAAGCAACTTTTATCACAATATATTGTTATAATTTATTGTTATTAATCTTACTGTGCCTAATTTACAAACTAAACTTTTTCATGGTGTGTATGTATAGAAAAAAACATGGTGCATAGCCAGTTCAGAACTACCTGCAACCTGGATAAGGGGACCACAGGAGGTCCCTTCTCCACGCAGGCAGGCCACCAACAGGACTCACAACTTCCAGAGTACAGGGACTTAGAAGGCTAAGACACCAGGAGAACTGCCTATCCTTTGAATATTCAGGAGACACAGAAAGGGCACCAAAAGGCGTGTGGTGCCAAGGCCAGGAGCCCGGTTGCCCCAGGCAGGTGGGGAAGATAAACGTGTCTCCACCATGAATTTTAAAGTTGAACACTTCAGAGAACATAAATGATGCAGTCAAGATCTGTGATCACTTAAAAACCATAAAATGTTAAAAACAGCTAGTGATGAAAGGAAACAAAACAACAGAATTCTGTGATCCACCGACAGATCAACACCAACCTTGGCTGAAATAACAAGAAATGATCAAAAGAAAACAAAGTAGGAACTGAGAGCCTGTGAGGCTGGCAGGGAAGTGCAGCTGGTACCCACGCACACTCTGGGCGGGTTGCCTCCCTGCTGGGGCCCATCCCAGGACCATTCAATGACGTGAACACCTTAAATCAGACACAGTCAAATACATGAGCTGCAGGGAGGAGAGACGGGAAGTGAGCATGTAATGGGGACAGAGCTTTAGTTCAGCTGGGAAAGATAAGACAGTTCTCGAGACGGACAGGGTGTGACTGCAGGACACATGGTTAAGACAGGGAGGCTTTTTAATGGGATCTGTATTTTACCAACAGACGGTAGTGGACAACCAATGAAAACAACAGCACCATCACAGAACCGTGGGCAAGCTCAAGGTGGAAAGGCAGAAACAAGCTTCCCGCATGGAAAGAAACCCCCCGACTGAGCACTGCTGGGTATGTGGGGTTAGGAGGGAAATGGCAGAAGTTCATCATTTTCTTGGATGATGATTTTAATTTAACTCAGAGTGTAAAATTTTAAAGGTTTTATACACATAGGAAGTAAAATTAATGATGCTTCAATTCATATGTAGATAGTAAAATCACATTTTAAAGATATTTAAAATCCCTAGGACAATAGATGCATAGTTGGGTATATATACCAGTTGCACAATCCTCATAAAAATCAGAAATTCTAAATGCTCCCAAATCTGAAACTTTCTGTGCACTAACAGATGACACAAGACCTCATGTGATGGGTAATAGTCAAAACGCAGGAGAAATGTGGTATAAAATGACCTTTTGGCTAGTGCACAAGGTACATATGAAACATAACTGAATTTTGCATTTGGACTCAGACCCCATCCCCAAAACATCTCATTATGTATATGCAAATATTCCAAAATCTGGGGAAAAGAAAATCAGAAATCTGAACACATCTATCCCAAACATGTGGGATAAGGAATCCTCAACCAGTATTGGATTTCAGTTTTTCTATTACTTAGAAACTCCCAAGTAATTCACAGTTTTGTTTTCGGTTTGGTAGAACTTAATTACTATCTACCAAAGCATCATCCTGAACTACAAGGAACTACTCTTTAAATCTTTGAAATTTATGAAATGAGGTGAGTGCATAAATCTCATAATTACACAGAATGGCCAAAGATGTGAGGAAGGAGGTGGAGGAAAAGGAAGAAGAGGAAGAGGAGGGGAGGACGAGGAAGAGGCAGGGGCTATGGTTCCATGGGATCCTCCAAAGCTCCTGTTGCAACTTCATCTCCCATAAGACAGAGTGCATAAGCAAGACGAGCGAGACACGTACACAGGAGGGAGGGCAGGCAGGCGGGAAGCACGAAACAAATGCAGTGAACTAGTAACACTGGAGAAGGGGGTGAGGGTGCTCAGAAACCTTCACTGCAACTTTTCTACGTATCTGGAATTATGGCAAAATAAACGCTTTCTTAAAATTAAAGAAAATCAAATCCAGAAAACCCCAGGAGCTACACATGTTCCACCTCAGCAGGGTGGGAAAGGGACATAGCAGGGGCCTACCACAGCAAACTCGTCCCGGTCCAGCTGTCCGTCCTTGTCGATGTCACTGAGGTCCCAGACCTGCAGGGGACAGATCAGTGAAGGTTATATGGAGAGGAAGGGCCTGGGTGACAGCAAGCCCTGCCCACCAGAACACAGACTCTAAGTCCACAGAGCTCATGGTAAAGAGCCATCATCTGATGAAGCACTGATCACCCAGATCTGCTCTGCACTATGATCACTTTCTGTGACAAGCCTCATGATGCAATCATGTCCAAGGTTACACTTTAAGTTTTTGGTACTGGGGACTGAACCCAAGGGTGCGTAACCACTGAGCCACATCCCCAGTTCTTTTTTATTTTGGGACAGGGTCTCTCTAAGTTGCTGAGATTAGCCTTGAATTTGTGATCTTCCCGCCTCACCTCCCAAGTTGCTGGGATTACAGGTTATACACAATTAGGGTTATACTTTAAACAAGTCTGATTTTTTTCTTGACTGACTTACAAAGAAACCTTAGATGGAACAGATGTCTCTGATACTGGAATGAGTGGGGCCCCAAACACAAGCCCTACACACTCACACTGACCCAGCCCCTTCTACCACGTGCATGGTGGGACAGGCTATGGGCACTAGTTTAGTGTGGCTCAGCTCCTCTTCCCAAGACTAAATGGTGAGACAGGAGCCAGGGAATGTGCCAGGCCACTTAGCTCCTTGAAGACAGTAGACAGGCCTGGGTTTCAGATCATGTCCAAGGCTACAATCGAGGTGTCACCCTTCTGAGCCCTCCAGGACCAGCACACCTACCTGACCCAGGCAGCAATGTTCCTGGAGCAAAGTAGATGCCCAGGGTCCACCCATGCCGCTTCATGGGTCAGCACACCCCTCGCTTGTGCTCAGTCACTAGGACTTCGGTCCACAGAGGTCTCTCACATCTGGTACTCCCCAGCTCTGTGTGTCCCTGGGTGTGGGTGGCAGCTTCACTTCTGAGCCTGCCTCCCCATCCATGAAATAGGAGCATCCCAGTTCCTCCCTCATGAGCTGGAGGCACCTCTGAGCAGCACCGTGCCAGGCCCTGAGCCAGCCCGAATGCAGGAAGTCCTCCACCCACAGTCGGCTCTCGATGGTATGCGGCTGGGTACAAAGCAGGAGCTGTGAGTACCCGAGGGAGGGAGAATGGTGACAAGCCAGACAGCAGCAGTGAAGAACATGAAAAACCAACCCGTATCCACTTACCCTTCCCAGGACATCAAGAGGTAGCTTTGAGTTCATGAGGACTGGTTTGACCTTGTCTCCAGACAGCAAACCATTGATGGGTAACAGGCTTTCAAAAATGCCATCAAATTTCGCCTTTTCTTCCACCTAGTTGGAAAGAAATAGCCCAAGTGAGCTCATGAGTATGCCTGCGTGAGCATCCCAATCAAACTCAGACCCAAGGCTGAGTGGAACAGCCATGGACTCACCATGGCCCTTAGCTAAAAGCTCACAAGGATCTTAGTGCAGACTGGGCCCCTTGGGTGTCCAAAGTGAATTCACACCTTAATGGGAACAGCTCTCTGGCAACCTGGGATCCGGGGACAAAGTCAACAGGAGAGGGGAGCTGGCCTGGATCTTGCTCTGCCCCCGCTGCTGCCTGAGTGCACTTGGAGGGGCCTGGACAGCAGGACAGTGCCTTTGCTGGGAGACAAAAATGGTCCACTCTCTCCTACCCCCAAGGAGCCCACTGTGACAGGAAGGACAAAAACATGAACGGATTTTAGTTTTTAAGCAAATACTAATCAAATCCAACCTCAAACACAGGAAGTTCTAATAGTTAACCACAGGGCTGGGGATGCAGCTCCATGGTGGGGTTCTTGCCTAACATGTGTGAGGCTTGGGTTCCATCCCCAGCACCAAGGGGAAAAAATTAAAATGCTGGCAGCACAGAAAGGGACTGATGGCGAGAAGGGTCTGAGCACTGGATTTCAGTCTCCCCTCTGAGGGACATGAAGGCCCTTTGGAATAGAACAAAAGAGAGCCGGCCTCTCCCCTCACTCTGACCATATATGCAGGAGCCACAGGGCCACCAAGAATCCTCCCTCAACAGTGTCCACTGACACGTGAAAGGCTGAACACAATGTGTGAGAATGACATTCTGAGACGCTGCTATGACATGGGTGGACCCCGAGGGCATGAAGCTGAGCGAAAGAAGCTAGTCACAGGACAAGCATGGTCTTAGACTGGGAGGTACCCAGTCTAGTGCAATTCAGAGTGGAAGGGTGGCTACCAGGCACTGGGGGGAAGAGGGCATTGGTGTCTGAGGGGTGCAGAACTTCACTTTGGGAAGACAAGAGAGACAGTGCTGGAGACGGATGACAGGGATGGCAGCACAGCAACGGGAAAGCTGTACGCTTAGAAATGGTGAAGACGCTAGGTTTTAGGCCATCTGACATTCAAGCTTATACTGTACTCTACAACAATTAAAAATGTTTGGGGGGGATGCGACTCAGTGGTAAAATACTTGCCTAGCATGTGCAAGGCCCTAGGTTCAATCCCCAGCACCACAAGAAATAATAAATTAAAAAGTACATCTTCTAAAGGAAAAAAGCACCATCGGTAATAGCAGGAAGTGTGCATGCAGACATGGGCACACTAGCAGCTGCGAGCGCGAAGAGCCAGGGCTGCGCGTCCGGCTCCAGTGTCTGGTTCCTCAGCCATCACGCTTGCTGGCTCAGGGCCTCAGGAAGCCCGAGTGCTCGCCCGGGAAGCAAGCACTTGGCCCTCAGATCCACTCGCTCACTGCATCTTGAATGGACTGCACACTCCTCCTGACAGTCCCTCCTGCCCTGGCTCCTCTGCCAGGCTCCAGGACCCCTCGGCCGCCAGCTCTTGTACCGAGGCCTGAACATAACCCATGACAGAACAGAGCTGCAATGTTTCAAAGAATAAGATCTCTCGGGAGCTGTTTCTTGTGACAAAGCAGCTCATTTTCAATGTCTGGACTACCCAGAGAGGAAAGCCCACCAGAAGTGCAATCGCCAGGGGCCAAGTGCTTACTGGATTACAGAGGCAGCAACTTCAGACTCCTTGGACACATGAACCTCTTCCTACCCTGTCCCTGCCCCAACCCACCCCATTACATAACCTTTCCAAGAAGGTAACAAACCACCCGTGTACAAATGGGACTAAAGTGCTTGGGGTACCGGGGAGGTTTATCTTTAATTTATTACAAGACTATTATTAATTATTTAGGAAGTAAAAGTGAGCAAATCTGGAACTGGGGGTATGGCTCAGTGGTAGGGCACTGGCCTAGCATATATGTGAGGCCCTGGGTTCCATCCCCAGCACCAAAAAAAAAAAAAAAAAAAAGAGAGACTCAGGAGGAACAGAGGGGGAAGGCTCGCATGAAGAAGTGTGTCCTCAACCACACTCGTGTCCCTTAGGAGAAATTCTGTGCTTATTAGAAGACACAACATCAGCCACGACATCCTGTCTTTAAAAATAATATGGTATGTGCTAAGGGAGCAGCTTTCACAAAGCAATGAGAGCCTCAGAAAGGGAAGAGTACAAGGTGGAAACTGGCTGAAGACAAATCAGATGCTTCTGAGGCGCAGGCACAAGCAGGGTCCAGCCCCCTCCTGCATTCAGATTAACCAACACAAGCAGAGAAGCACAGGGCGGGCCCTAAGAGTGAAGGGTTACAGCTAAAGACTCTTCTCTTTTTTAATTTCATTGAAATGGGGTCTCCGTATGTTGCCCAGACTGGCCTTGAGCTTCTGGGCTCAAGTGACCCTCCTGCCCCATCCTCCAAGCAGCATACCACCATGCCCGGCTGTCACTACTGGCTTTTAAGAGCTCAACTTCCAAAACTTAGCTGCTTACCCTGGTAGGCAACTCCCAATTACAGTGAAAACGATTTTCATTTGAAAAGGTATTTCACCCAGATTCTGTGGTCCCTCAAACTAAAACAGAACAGATGATATACTCGTCCTACAAAATGGTTTGAACATCATGAATGGCTAGAGCAATTCCATGCAAAGGACAGTCAAGGAGCAGTTCCTGTTCACTTACCCTCACAGCCCAGGGGGCCTCTGCAGAAGGTGGCGTGACCATCAGAGGGCTACTGGTATCATGCTGAGGACAAACAGAAACATTCCCTTGTGACTGGCACGGAATTAAATTACAGCAGGAAGAGTGGACTGAAAAGGATCCGTATTTCAAAGAGCTTTCAAAAAAAATGGAAGACCTCAAAAAGTTTAACACAGAATCACCCCATGACCCAGCAACTCCACTTCCAGGTGGAGATCCAAAAGAAGTGAAAACAGGTGTTCAAACACATCTTTGTACATGAATGTTCACAGCAGCATCATTCACAATAGCCAAAAGGTGGCAACACCCAAATGTGCCTGAATGGATAGACAGAAACAAAACGTGGTCCATGATACAAGAGAAGAGTATCCAGCCGCAGGAGATAAGGAAGAACTCATCCACGCTGCAGCATAGATGGACCTGTGCTGCGGGACAGAGCCAGACACAAAAGGCCACACACTGTATGGCTCTGTTTGTAGAAATGCCCAGAGCAGGTGAATTCAGAGAGAAAGCAGACAGGGATTGCCAGGGGCTGCCGGAGGGGAATGGGAGTGATGCTAATGGGTCTCCCTTTGGAAAGATGGAAATGTTCTTGAACTAGACAAAGGTGATGGCTGCATGACACTGTGAATGTGCTAAGTATCAGAGATTTGGGTACCTAAAAATGTGAATTTCACCTCAACAAAAAAAGGAAAGTTAGGGGGCTGGGGAGATAGCTCAGTCGGTAAAGTGCTTGCCTTGTAAGCACAAGGCCCTCGGTTCGATCCCCAGCACCCAAAAAAAAAAAAAAAAGGAAGGTTAGGATGTGTCACAATGCATTCTACTGGCATGGATAACTAATCAGAGTTTTAAAAGGAAGGTGAGAGGAAACATGAGCTATGCGTATACACACGAGCACATGTGGCATCGGACAAGCATGAATGAGAAGAGTTGGACACTCACGAATTTAGGCGGCGGCATGCTTAGACTCAGATTGCTCAAGGTGACTTCATGGCCACTCTGTGCACAGGCCACCAGTCTCAGTGCAACATAGAAACCCTGCAAACCCAAAGAAAAGGGGAGGTGTCAACACCACAGGACCAAGGATGGCAGGGAACAGCGGGTTTCAGGAAAAGAGGGATCTGACTTCAACAATGAACACTGTGCAAGAGCCAAAGTGACCCCCCCCCAGGATGCCAGGGACAGCAGTATGCTAACGTGGACCTGCGCATCCAGAATGCGATGAGATTTCAAACAAACGTACTTAAAAAAATGGGCTCCTAACACTTAGGTATTACTACATAAAGCAACCAATTAAAATGCTTTAGGTAGCAAGGGACGGATCAAATGTGTGTTGTGCTGCTGGGGATACAGCTCAGTGGAAAAGTGCTTGCCTAGCACATGCAAGGCCCTGAGTTCCATCCCCACCACCACAACAATAAGTAAGTAAAGAAAAATTAATATTAAAATAAGCAATTGGAAGTAGATACAGATGTTTAGGAGTTTATATTCACAATTCACCATGACCTGTTGGCCCTGCTGAATGAGCAGCTTTCACTCACCCCCGGGGCCTGATGTGGACTTTGCCTCCCACACCGGGACAGAACTTGAACTAGGTCATCAGGTCCTCCCCATTCACCTCCTCGCCCAGAACCAGCCATGCCATCAGCTTACTGGCCTTCCTGGGCATCACCTACATTTTTTTATTTTTTACTTATTTATTTTTTAAATGGGTCAACTGGTCTAAGAACAATGACTATTCTAAATAATTCTTCAAAGGGGCAATAGATCTGCCTTTCTCAGGCTGATGTCCACAGAAGAGGCCCTTATATAATGTGCAGTACCACAGAGGGGTGCTGAGAAAGGGGGACAGAAGTAACCTTAAAGGAACTGCTTTAGGGAAGGGAACAGGTTTCTTTTGCACAAGAATTCTCAGCACCTTTAATGTGCAGAGAGGCATTCATCTCACGATGGGAGAGTGGAGTGTGCCTTCTGGATGGATGGATCAAGGGCCGTGGAACCCAAGAACAACGGACCTTCAAATGCAGTTTGCAGAAAGGCCCACTAACTTACATCTTAGATGTACTTACATAAATTATAAGTACAGTACTACAAAATCCCAGTTTTATGTGTTCAATCCCCAGCACCACAAAAAGGGAAGGAAAAAAAAAAAAAAAAAGGATTTTCCATTTATAAAACATTCTTGAAATGACAAAATCATTGTGATGCAGAACAGCCCAGTGCCTGCTGGAGGTTACAGTGACTGCCAAGGGGGCAGCACGAGGAGATCTCTTTGGGTGCCAGACTGTCCCGAGTCCTGATGTGGTGGTGGTGGTTACACAAAGCTATGTGTGAGATAAAACTTCACAGAACTTCAAGCCACGACCGAAGAGAGACTACTGGAGAACCCCGCTGAAGTTGCCTGGCTTCCGTGGCTGTGCCATCGTTACAGGAGATGATGGCTGGGGAGAGCTGAGGAGAGGTACACGGGAACCCTCCAAACTGTTTTTGTAACTTTTCCAAGAAGCTAGAGTTATTTCAAAATAAAAAGTCTTAAAAACATTTTAATCACTGACAAGATCACAAAATATTAAAAGATAAGCTGACCAAGAGAAAAGGCACCAAGTATTTAAAAGACCTTCCTTCAAAGTGAAAACTTTCCACTTATAGTTTGAGAGCTGTGTTTTGGTCTGATAACCAGTGACAGCGGAGAAATGTCCATGGAGGAAGTTCAGAGGTCACCCAGCCTAAGGGGGCGCTGGCCCGGCCCCTCCCCTTGCTCTGAGTGTACGTGTATATACCTGTTTGTCCAAGAACCCTTTACCTTCTGGGTCAGCCAAGTCCCAAATCTGTGGAAACACAAAAATGCCCGTGAGTGTGACTGGCGAATCACCACACGTGTGTTAACAGAAACGAGAGGCATTGCCCCCAGTCTGCTGTGGGCCTTTCAAACCAACAGCACTGCCAGAGAGGCCCACCTGCAGCAGGCGAATGCTCTGCCCACAAGCACACAGCCAGTGGGTGGCAGGGCCTGGAGAACCTTAGGTCCACTCGACCCCAATGCCCGTGATGTTAACTGCATGATTCCGCCCCAGCATAAATCCACAAGCTATCAGACCCCAAAAGTGCTCAGGTCTCTTGTCTGCTACCTAAGGAGAGATGGTGGTTGCTCTCTAGACATTTGGATCTAGCATTTTTAAAGCCCAGGGGCTCACAGTGTCCAGGCCACTGCCCAGGAGACAGGGTCCCAGGGAGAAGCATCTGGTAAGTGGCCTCCACCTGCCAGGGGACGGCCGAGCAGTTGCAGAAACCACTCTTCGTCTTCACTTACCTTCCCAAGGATGATGTCTGAGAGTCCCGACTTCTTTAGAAAAAGTGCAGCCTCGCTCGCCCCAACTCTCCCTGTGTACGCAGGATCCACCTGAAGTGGGACACCAAGAGTGACGATGACTCTTTAGCAAATGGGCAACAGGTAAGCAGCAGATCAAGGCAACTGTTTGCTAATTATTCAGAGGACAGGAAAGGACAAGAAGCCCCTTCAGTGGGGCTTCAATTTGGGATTGTGCTTCCAGTTCTATCACTCTCTGGTTCACCTAAGAAGACACCAGCTGGCTGGGCTGTGGCTCAGTGGAAGAGCGCGTGCTCAGCACGAGCAGGGCCCCGGGTTCCACCCCAGCGCCAGTCAACCAACCAACCAAGAAAGATGTAGGCTAAACTTACCTGCTTATAGTAAGATTCATACAGTGGATTTCCACTGGGAATCTGTAAACAAAACCACAGATATTAATTAGTCAAAAGTGGACACACAACCGTGGGAACAAAAATTATTACTCCCCCCAATCAATTGTCTGTCTTTCTTTCTTCCTTCCTTTCTTTCTCTTTCTTTCTTTCTCACTTTCTCTCTTTCAAGATGAGGTCTTGCTGCATTGTTCAGGCTGGCCTAGTCCTGAACTCAAGTGTGTACATTAAAGTCTGTCCTCAACCCACAAAGCAATTCCATCATTACCAAGATACACTGTTGTCTGGCTCCAAAAGCAGAACAGAACAGGAGTTTGTGCACATGATCATGAATTACTTGGCATGCAGGCTGCCAACTGGTTTCCCTGCCTTGGGTCTTGTCCTAACCTATCCTGTTCACCCTCCACCAGCTACCTGTGTGACAGCACAGAAAAGCACACTGATGGGCACCCACAGGGAGAGAACTGGTCAGTGATCCCTCCCACTACAGCAGGCAGGAAACTCAAAGTACTCAGTTCAGCACTGAAGGCAATCCATGCTCCAGCCCCCGGGGTTCCTGAAACACTGCTGTCCAGAGAAGGTAACCACCTCGTTGAGGGTCACCCAGCTAAGCAAGGCCACGCAAGGTCATGTCTGGATCCAACCTGACCAGCAGCCAAGTCCACACAGCTCCCATGTCCACCACCTCTCTTGTTGACCTCAACAGGCCATCCCTCAGTGGGGAGAAAGAGACATCTGGGAGATGTGCAGCCTGCTCGGAAATCAAGGAGCCACGGAAATGTTGGCTGTGAAAGGCTCCCAAATGTTGGTATGAGTTACTGAGCACTGTGGGTTGAACATGCCCCACAAAGTTCATGTGTGGAAACTTCACCTCCAGGGTAACAGGGAGAAGGAGCACTGGCTGCGAAGTGGGATTACAGTGTTTGTCAATACTTCCTCAACACCATTATCAAATTTTCATAATGAATAAAGCCAGGGAAGGAGGGTCACTTCGATCAATGATTATGATCAATGGCTGTGAACCATCACTTGCAACGTGATGCCTGAAAAAGATCATTCAGTTTAAACATAATGCCCAGGGCTGGGGAGATAGCTCAGCTGGTAGAGTGCTTGCCTTGCAAGCACAAGGCCCTGGGTTCAATCCCCAGCACCGCAAAAAAAAAAAAAATAATAATAATAATAATAATAATAATAATGCCCAGATTACAGTCAGTTTCTCTGGGGGACACCAACACCTGTGAGCAGATAAAGAAGTACAGGCAGGGTGCAGAGGGGCATGCCTACAATCCCAGCAGCTCAGGAGGCTGAGGCAGGAGGAATGCAAGTTCGAGGCCAGCTTGGACAACTTAGTGAGACCCTACCTCAACAAAAAAACAGTTGGGGATGTAGCTCAGTGGCAGAGCACCCCTGGGCTCACTCCCCAAAAAGGAAAGTGCAGAGAAAAATGCCAAGACAGAATGAAAATAGGAGGAAAGAGCAAGAAGATCTGCAAGTGGAAAGGGGAACGTCAACATGAGAAGGAGGGCTGGGGGTGGGAAGAAGACCCCACTGGGAAAAGGAGCGGGCTCCATCTCCAGCACCTCCAGAAAAGGAAAAGGGAAAACCCTGAAAGGGCAGAAAAACCAAAACAATATGGAAAAGCAGAGGTCAAAGAGCAAAGACAAAGCAAAAACGAAGTGCACAAGCCCTGGTATAGCAACTCAGAACAGTGGCCCCGACTGGTTCCTCCCCAAGTCCAGAAGCCTTGCCTGACACTGTCACTAGGAAGTGATGCAGAAAGGACCAAGGGCGACTGCCACCCTTAGCTTCTTAGGACCTTATTAGCTAGCAGTGTCCACTCATCACCTTCTGTGTGACTCCTGAGTTTAAAACTCTGGCATGCTTCCAGAACACATCTCCCCAGAACAGTGAAACCAGCAGAAAGGAGACAGTCAGTTACAACGTCAGAAAAGGCCAGGTGCAGGTAGCATATCACCTGCCACTGACCCTCAGACACCAGAGGTCCTCATCTCAGAGGACAAAGTTGCCCTTCCCACCAACATGAGACTCACTGACCTCAAATACATTCCAGGGCTGGGTTTTTTGTTTTTTGTTTTTAAAGATTCCATGGTAATCAAGATTCCAAATTAATTAATTCCAGGGGGAAAAAAGAGTTATGGCATTTGGAGCAAAAAGGATTATTAACATCTGTCTTAAATATCCCAAATGCTTAAGAGTGACAAGATTCATGATCAAGAGAAAAAACCCTGAGTAGTCTGGAAAAGTCACTGGAGCACATGATCCCAACCCCTGATGGCTGACTGTCCACACTAAGGCTAATCCAGGAAGAATGTTCCAGCATTCAAGAGCTGGGTGTCAGTCCCCAGACGTCTACATCTGATGAAAAACCATGAGAGATGGCGTAGCCGGATGGAATCTGTTTGGGTAACCTGGGACAGCAGCGCAGCTAGAAGTTTTCATTTAACTGCACATATTTCAGGTACTACAAAGGCAGAAGAGGGGCTGGGGCTGGCGCTCAAGGGCAGAGTGCTTGCCTAGCACGTGTGAGGCACTGGGTTCCAACCTCAGAACCACATAAAAATGAACAAATAAAGGCAGGCTGTCCATTCACAGCTACAAATTTTTTTTTAAAAAAAGCAGAAGAGGGGAGAGAAGGGGAAATATCAAGACACAAAAGCCCACTTCCTCTTCTCCTTCTTCCTGAGGACAGTGGAACCACACGTGCAAGCTGCCCTGAAGTGTCTGCCACAGAGTGTGAGCACACTGCTACATCACAGGACCCCAGCCATGGGCACTTGCATCACCAGCATCTGAGCGGAGACCTTGGTCACAGCCAGGCTGTGGCTTCTAACAGAAAGCCTCATGGCTGCTGGGAAACCCTCCCCAAAATGCCCATCTTCACCCAGCCCAGACGGGGCCAAGCTCAAGGCAAAGGCGGAGAGGGTACGGACCAGGGGACAAGACTTTCAGTGTAAGAGGTTGCAAGTGGCAGGGTGACGGCTTGAGGAATGAAGGAAGTATGACAGAGCCATCCCTGGGGTAACGTTCTGCTTCCAGCCAACTGCACAAGGAGGACGCCATCTCCACCTCTGCAGTGTCTGAATTATTGATGAGGTTCCACGTAGCTCTCCGCTCGGCCTTTCGGACGCCCTTCACATCTTAAAAGACTAAGAGAGACAACACACAAAGTTCCTGTGGCCTACCATTTATCCGCCAGCCTAGAAACATTTCACAGGTGGGATGACAGAGGGGGCACATCAAACAATTTCACATCTCTCTCCTGTGAAGGCTTTATAAGGCCACAATTTGCAAGAGTGATTTTAACTTGGCAGAAAACCGGTCAGAGGTGGAACACAGCAGTCCACAGTGAAAGAAAAACCTCGGCAGGGGAGTGTGTGCTAGCAGCCCCTAATCCTCAGCTCTAACCCCTGCACCTAGCCAAGGCAGAACTCCGCCCCAGCCTTTACCAGGTCGTCTCCTGCCAAAATTCCCCTCTGCCTGGAAAGTAGCGATGGTTCCCAGCTTATAATGGCTCCACTTATGACTCTTCAACTTTATCAGGGTGCAAAAGCAATAGGCATTCAATAGAAACCATACTTCAAATTTAGATTTTTTCTCTCAGCTTCCCAAGTAACTGAGACTATAGGTGCCGCCACCATACCTAACTCTAAAATAACTTGTATTGGGGAGGGGTACTAGGAATTGAACCTGGGGGTGCTTACCTCTGAGCTACATTCCCAACACTTTTTATTTTTTATTTTGAGGCAGGATCCTACTAAATTGCCCAGGCTGGCTTTGAACTTGCAATCTTCCTGCCTCAGCCTCTGGAGTCACTGGGATTATAGGGCTGCACCACCACATCTGGCTTATGATATTTTTGAAGCAAATTAATTTCATTTTAAAACTTTTAGAAAAGTAACTGTAATTCCTTGTCCTGATAATTGGTGGATCACATTTGCTTAACGTTCACATATCCAGTACTTTGTTTAATTCTCCCAACAGTATTCTGGAGCAGGCGTTACTGCTATGCCCAATTTAAAAGTGGGAAAATGGAAGTTCCCTCGCCTAGCTAGGGTCAAATAGGCAAGAATGGCAGAGATGGAAGACACTCAGGTTGGATGGCCCTGAGGTCAGACCCTAACTTACTACATACTTTGCAAAGACAGCCCAGGCTCGATGGAGCCGGGTGCTACACCGGAGGACAGTCTCACGGGCACGCTGGTCTGCGAAAAAGCACATGTGGGACTAGATGACGGTTCACTAAACAGAGAGGGCGAAGTGCGAGCCTGAATGGTACTGCAAATCATCTTGAAAAGCGGAGTGGCCTGCCATTTCCCCAGGAAAGCTGAGGCCCCTTCACAGCTGTGTTTTCCAGGGTTGCTGCCAAGTTCTGCAGGAAGTGAGGCACACACCAAAGACATCCTGATCTCAGCTGCGACTTCGAAAAACAGATGCTGATGCAAAAAGAAGTGTTGCCTGGAGACGTGTTCACTTACTAACCCCTGCACTTTTTGCCCTCCCCTTTGACTTCCCCATGGGCTGGCTGCGTGCTCAGCTCTCTAGGCAAGCTGGCCTGCAGTCTGTGGGTGAGCAAACCCAGCTGGGTCACACAGCCAGCACATGGCAGAACTGGGACTTAACTCCATAACGTCCAACACTGGGGCACACCTCACCTCACGCCCCACCCCCAACCAAAGAGTGCTCTCCAACTGATCAGAAGTTGCAGAACTAGAACTAATAAGAGAAGCACTACCCCAAGGAAGTCAAGACGCGGGAAGTAGGGAGGAGTTTTGCAGATCACAGGGAAAAGACAGGATCTAACCAGGGGCACTTTACCAGGAGCTACAGTCACAGGCCTTTTATTTTTTATTTTGAGACAGGGTCTCACCAAGTTGCTGAGGCTGGCCCGGAACTTGCACTCCTCCCGCTTCAGTCTGCAGAGTTACTGGGATTACAGGAGTGTGCCATGCCACCATGACTGGCAGACATCTCAATTTAAAATAAACTGAGGGGTTGGTTGGGGTCATAACAGTAGGAGAGAGTGTGCTTAGCATGCACGAAGCCCTGGGCTCGATCCCCAACACCAAAAGAACTAAAAATTAAAATTAAAAAAATATAAGAGAAAGGCAATCCAGACAGAAGAGATGTGGCAATGGTAGGTGGAAAATGTTCCACCTCACTAGTAATTTAAGTATAGGCTAGAAACGCCTATCAAAACTGTTTAGGACCAGAAGTGTTCTGGGTTTTGTCAAATCATGGAACATCTGTAGGTACACAATGAAATATCTTGGGTTTGGGACCTAAGTCTAAACAAAAAATTCACTTAACGTTTCACATGCTCCTTAAACACAGACTTAAGTAATTGTACAAAATATTTTTAGTGCATCTGCACTTTGACTGCAATCTGTCACAGGAGTCAGGTGCACAACTCCCCGTTTGTGGCATCATGTTGGCATCAAAAAATTTCAAAATTTGGAGCAATTTCAGGTTTTGGGTTTTCTGATTAGAGATGCTTGATTTGTATTACAAAATAAAAATGGTGGTGTCAGTTTTTGTTGTCAGTTTGGCAAAGTCAAAGACAATTATTATGCTGGCTTGTAAAGGTAGAAAATATAAATCCTGGATACAGGTGGGAATGTAAATTAACTTGGTCTTTCTGGAGGGCATGTGAGTCGAAATGTGTGCACCCTTTACAGCAGGTTAGCATGATTCCTCCCAGTCTCCAGAAAGATTTTTTGTAAATAGGAGATTATTCTAAAATGTATATAGAAAGGTGGAGAGAGCAAACGGCTAAAACACTTCTGAAATAGAACAAAGCAGGAAGAATTACTCTACCTGAGTTAAAGATTTACTATACAGCTTCTATATGGCATAATACTGCAGAGGCCAGACACACAGAGCAAGAGAACAAAACAGAATAGAGAGCCCACAAAATACGCCCAGTTGATAGAGAGAAAGAGAGAGAGAGTGTGTGTAGGGATGGAACCCAGGGAGCACATGCTCCAGTACATGCCAAGTGTGTACCCTACCACTAAGCCTGACCCCAGCCTCCTTCCAGCTGATTTTTGGCTAAGATGCAAAAGCTATACAGGAAGAATAGCCTTTACTTCTTCTTCTTCCTTTTTATTACAGCATTATAATCATACATGGTATTTGGGTTCCTTTTGACAAAATTATACATGCAAGGAATCCTATACACAAATTAATTCAAACTGGATCATGAACTAAAGCAAAAAAAAAAAAAAAAAAACACAAAAATATAAACCTTTCAGGAAAAATTATAGGAGAAATTTTTCAGGATCTAGGATGAGGCAACAAATTCTTAAGACTTGACATCAAAAGTCCAATTCATAAAAGAAAGACTGATAAATTCAATTTTACCAAAATTTTTAAATGTTTGCTTTGTAAAAGACCTATATAAAAAGATGAAAAAACAAGCTACGGACTAGGAGGACATATTTCAAAGTATCCAGCAAAGAACTAGCATCTAAAATATACAGAAAATCAGCCAAGCATGGTGGCACACACCAGTGATCCCAGCCTCTCAGGAATTCCAGACAGGAGGATCGCAAGTTTGAATCCAGTCTGCGCAACTTAGCAAGACCCTGTCTCAAAATAAAATTTTAAAAAGGTCTGGAGATGTAGCTCAGTGGTAAAGCACTTGCCTAGCAAGCACAGGGCTCTGGGGTCAATTTCTAGGACTGTAAAGAAATAAAACAAAATAATATTTGAAAGTGTCAACGAAGCGCATCTCTGTCTACCCTCCAAATTAAAATAAATAAATACAACAAAAATACATGAAGAATTCTCAAAACTTAACAAAAGGAAAAAAAAACACCACAAACCAATTAATCAGAACATGGGAAAAAGGCATGAAGGGACATTTCCCCAAAGAGGATACACAGATGGTAAATAAGTATATGAAAAGATGCTCGACATTATTAACACAGAAATTTAATTTAAAGCTGCAGTGAGATGCCACTTCAAGTCCATCAAAACAGGATAACCAATGACAACTCAAAGCAAGGACACAGAGAAACTGGACCACCCACCCACTGCTAGAGGGAATACGAAAAGTACAGTGCTGGCAAACAGCTCGGCAGTTCCTTTTAAAAAGCTAAACACGGGGCTGGGGATCTAGCTCAGTTGGTAGAGTGCTTGCCTCGCATGCACAAGGCCCTGGGTTCAATCCCCAGCACCAAAAAAAAAAAAAAAAAAAAAAAAAGCTAAACACGCAGGGCATGGTGGCCCTGTAACCCCAGCGGCTCTGGAGGCTGAGGCAGGAGGATCACAAGTTCAAAGCCAGTGTTGGCAACTTAGTGAGGCCCTTAACACTTAGCAACTTAGTGAGACCCTGTCTCTAAATAAAATATTAAAAAGGGCTGGGGATGAGGCTCAGTGGTTAAGCACACTGGGTTCAATCCTCAGTTCCAACACCCCCCCAAAACAAAAACCCTACATATACAACTACACACAAACCAACTACTGTCCTGGGCATCTACCCCTGAGAAATGACTTGTGTTCACACAACATCCTATACACAACGTTCACAACAGCTTCGTCATGGCCCAATCTGGAAACACTGCAATGTCCTGTAACAGGCAATTAGTTCACCACGACTAGTTCAATAACCTGTGGTCCAAGCACACAAGCACATCACAGAACACTCGGCAATGAAAAGGAATGAGGGTTGGGGATGCAACTCAGTAGCAGACTGTGTGCTTGATGCACCTGATGCCCTGGGTTCCATCCCCAGTATCATGACAAAAAATTAAAATTAAAAAAAAAAAAAATGAACTATGGGTACACAACAACCCAAATGAATCTCCAGAGAATTATGATGACTGAAAAAGGCCAACCCAAGAGGCTCCCTGCTATGACTGCTATCATGTAACATTTTAAAATCTGATAAAATTACAGAAACAAACAGGTTCACGGGTCGCCAGGGATTAAGGACAGGATGGAGAAGTGGGTGTGGCTATAAAAGGGCAAGGAGAGGGATCAGCTCTGCACCTGACTGTATCAATACCAATATTCTGGTTGCAACACTGTCCCACAGAGAAGCAAAACTCTCCACTGGAGTCACTAGGGTAAATGGGTCTCTGTGTTATTTTTTACAACTGCAGTGCATCTACAATAATCTCAAAATTTAAAAAGTTTGTGGTACTTGTTTTGCTTCTAACAGACTTGGAGACCTAACAACTAAATGTAAGGTGACATTTTTAGACAAACAGGAAAATGTGAATGTGGACATTCGTTGCATAAGCTGTGATAACGGCACCGTGGTCCTATAAAGTAAAATGGTCTTAACTCTTAAGAAGTGTATGCTAAAGTGTGATTTCTACAATTAAAAAACCTGGGAAATAAAAATGTGTATGTGGGGTGTGGCTGTTGGGGGTAGTCACGGGATGGCAACAGGTGCAAAGAGATTGTAAATTGCTGCTATTTATCCTAAGTAGGTGATGGGTCACGGGGGTCCATTCAACTCTTCCCTCCACTCTAGTGTTTGAATTTTCATGTAATTAAAGACCGCTGGTGCATGTATTTCTGTTTTGGCAAAGACCTAAATGGTCAAGTTGCTTAAGGGTTAAGTGTCACAAATCATCCCATGTGTTGGTGCACGCCTGTAATCCCAGAGACTCAGGAGGCTGAGGCAAGAGGACTGCAAATTACAGGTCAGTCTCCTCACCTTAGCAAAGCTCAAAAGTAAAGAGGCTGGGCACAGTGGTGCACACCTGTGGTCCCAGCGACTGGGGGAGGGGGCTGGGCAGGAGGATACCAAGTTCAAAGCCAGCCTCAACAACTTAGCAACTCAGAGAGACCCTGTCTCTAAATAAAATACAAAGAAAGGGCTGGGGATGTGGCTCAGTGGTCAAGCATCCCTGGTTTCCATCCCCAGTACTGGAAAAAAAAATAAGTGTGTTGCAGGGTGTGGGTTGTGTCATAAATAATTGCCACTGACAGGGTCATGCTTTTATCAAACAATAAAAACTAGCATTGCTGAGCTGGGTGTGGCTTGCCTGGCCCATAGGAGGCCCCATTCCCAGCACCACAGAAGGAAAAAAAAAAAAAAAAAAAAAAACAGTGTAGGCCTAAAGACCTGATCAACTGCACAGGAGGGCAGGAGGTCATTGGCTTTCCCTCCTCGAGGGCACAAATGCAGACAGAGAAGGGTTGGAAACAGTCCAGGACTGGTTAAGCCAATAATAAATGGCTGTCTCCACAGAACAGAATAATACTTCAGAACAAAAAAAAAAAAAAAGAGGAATGTTCATGAATGGGATGTGACTGCCACGCTTTTGCTGAGTGAGAAGGAACCAGCACACTCAGTGTGGGCTGGCTTCTAAGCACGAGGTGCCGCAGCTCCCCAACACCTAAGCCTGGCAGGACAGATCCCACGCTGCAGGGATTTCCACTGGCAACTGCTTTGCTTCCTCCTGTGTTCCCTGGGGTTCTGGTAGCAGCAGTCGAAGAGGGAAAAGAAGAATGCAAGGAGCAGGATATAAAGATTCTTGAAATCCATCCAGGGACCAAATGATTGCCAAGGAGAGGGACAGCTAAAGATGGATGCACCCAGGACACAGGGCCTCCACCCAAACAAGACAGAACTCAGGGCCTGCAGCGGGGACGTGGGGCAGTGATAAAGCCTGCAGTCCCCACCCCGATGGAACCAGGGGCAGCAGAACCACCCCCTAGGAGTCTAGACTCTTGAGCAGGTGTCACAGCGAAGGAGACGCCCCAGGGGCTTGGCGCGTGGGCAGAAGGATTGAAAGCCTCAACTGCAGGGTTTTCAGGAGGAGGCCTTCACTTGCAGCCTTCCTCCATGGAAACGGAAGTGAGGGAGGAGCAAGGGTCCCTGGGGCAGCCTCCATGCCCATGCAGCTCTGGGACAGGCCTCGTGGTTCTGCATCTCTCAGCTGTCCCCTGCTCTCTTGCTTCGCTAAGAGAAGCAGTCCCACACAGAGATCAACAGTGACACCAGGCAGGCGCAGACTAGAGTCCTACCCCACCACTGGAATGCTGTGCAACCCCAGGAAAGCAAGACCCCTCTCTATCCCTCAGCTTCTGTATGAGGACAATGACAGTGAGCATTCTCACCCCTGGGGACTCACTGATCACAGGCGGTTGTGATTCCTTTTCCTTCCGTCCTTGCTCTCTTTCCACCAGCTCCAAGTGAAAATGTAACCGGTTCCCAGAAATGACCATTCCATCCTGGTTCCACCCAAGCCACCCCCTCCCCCTGCTCTTCACAGAAAATCCCCAAAAGAATGGTCTGCCCTGGACTTGCCGGCCCTCCCCTCCTGGACTTGTAATTCATTCGCACACTCACTCAAAGAGGAGATGCTGGGTTCAGGCTAAGAAAAGGCCCTGGGATATCACACGTGTGGGGCAGAGATCTGGGCTTCTGGAAGGGGAGACAGGTGGGCCAAGGAGGCCAAGATTACACCACAGAGGCTGTGTGACATGGTGGTGGTGGTAAGCTCCTCCAGAACCTGAGGCCAGGGTCAGGGATGAGCCAGGCAGGCTCTGGGACAGAGAAGGCAGGCAGGGCTATGGGGAATTCACCAAGTTCCCAGCCAGGTGGAAAAGCCCGGATGTCATTCCAAAGTGAGATGAAGCCTCCGAGTGGGGAGCAGCAGACCAGAGGGCGGATGGGGAGGGGGAGGAGTGGAAGGCAGTGAGCAGGAGAGACGGCTGCAGTCGTCCAGCAGGATGGGGCTCAGGAGCGGGGCAACTCCTGTGCGGAAGGAAACAGCGAACTGGGTACCAGGCCACCTTTAACCCTGTTTCTCTGGGAGGTCCTTAAGAGGCATGGGGACAGGCTGTGGTCTGCACCCCAGCAGCGTCTGAGGGCTACCTCCCCCAGGCACCACCATGGTGCAGGTATGGCTATGAACCAGGGGCCCCCAGCTGGCCTTGAGGACATCATGAGACACAACAAAACACACAGGGCTGCCAAGAGCTGTAAGGAATAGACAGGACAGAGGGCGACTCTGCAGCCTGCAGCAGACACACACCCACCATGGTGGCAGGCAGCCTGGGAGGCAGCACCTCCACCGCTGAGCCTGCCCAAGAAGACAGTCTAACAAGGCCAAGGAGCACCCATGTGGAAGCAGGGGAGGAAGGCGGCCTGTGATGGAGGATGAGGGGAGCACCAAGAGAGCCGGGGGCCAGGGCAGCCACGCTCGGGGCAGGAGGGATGGAAGAGGACAGGGGCCCAGGCAGCAGAGGGGAGATTCCTGCCGCTCCTCCTGAACACGCAGCTTAAGAGCAAAAGTGGCACAGGCTCCAGGTGTCCCTTGCTGCTGCTGACCAGACTCCCAGGACACTGCTCCCCCCAGACATCCTGCATTTCATGAGCAAGGCCCTGCGCTGACTCAGAGGGGCCAACGGGAAGTGTATCCAACACAGCAGGGTCCCTGCCACCTTCCAGGAGGATGCCCACTCCCTCAGTGCTCCCAACTTTCCCCAAATGTGCCCTGAGCCATCTCCCTGGGTTCCAATGTCCTCATCATCTTCTGACCCTTGGCCTTTCTTTCCCTCCTACCATCCCCTAACTAAGCATAGGACCCAGAAACTGGAATCTGGAAGCATCTGGCCTCCTACTGGAACGTTCCTGGCCTAGCACGGACTCCCAGATCCTGCCCTAACCAGGTCACATCAGCCTCGCTGGCCTCCTGTGTCCTCTTGATCCCTGGTGGTGGCATCATCTACCTCCCTATGCCCATTGTTTCTGACAGTGCAGTCATTCACTCCACATGGCTTGGGTTCTTCAGACCTCAGGCACCAAACCAGGCTCCCGGATTTCATGGTCTGCAGAGACGTCTCTAGAGCCACGGGTGCCGGGGTCAGGTCAGAGGGCACACACACAAGTGCAGAAGAGCAAATGCACTGACAGCAGTGGTGAGAAGAGGACGAGGACCCAGCGGTGTCCTAGTGGGGAAGGAGGGAGGGCGGCCTCCCACCCTGGGCTCTCCGACGCCATCCTCCACCACACATGCTGCAGCCTGGATGCCAGCCTTCCCTCCAGGTCCTTGGTACACAACCACGGCCCTGCTCACAAAGCCCTCGTGGTGTCCAACGGAGAGGACGGTCCAAACCCTCAGCCCAGTCCTGGAAGTGCTGCCCAGTCATCTCCTCCCCTGCCTGGCTAACTGCACTCAACACACACGTGGGCACATCCGCGCTCACACATGCACACCCGTCCGTGCTCACACACGTACACTCCTCCACACACTTGTACACTCTCACAGCCTCTAACACACACATGCACACAAAGCCTGCACACACATACAGACGCTCCTCAATATACGACAAGTGAGGTCCCGACAGATGGTGCGCCGAGCCCACCTAACTGGCTGAACCTGTGAGCTTAGCCACAGCACGCTGGAGTGTCGGGAACTGGGACCTTGGGGCTGGCCAGGAGCTGCGCTTGCTGCCACTGCCTGGCATCAGGAGAGAGAGAGGCCACATGCTGCTAGCAAGGGGAAAGATCCGGATTCACAACTCCAGCTACAGTTTGTATTGAATGCGTATTATTTTCGTACCAATTTCATATCAAAAAATCCTAAATCAGTGCTGGGGTGTAGCTCAGCGGTAGCGCGTGCCCAGCACATACAGACCCTGGGTTCAATCCCCAAAACTAAAAAAAGAAAGATCCTAAATCAAACCACATAAGCCAGGGGCCTCCAGCACCCTGACACACTGACGTGTGCTCAAACACAGAAACTCACACTCACACACTTGCACACCCACACACACCACGTCCTCCCTTCCCACCAGGCAGATGCTCTACCAAGCGCGCACTGCACTTGCCACCCCTGGTGGCCCTTGTCTCCCACATGTACTCCATGTGCCTGGGGGGCAAGTGCCTCCAGCCCAGCACCAAGCCCTGCTCCAAGACATCCCCTCCGCTCCCCCACTGGAAGGAGTCTCTCCGTCCATGCTCCCCAGTTCCCTGCTCAGGGAAGCCACACATAAGATCTCATCCAGGGAAAGGTTACCGTGGCAACCCACTCCCCCTTCGGACACATGTTATGCTTTGTGGGACAGGAGGAAAGGCTCCTCCTGGCCCGCCCCCATGCTGTGGATGGAACCAGGGCCTGGCCCATGCTAAGCCCGCACTCTGCGACTGAGCTCTACGCCCAGCCACGCGGGTTCATATTTACTTCACCTTGTGTGAGGCTGTGCCACCTGTAAGCAGGCCATTAGTAATGTCCCTAAGTGAAGCGTGAGATCCAGGTGGGGGATGAGGAGGGGCGCAGGTGGCAACATGGGGCCAGAGTAGTCAGGGCACATGAGGACACAGCTCTACCTCTGAGCAGCAGTGGAGACAAGCTACAAAGCCTCTCGAGGCCTCAGTGTGCCCGTTGTAAAAAGAGGATGACTCGGGCCTGCCCCCAGGGTTACGCGAAGTATCAAAGGAGAATGTGTGGCAACACACTCTGCCAAAAACCCTGTCACATCTCTCACATGGTTGTGACAAGTTATTATCATTACTGGGATGGAGAAGCAGGCTTTATTTACAAGGACTCAGAGCAGATGGGAAGGAAGACAGGCAAGGCTCGTCACACCAACATGATGGTCCTTACCACTGCCCCGCAAGTGATTTTGCCAAATTATAACCAATTTCACCAAATGTTGGGTACACCATAGTACATATCACACTCATTTTTCTCTGCTTTCTCTTCTTCTGGTTATTTTTGAGTTGGGGTTTTGCTGTGTTGCCCAGGCTGCTCTTTACCTCATGAGCTCAAGCGATCCTTCTGCCTCAGTCTCCCGAGTAGCTCAGGGTACAGGCACGGGTCACTGCACCCGGCTCATTTTCTCTCTTTTAACTCATCAGCTAAGCTCCTCCCAACATCTAAGACAGAACCATATGTCACCACTTCTCTCAGACTCAGACGTCATTTTTCTTAAGTGTACGATTTTACACACGGCAGGTAAGCACATACCTACATCCACTTCTGAGGATGTAAATTAAAGGACGTTTTCTAGTAGCTAAAAGTCAACACAGCAAAAATTAAATTAATCAAGCCAAATAAGTCTGGGGTTTTTGTTATTTTGGGGGGGTTTTGTTTGTAGTGTTGAGGAAGGAGCCCATGGCCTCCTGCACACCAGTGAAGCATTCAACCACTGAGCTCCAGCCCAGCCCCAAAACTAGCTTTTCTTAATCCAAAGAGGATATGCTTTTCAAGATCACATTTCCCAATGGGAAAAGAAATGGTCCTGGCCTGGCCATGGAGCTTAGGAGTACAGCACTTGCCTAGCATGAGTGAGGCCCTGGATTCCATCCCCCGCAGCCCCCCCCCAAACAAAAAGAAAAAAAGAAAAGGTAATCACGTATGGACTGACATGAGGACAAGGAGGCATGCTTGTTCCTATCACTAATAAATGAGAGCACCCCTCTCTTGCCCTCCAGTGAGGAGAGAGAAGGAAGCTTCCGGACTTGCCCTGGTGGCACCCTGTCCCATCACCAGCCAGTGACCTCAAACACGCATCTCTGGGCCCTGCTCCTGTTTCTTCACCTGAGAGACAAAACATTGCTGTCCATCGAAGACCATCAGAGGCAGCCAGAGAGACAGCTGGCACTCCTGGCTACTGTCCTGGCCAGCCTCCAGCCCACAGATGGTTACCACCTGCCACCTCTGTGTCTGGGGACACAACAGGGAACAGCACGGAGAGCTCCTCTTGCCCTCCTAGGAGCCCAAGCAAGGTCCCCTGAGAGAGAATGGCCAATTTGGAATGTGCAATCCCATCGTTACCCCAACTTCCTGTGAGGCCTGACTGCTCATTTTACCTCTCCTGTTCCACATCCAGAAACAAGCACAGGAATTAGGACAATGACAATGATACCACAGGAGCAAACTGGCAGGACCAGGTGTCCAAAATCCTCCCTTACTTCTGCAAAAGACCTGTGTCCCAAATCTCTCTCCAACCCCATTCTGGGAGGCTCTGGTTACCAGGGTTAGGGAAAGGGGGCTTTGACTACGGTTCTGTGGGGGACAGGAAGAGGGCACTGGTCAGAGTGGCATGCAGACATTCTGAGAGGCTACACCTATTTCTTCCTCCCATGCTGCAGGAACAGAAGAGGGAAAAGAAAAAGCAAGGTACAGGTGCCCTCTTCCTACCTACCTGCTTTCACCAAATGGAGTGATTCATTCCAACTCCACAGCTGCCACCTGACCTCTGTGTGAGCTTCTGTCACGCAGTGTCCTATTATCTGTGTGCCCAGTTCCAGTTCAGCTAAGCCAGGGGTGGAGCTCAGTTGTGTTGGTCTTTTTGAGCTGGCACACACAACTCAGCAAAGAGAACCTGATGGGGCTGGGCCACTTCACCATGTGCCTAGATGCAGGCTCTCACCCAGCCAGGCGTCTCCTGTAAGGTGATGGTCTTTTCCCAACTGACACAGCGCCCATGAGGCTCTGCCCACCTGGATCTGTCCCCTGCTCCTATCCTGGCCCCCTGAGGGCCTGTTTCATGCTGGGGTGCACACAGCATGCCTGTTTCCACCCCGCTCATTAGAGCCCATCCTAACAGCCTCACCACGTATTTCTTCCATCACCAGCCCCTCTGCTCTTCCTGAAACCATCTCGGGTGGGTGGCTCTTTATCATTCCATGCCCACATCCCAGCATGAATTCAAGCTAGAACCTGCTCCAGATATTCAGATGAATTCCAATGATCTAAATGTGACCACTCCCCTCCTCAAGAATCTGCCATCCCTCCCTACTGCCTCCCATAATGTGGACCCACCTTATGTTTGGGGCATTCCTTCAATGGATGAGTACTGAGCCCCTGAGTGCCAATCACACCATGGAGTACAAGGATGACTAAACCAGGCCCAGTCCTGCCCTTGTGGACCTACGCTAGGCAGAGAAAACGATCATTGATCTAATAATAAAAACACAAAGAGAAAATTCCAAACAGGTATGTGGAAAAGCACAGAGTGTCCATCCCACTGGCAGAAACGGAGAAGCTGGCCAGCGTCAGGAAAGGCTTCCCTGAGGAAGTGATGGTCCAGCTGAAGAGGAGCAGAGCATGAGCCGGGGTGAAGGGGAGGAGCATTCCAGAGAGAGGATGCAGCAAGCCGAGGAAGCAAGGGGGCGTGCTGCCAGGAAGGCCAGGCGGGGCAGGCAGAGATGGGAGGCTCAGGGTGCAGGACAGGGACAGGGCCTGCTCCAGCCCTGCTTTCTGGCACCACCTTTCCCTGCTTTCGACTGGTGCGTGCAAAGGAGAGCTGACGGAAAAGAATTCGTGATGCACTCGCTGTCCAGGCTATCATCCCACCAGAAATCTGGGGCTCCAACTGCCTGTGGGCAGCCGTACCCCTAGTGACCCGAGCTTGGAGCACAGGAGGAGCTGGGACGGAGACAGTGGGAAAAGTCAAATGGGTGTTGAAACTAACAGCTCCGACTCCCATGCAGGAGCGAAACCACTAAGGCCCTGTCACCTTTAGGGCCACTGTCCAGGGATAAAGACTGGCCTAGTTCAGAGGACACTGGACAGGTCTCATTTCCCCACCCCTCTCTGCCATTGGCCACCCTCTGGGCAAGCAGACACTCGTTGGTCTCCTTTGTCTTGGGCCCATTTGTAGCCCAGGCACATACCACCGTGTCCTATTTACCAAACACCTTCCTCTTTGCATCCCTGAGTGACCCTCACTAAAAGAGGGACATGGATCCCACTGTCCCCACCCCAGGCCCATGCAGGCCCTCTGATATAGAATTGCAGTCTCTTGGTTCCTGCCCTGTCTGCCTGGCCTCATGTGAAAGGCCACTCCTCTCTCCCTTCCCCATGTCCCCACAGTCCAGGCCAAACAACCTCTCCTTTCTTCCAGGCAGCCACGTTTAACACCTAAATGAAAGCAAGTCATCATCTGCTCTTCTCCAGCTTGGACCACCCATGACCTGAGTCTCCCCTGTGACCTGGACAGAGCCGTCACTCCTGGTCAACTCATTTCCACATCAGTCTAGGAGTCGAGCACCTTTGACCCCTCGTAAAGACAATAAGTAAGCCAGGCAGGTATGGTGGCACAGGCCTGGAGTCCCTGCTACTCAGGAGGCTAAAGCAGGAGGATGGCAAGTTCTAGGACAGCCTGGGAAACTTAGCAAGACGCTCAGCAACTTAGCAAGACTCTGCCTCAAAGTAAAAAACAAAAAGAACTGGGAGTGTAACTCACTGGTAGAGCACTTGCCTGGCGTGGGTAAGACCCTGGGTTCCATTCCCAGCAGAGGAAGGAAAAAAAAAAAAAAAAGCAGTATTTTCCATTGCCCACCCTACCTTCCAATGAGATAAAATGTTTAAAATATAAAATAAAGACGTACACCGTGACATTCTCTCCACTCAGACTACGTCATCTCTAATGATCAGGTAGCACGATCACTGTATAGGAACAGTGAGATTAGGAGGTGTCACACTACTGTAATACTTGCCAGTTGCCAAAATCTTCCCAAGACAGGAAACTACAGTGCAGTGAAGAGGCCTAGACCTGGGTCAGGAGAACCGAGTCTGTGTGAGGTTGCTGGGTACCACCTTGAGCAAGGAACGTGACGTCTCTGGCCTTAGTTACCCTCTTATACAGCAAAGACAAAACTGACCAGTATGACAAGATTAATCAAACAATCTGAGATGTCTTTTGCGTTTGCGTGTGTGTGTATGTGTGTGTGTGTGCACACTAAGGATCGAACCCAGAGGCACTTTATCACTGAGCCATAGCCCCGGACCTTTTTATTTTATTTTGAGACAGGATCTTGCTAAGATGCTGAAGCTAGCCTCGAACTTGCAATCCTCCTGCCTCAGCCTCCCCAGTGACTGGGATGACAGGCTTGTACCACCACACCAGCTTTAAAATGCCATTTCTACTCAATCCTCAGGCCTGCAGAGTGAGGCCTCCCCACACCTTCTGTATGAGAGAAGGTCCCCTCCTTTACTTGTCTCATGGCATGGGTCATCATCAGACACACCTCATATGTCACTTCCTCAGGGTGTCAGCTCCATAGGGCAGGGATGTCTTCAGATTTGCTGCTCCTTCCCACTGCTCAGGAAGTGCCTAGTAATGAGAAGATGCTGAACACAGCACAGTGTGAGCTATAAATGGAAGGCACTCTGAGAGGGCACATCACTCTGTGGGTCTTCATGCTCCCTGCTGTGAGGCAGGTAAAGCAAGACTGGAGTACTACTTCCCATCTGCAAATGGGGAGCAGAAAGCACTTGCACAACTGAGGGTACTAGATGAATATCTGGGCACCTGAACTGAAAAGCAGGTACTCTGAAGGGACTTTACATGACACTGGCACTTGAAGGGTCGTCTTTGAGAAAGAGCATGAAGGTAATAGCTTTTGCCAAGGTGAGGGCCCTGCGATCACCCTGGGGGTGAGGGGCTGTCAAGGTCTCTCACCAAGGTGCAGTGATCGTGTGTCTGTCCATCACTCAGGTGGCATGAGGCATGGGAACCAGACAGAGGACACTTAGTTCTCTGGTACTACCTCACCTGAAGACAGTCACTCAGCTTCCCAGAGCAGCTGACAGGGGAAAAGAACTGGGCCCAGCAAAGTAGTTTTAACATTTGAAATTGGGGCAGAGGAGCAAAACACACAAGTTCTTGCTTGGCAGGGAGCTACACAAAATTCAGGTCAATGCAGCTTAATAAAAGGGGCAGCCAGAGAATTCTGGATCTTCCAGGGGTGGGACCAAATTTTACTCCAAACCTTTACTCTCTGCCCATCAAATTATACTGCATTGCCATTAGCATTCTAGAGAGACACAGAGACTAGCAATCCTTTTAGGGGAAAAAGAAAACAAGGCATAAGAGGTCAAGCAAGCGTCCTGAGCCCCTGAGCATGCATACCAGACACACTGGCTGGGTGCACTGTGGGCGGGGTGCCAGCAGGCTCTCTGGAAAACTGGGGAGAACAGGAGGAATGGGGGGAGGGGTTCTCTGTAGCAGGTGCCAGCAGGTTCAGCCCCAGTGCTGCATGCACCAGCTACTGGACTTCAACAAGTGACTTCACCTCTGTGGGTCTCCAGTTTCTTCACTTATAAAATGGCAATAAAAGCCTCCTAGAAGAGTGGCACCTGCTACAAAGAAAAAGGACCAAAGCCACTGGACACATGACAAGGAGGTCAGAGGAAACTAGAACTTCTTGGGGTCTGGGGTGGTTTTTCTCATCACTGAGCCCAGCATTTTCCTCCAGTGACCATGTACCTCTTAGGATGGGGACCATGAAAAGGACCCACTGCACGAGAGGAAAACCCCTGTTCAGGGGAGGCCAAGGGAGGACAGCACCAAGGAGGCCTCAGAGCAGCCTCTGGGGCAGGCCAGACACAGCAGAAGGTCAAAGAGCCACGGATGGTGAGGCGGGAGAGCCAGGAGTTTAGGAGTGGAGCAGGAGGAGGAGGCTGGAAAGCAGGTCTGCAGGGCCTGGGGCACCAGAACAGGTCGGGGTGTGGGAATGCAGGAGTCTGGCTCATCGAACTGGACTTATTTTGAGGGAAGAAAAATGGGAGCCATGGAAGGTTTCTGGAGCAGGGGAGTGGGTGAGAACTGTTCAGAAGATCTCACAGTGGTGTCGATGAAGTGCGTAAGTAGGAACTGCAAACAGCCCCAGCCAACGCGAACTTCAGGTGTGGTCAAGAAGTGGCCAGTTCCAGAGTCCAGCAGGACTTCAGGGACAAGGGACAGGCAGGAGGTTGGGCTCCAGAAGGGTCTGCAGTGAGGCTCAGGGAAGGGAGCACATGGAGAGAGAAGATGCAGATGGGTAGGTGGATGGAGGAGCCGAAAGCTGTGAGTGGGAGAGAAAAAGAGAGGGGAGAGAGGGAGAGCAGATGAAGAGGGCAGGCCAACGGCTGCAGGAGGAAGAGCAGCTCAAGACAGGCTGCTGGGGCTGAAGAGGGCGGGTCCCTGGCACCCCTGGAGAGCAGCAGGTCTGCAAAGGGATGACACAGCATGGGTGGCAGTCCAACATGCTTTTGGGAGAGGAAGAGAGCACTTCTGTCCAGGGAGGCAAAGAGAAATAGGATTCGTTAAGACGCTAACAAGGAGCGTTCACTCCTGGAGAGGCAGGATACAGGCCCTTCAAATGAACATTCCTATTCCATGAAAACTACATATGAAAGGAGATGGCCCAGATGACATCAGGGGGGACAGAGCAGAAGAGGCAGGGTCAGATGGGAAAAGTGCAAGAAGTGCTGGGGTGGCGGGATGCCCCTCCCCCACCCTGCTAACCCGTGACTGGTGACTGCCGTGACTGCCAGCTTCACTCACTTTTGACTGGCCATCTGCTTTCCAAGTGTCCTCTGCTTGGAAACAAAACAGAACAGTCTCCTGCCTACACTACTCCCCAGCTGCCCGCAACCAGAAAGTATCCTGGAATCATACCCATGCATTCCCTGTCTGTGAGCCCATGTGATCTTCGCAAATTGGCTCTAAGCTGGCCTAGCGGGGCCATACCTCACACATGTGGTGACAGTAAGACCTGATGCATAGTTTCACTCAAGAGAAGCCAGAGAGGTGCTGCTGACATATTATCTGAAGGGAGAAAACCTTCAACAAGCATGTAGGGAAAGGAAGAGAGGAAGCTTAGAAGTCAGTGACCTGAACTCGTCAGATGCCAAAGGATCCATGCTGTCAGTCTCTTCTTACAACTCCTCAGTTTGGTTTGGTCCCCATCCACAAGCCCGATCCCACACATAGAGGAGAAGAGCCACTTGTGAAAGTTCCTAGTCCCGCTTTCTGGGCTTAGCAGAATTTCTTGGGTGCTGGGCAGGAGGTCAGGGGTGCTGAGCAAGTGGCCTGTCCAAGCTCTCACCAGACACCCAGTCTAACTGGGAGACAGAGGGAAAAAGAGACCACAGACATCCGTGCAGACTGACAGGCGCTGAGGGGTGGTGTGAAGGAGAGAGACAGCTGAGTGGGGTGCTACTCATGATAGGTGACTAGCAAGGGCCTCTGGGAAGAATAACATTTGAGCTGCCACCTGAAAGACGGAAAGGAACCAGACCCGGAAGTACCAACAGAGAAACAGGGAAGAGTGCTTCAGGAAAAAGGAACGGCCAACAGGGCTACCTTGAGGACAAAGACAGTCTGAACTAGAGGAGGAACAGAAAAGCAACAAGCATGGCTGCAGCGTGGGTGCCAGGGAGAGCACAGCAGATGAGATGGGAGAAGCTGGCACCGGAGTCTGGTCCAAAAGGTTCTAAGCAAGTAAGTCACATAACATGACCTCTGGGTAACAAATCACTATTCTACCTAAAACTACTTCAGTAGTAAAATAAGAATCCTCCTTGAGGAGCAGGGCACTGTACAAATAAGTATGCACCATGCATATAACTCTGAAGCACTCAATCAACATCAGCTGTTGTCATCGTAGAAGTCCAAATGAGGGCTGGTGTCAAAATCAGAAAGAAAGTTTGAAAAACACCTCCGCCCCCCACCAAAAGGAACACTTTCTCATTAAATGAGTGTAGGTGAGTTTCACTCCCCACCCACATACACACACCCTAAACTGTAGAACTTGGTTATTAATATTAATACCTAATGGCTGGGCCTGGTGGCAACTGCCTATAGTCCCAACTACTTGGGAGGCTAAGGCAGGAGGATTGCTTGAACCCAGGAGTTTCAGGCCAGCCTGGGCAATACAAAAAGACCTGGTCTCAGAATATAAAAATAACTAATATCTGTAGAACACTTAACAGTTTACAAGGCACTTTCATATCTGTTACAAGAACTTGTTAATTAATAACCCACTGGTCTTTAGCACTATCAATTTAGTGACAGTGTTGCAAATTGGCTAGTTCTTGCAAGACTTAACAAGCAGACATCTCTCCCCTTGGATCAGGAGACCAGGCATGTCAAACTGCCTATCCATTCTCATTGAGTCATTGCTGGGTTCACTATTCCCAAATGACTAAATGTGAAAGAGATTAAATAACTGTAGTACCACGGAGCGCTTTGGGTGTGCTAGGCACTAAGAGCTTGACACGTTTAATCTTCACATTATCCCAATACACTTTATATTCCCATTTTCCAAAAGAGGCTATTAACATGTTGAAAGGCAGAAAGCTTCATCCGAGGACACTAAGAAGGAATAAAAGCTGGAACCAAGACTTAAACATAAGATGCTCTCCCTCCCTGTGCTCACTCTTACATGACACTGTATTAGGTAATTCTAGCAAAGTGCTTACAATATGGTGTTTCGTACAACACAGGTATTCAGTCAACAAGGTGATTAGCAAGACACATGTAGTTTCTAGTTTCCATCAGTGTCACCTCCAAGACAGCAACCTTGTCTGTCTGGGAACTGCTGTGCTCCCAGGACCTGATCCAACTGCACAGTTCAAGAATGTACAGATAATTATGAATGAATGTCCTTCCCAAAAAGCACAGCTGCCCGTGGCTTTTTGCACGTCTGTGTCACGCCACTGATGCTGCCCCTAAGTAAGAGCATCAGACAAATGTGATACAGAGAGGGGTCGGGAGACATGAGTCCCTTATTTTCACCGTGCAGGGGTGGCGGAAGCAGCTGCCGAGTAAGGAGACGGGTCTCCATCGTCCTGCAGGCCGGTCCCGGCTCCTGCGGGGCTCTGTCCTTCACCCCGCCAGCTCCCGCAGGGACCGTGTCCGCTCCGGTGCTCGTACCGGCAGGAGACAAAGACTCACGGGGCTGCCGCGCCGGCAGATATGCTCACTCCCCTCGCCCACCTCTCCGAAAGCCCAGTGCACCACGTACCGCCCAGCCCGGGCGGTGCAGCGGCGGGTAGGCCCGGACCCCGGGCGGAGTAGACATGCGCCGCGGGTCCGTCTCGCCGCCGCCCGTGAGGGTCGCTCCGGAGCCGGAGGCCGCGGGTTCGGCCGGCCTGTCACCTTCAAGGCCGCCCGCCCCTCAGCCCGCCGCGGACCCCTCAGCGCGAGCCGCTGCCGCCGCCTCCGCCACCGCCGCCGCCCAGCTGGGCCTCCCCGCGCTTCGGTCCTCCAGCGGCGCCAGCCCTCTGCACCGCTCCTCGGCGCCGCCCCCCAGCCCGCCCGGCCCATACCTGCTGGGAGAGGGGGATGAGCGGCGCCGCCATCTTCCCGCCGACTCGGGCTCCCAGCGCCGGCGGAACGGAGGCGGGGCCGCAGCCGCGCGTGCGTACTGGTGCCAGGGGTGGTGCGCGCGCAGCCGAACCTGGGCGAGGACCGTGCCGGAGGCAAGAACGCGCATGAGCAGCTGGGCCTGGAGGGCGGGGCCGCGCGCTCTTAGCAGGCCTGGAGGGGGCGGGGCGGCGCTGACCTGGGGCGGGGTAAATGAAGGGCGCGTGCCCCTGGGACCCTAGCTGGCTGATGTGGCGCTTCCCTGTCACCTGCCCCTGAGTGCATTGGCCAGACCCCAAGACTGCAGCAGCTCCGTACCCCAGTGCACCATGTTTTGTCATGCTGGTAGTTCCTTACCGATGCCTGTCTCTCTGCTAGGGTTGCCATTCCCCTCCCAGAGCGCCAGGGAAACGCACTATGCAGAGGTGGTCGCCCACCCAATAGAGAGAGGTCCCTACCCTCACCTGCCCACAAGGCGACCTGTTCTAGAACCTTGAATAACAGTGTGTGTGTGTTCGAATGTGGGTCTGCCCCCTATGGTTTCCACTAAACCCTGGCACAGACTTAACCTCTTCTCTGCAGTAGCCCGGTTACCTACAGTTTTTCCTCAGCAGCCACTTTCTTGCTGTGTGACCTTGGCAAGTCATTTACCTAGCCTCTCCGCACCCCTAGACTCCCATTCTGAAAAAACGGCAAGGTAATATGTGTCGCCGTCATTATACCTCTATGCCTCACGTTGTCCAGCAATGAGCAGCAAACACCTGCTGCTCCGGGATGACAGTTATTGGAAGGAAAGCCCCACCCCAGAGGAGCATTTGTTTATTAAAATGCGCTTCGTCTTTTATTGGCTATATGCCCCACAACTTCAAGGTCAATTCTACAGAGACAGTGAGGAAGACAAGCCTGGCCAGGCAGTTCACCATAGCAGCATAAGAGAACCAGGGTAAGTGAACCTCCTGGTACGAGGCTTCACATAATGGTGGCATAGTAGTCTGACTGGGCATCAGGTCTCAGCAGGCAAGACAGAGGACCTGCGATCCAGGCTCTTGTCAATCTTCTCCTTTCTGGTGTTTCACAAGCTGCTGTTTCAGCATCTCCAATAACTCAGTGTGTCTTGTGCCATTCTGAAGAACACTGGTGCTTTATGATTCATTCAACAGTCATTCACCTGTCATACACTTGCTGAGCACTCTATCTTGATGCAGGTCAATGGTGGACCAGGTAGACACACTCCTTAGTCAACAGTCTAGCACAGGTTTTTTTCCCCTGGAGCTGTATCAGAACTATTCAGGGGGGCTTGTTAAGCACAGATCAGGGTTCTGATTCAATTTGTAGACATGGGTGGGGCCCGGCATTCTGACATTTCTAACAAATTCCCAGGGATGCTGATGCTGCAGTCCCAGGACCCCATTTTGAGAACCACTGGCCTACAGGAAGGAAACTAGCATTCACGGAATAATTGAGCTGGGAATGAGACCACTATAGACAGTGGCAGGTGCTACAGAGCAGGCCAAAAGTGTGACTCCAAGGTGTGCTTGCATGTGGTGAGAGAGGGCCAAGGGGCCTCACAAGGAGAAGGAACCAAGGTACTAAGGAGCATGGTGGAACTACAGACCTGGAACTCAGAGAAGACGGAGGGCCTCACGAACAATTTGTTTTTATCCTAACCAGGGGTTTAATATATATACAACTAGCATAGAAAATCTCAAAACCACAAATAAATCAAAACCAGAATGACTAGTGGTGGGAAGGGCAGAATTTGACCCTTTAGCTCATCCAGTTCCCCAAATAAAAACAAAAATAAAGACTCATGCTAGACAGAGGTATGGTGTGTGCCACAGGGAATGACCAAGGAAGAACACAGGGTCAGGTCAGCCCCTGGGCCCAGCAGGGGAGAGCAAGGTCCCTCATCACAAGTTAAACTAAACTTGAACAGCCCCCAGGTGTGATGGGGGTCCTGTCCCAGCAGGGTGGCTGTCTCAGGCCTGTGTCCCCTCCCCCTTTTGGGATCAGATTGTGACTGCCCAGGGCTGCTGGGCTGAGGACAGACACAGACTCAAGCTGTCTGTGGAGAGGAAGGGGTCACTGCTTAACCACAGAACCTGCCTCAGCCCCAGCACACCACCAGAGGCTGGCCCCAGAGTCACTCAGTGCCTCCAGCAGCCCTGCAGACACAGCATCCTTGGCCATCTCATGCCCGTCCTGCCCATCTGGAGCCAGCACAACCCAGATGAGGTCATTGAAAGGCACTGGATGCCCAGGGATCACTACCTGGTACCAGAAGCGGTGCCAGCCAGCAGGTCCCGTGCCCAAACACTTGGTGAGGAATATTGGGCTGCCCAGTTTCATTCTTTGGCAGAGTAGCTGCAAGGTAGCCGGAGCCCCTTGGAACCCTAGCTTGTCCCTGTCCAGGGTTAGTCGGCTGCCATCTGGTTGTAGGCACCGCATAGAGGGACCCATGCATGAGCTGCTGGCGCAGTCGCTGCTTCAGGTCTGACTTGAGCCACTCCACAGCTACCTGTTCCCCACAGAGGCGTGACTGCCCTTCCACCAGGGCCTTTTTCGCCATGGCTGCGGCGCGGTGCGAGCTGAACTTGAGCAGCGCGATCTGCGAGGGCGCGGGTCCAGGGCTGGGCAACAGCAGCGCCTCCTGCAGGCCGGGACCCGCCGGCTGCAGCGCAAACAATAGCGCTTGGCTGTTCACGCCGGGCGACTGCCGGTCAGCGCTCAGCTCGCGCTTATCAAGAGGGCCGCTGCAAGTGGTCGTGCCGCGTGGCGATCGCGGCCTGGGCGCGGTGCCGCGAGCTGTAGCTGGCGTAGGCGAAGCCGCGGTTCAGGCCGCTGAAGGTCATCATCAGGCGGAACTCCTGGAGGCCCACGCGCTGGAATAGGGGGATCAGCTGGTGCTCGTACACGTCCTGGGGCAGCCTTCCAATAAAAACCTCTGACCCCGCCGGGTCCGGCTTCCCACCCAGCCTGGGGGTGGCCCCCCGTCCTTCCTCTGCCTGTTCACCTGCACCCTGCGAATGCCCGTCGCTCCACCCCACGCCCTCAAGGTCGCCTCCTTCTCTGGATTCCCTCTTTCACACCGTTGCTCACACTCGGGTTTGGACTGCATGGATCTATCCCAGGCCCGCTGTGCCCTCTTTGTAACTTCCTCCCCGTCCTCAAGAACAATTTGGATCATGCATGGTCTTACGGGACACCTCTTTTGAAAGGCAACTGGAAGCCACCACAGGGTTTTAAGCATGATCAGATTTGTGTTTTAACGTTGTGACTCTGGATACAGTGGACAAGGGGAAGAGGGCCGAATGGAAATGAATAAATCAGAAGATGTGAAGGCAGCCCAGGTAGGGGTATGGAGGCTTTTAACTGACTTGAATGCAGTTATACAGTGCATGCTCCATAAGGAAAAGCGAACCCCTCAAGGTATTTCAAACAGAGGAAATGGAGTACAGGGAAATGAGTATAAGAGTGTAGGAGGCATGCAGGAGTAAAGGGTTGTCAGCTTTTTATCACTATGACAAAATTCATGAGAAAAACAACTTCAAGAAAGAAAGACAGTTTCAGGGGTTTCAGTCCATGGTCATTGGACTGGCTCCATTGTTTCTGGGTCCATGGTGAGGTAGTACATCATGGCAGAAGGGGCATGGTGGAACAAAGCTGCTTACCTCATGGCAGCCATTCAGCAGAGAGAATGAGAGGGAGGAAGGGACCAGGGACAAGATATATCCTTCTAGGATATGCCCCCAGTGACCTATTTCCTTCAACTAGGCCCCTCTGCCTAGTTTCTACCATATGCCAATAATGCCATCAAATATGAATCCCTCAAGGGAATAATCCATTGATAAGTACAAAGCCCTCATGATCCAATCTCTTCTCAAATCCCCAGCTCTAAACATTGCCAGACAGGGGACTATGCCTTCAACACATGAGCCTTCATATCCAAACTGGAACAGTAAAGGTAACCTAAAGATTAGTAACTGACAGCCCCTTTAGGGCTGGAATATCAAAAGGGGGAAAGGTATTCCCCAAAACCCAAATCACTGTGCCCCCACAGGAACCCAGAGGCTGAACCTCACCAACCTCTGCTGCTTTTGCCACTGTTACTAAAGTCATTTCTACTGTCAGCACCATCAAAGGTGCTGGCACCTAAAATTAATGGCACCTTCCCTTCTGCCTTCTAACCTTCTTCTGATGAAGCATGATAGGAAACCTCTTGACAAGGGTGTCGAGAGGGAAATAGGAAATGTCCCATGCAGGCTTGTATCCCTGCTGGTTAAGTCTAGAAAGTCAGAGGCAAGAGAAACTCTCCAGCATTGTCTAGACTGGAAACAGGCTCAGTGATGTCTGTGAGTCACTCAAGGCCAGTAGCACAGTCTGAGTGGCCTAAGAATCCTTCATGACAGTGGCTACCACTCTGAACAGTAATCAACTGTCCCAAGGCCTGTCTCACCACAGCTCAACGCTAGACTGGAAATTATCCAAATTCAAAAGTCCCAAGATGGTTTCTACTGAATATTTATCATTTTCCCACCATTATGAAATTGAAAAACCTCATGTTGAAGCATCACAAATTAGGGACCCTCTGTACAATGTCATACAATAAGAAGACATCCCTTGGTCCCATGAGCTACATTTCAAGGACTCAGGGGCCACATGTAGTAAGTGGCTACTGCACTGGTCAGCACAGGTAAGATCATCTCCATATTCATAAAAAGTTCTTGAGGACAACTCTACTCCAGATGGTGAGCTCTATAGGAGCTGAGCAGATCTGACTCTTCTCTGTGCAGTGATTGTTTCTAGGCCTGCCTCTGCTTCTTCCCATACTAATTTCTCACTCCATTCAGAGAACAAGGGGAGGCAGCGTTTGACTCCTACTCATACACTAGGCAGAACAGTCTACTTTTCTGAGTAATAACGAACCCCCAAATAAATGGGGGAGTCTGATCAGGGTAAAAAGTCCAAGTTCAAGGTCTGCCATCTTCAACCAAGATCAGAATAAAACTTGCCAGAACTTTGCTTCCTGCCCAGACTTTTCAAACTGATCATCTCTCAGCGTGCTATATATACATTCCAGATCGGTCCTAAATTTGATCATTTCAAACATGAATCTCATTGTGAAAATGGACTCTTCAAAAAGAGACGGCAAGCCGGGGTGGGGCTCAGCAGTAGAGTGCTTGCCTGGCTTGTACAGAGCCCTGGGTTCCACTCCTGGCACCTTGATTAAAAAGAAAAAAAAAAAAAAAAGGATTTCATATCAAGAAAGTTTCATATGTTATTAGTGATTTACAGGAGAAATAAAGCATTGCTCTTTTTTCAAAATGCTTTTTATCAACTTTTATTTTCTAAAACATTTTAGAGATTGAGTCTCCGTGGACTGCATGGGAGCTGTGGAAGAGAATGCATTTTGGTTCTTACCGTCACAGCCTGGGTGGCCCTGGCTGGGACTCTGGTCAGTTGCTGGTTCAGATGTTCATGACTTGGGAGGAGGACTGACTGGCCAGTCCCTGCTTCGTGAGACCCTGCTGAGACAGTGGCTCTGCAGCTGTGTCCGGTGTCAGTCTCCGGCAGCCGCCAGGTGATCCTAAGGTCTAAGTAAACCTCTGTTCACAGCAGAGCTGCTATTCTCCGCTTTTGATCGTGGCTCTGAGAGACCACAGCACATGTGCGTTTTAACTCTCCTTTTCTTGGAGAGTTAAAACATGAGGGAATAAGCACAACAATTAGGTAGTTTGGTCCCCCCAACATCTTCACCAGAGCTCAGTCCTGGGGACAAGCCTTGTGTACCTCCATACCTGCCATCCAGGGGTCTGACCAATGCAGAGCCAGTGCTGTTGCTGGCCTCCTGCAGCCCACCTCCCCGGGCAGGAGGAGGGCCCTGGTTGCAGGAGGGCCACTGGTCCTCTGGGTCAAGGTCAAGGTCAAGTGATGCTGCCTCAGTTTCCTCACCTTCTGCCCTGTGGAACTAATGTACCCATGGCCACTGTGGGGACAGGCTGTGCTGGGTACTGATGGTCACAGAGTCTACACTGTGACTGCCCTCCAGTCACCCCAAGTTCTGAGACTCGGGTTCAGCTGTGAGGCAGAGTCTGCATGTAGCTGGATGATGCTGTTGGTATTCTGACAAGGATGAGTCTTCCACACCTCACGCACCCCTGGGTCTTTGCAGGAACCTGCTTCTGTGCACAAGTGCAGACCCCCACCCACAGTAGCATCTGCTGGGCACAGCTGCAGTCCCCAGCATCCCCATGTGCGTGTGACAGCTTCCTTGTGGCACGGTTGTTCACTAAATGCTTATGAGGAAAACAGCTCCATGTAATCCATGTTCTTTTATTTAATTTTTTAAAGAGTAATTTTTAACTCTTGGAAACAAAAATCAGTTGTTTTCTACATAAGAACTTTTTTTATAAATAAGTCATGTATCACCAACAAAACAAACAAAGAGTGTTATGGGATTGGATCCAAGATGGCAGACTAGAGGGAGGCTGCGTTCCTTGTCACTCCATAACTCGGGTTTCAAGCAGAGGCTATCTGTTTCTCAGTGAGGCAGTCTTTGCTGCTTCTCGATCCCCTACTGTTTACCCCATTTGTCTACTGTGATCACCTGCAGTCTGCCAGCATATCTACTACTTCTAAGTGCAGACTGCTCACTGACTGGAGCCTATCATCTGCCATTTGCCTGCCTCTTGCCTGCCCATCACCTGCCTTTCACCTACCCATCACCCACCACCCGAAGTCCACCTGCTGATCGTAAGCCAATAGCCAGCAGACTGACCACAGACAGCCAGTGGATTGCTAACTGCCTGCTGTTGCCTGGAAGTCCACTGGCACAGTACCTGCAGGTTTGGTTACATGTGGCTACTACCATTTTGAGATAACAACCAGGACCTATAGGACCCCGGCCAGGCTGACCACCCCTAGCCCACCATACCCACGCCCCAAGCTGCAGCTCCCCATTTGCCAACACATTTGGAAGCCAGAGTGGCCATCTTGGATTATCCTGGCAGCCATAGCTCCCATCTTTAGGTGGGGCAAATCCCATCCTGAGATGCCTGCTGGAGACTGGAAGCTCACTGTCAGGTACCTCTCACGCATCAGGCTACTGAACACTGGGAGGTTTGAATACTATATGACTGTTAATAGTGTAGGGTTTTTTTTCTTTTCTTTTTCTCCTTTTTGAAAAATTTTAAGTTTTTATTTCTTTACTTTTATCTATTTTCCTTTGGTTTACCTGTTTCTTCAGAGTCTCTCCCTTTCCTCATGCTAACAACCAAGTTCTTTTGATTACACTTTCACTCTTTTTGCGATCTAAAACTTCTGTATACTCTTTTCTTATCCCATTAACAGTTACATCCTACACCCCTCCCCATTCTCTTTGTCCTCCATTAGAAACTACAGACCTTATTGCAAATCTATTTGATATACTGTAGATAATAATTGAACTCATTCTGTTTATTATGACAATATTGTTAACATCTTCATAGGGGCTATTTAGTTTAGGGCTGCGTATCATCTGTACTGGGTGCTGCTAATATTGATCTCCCCCTTAAAGAAGAGGTATTGCAAACCTATTGGGTCACTGTAAGCCTATGGGGGGAAACTGCAATACCCCAGAGATATGCACCACTAGAGGGGAAGATATGTGAACAACATGAAAAAACAAACCTAGATTCTATATTAATAGAATCCAGCAACAGCATGGTAGAAGAAATGTCAGAAAAGGAGTTCAGAATATACATAATTAAAAGGATTTGTGAAGCAAAGGATGAGATAAGAGAGCAAATGCAGGCAATGAATGATCACTCAAATAAGCAGTTGAAAGAGCAACTACAGGAAGCAAAAGAACATTTCAACCAAGAGGTAGAGATTCTCAAAAAAAAAAAACCAAATGGAAATCCTTGAAATGAAGGAAACAATAAATCAAAAAACTCAATGGAAAGTATCACCAACACACTAGATCACATGTGGAAGACAGAACCTCAGACAATGAAGATGAAATATTTAATCTTAAAAATAAAGTTGACCAAACAAAGAAGATGGTAAGAAATCATGAATAGAACCTCCAAGAACTATGGGACATCATGAAAAGACCAAATTTAAGAATTATCAGGATTGAGGAAGGCACAGAGATACAAACCAAAGGAATGAACAACATATTCAATGAAATAATATTAGAAAATTTCCAAAACCTGAAGAAGAAAGTAGAAAATCAAATACGAGAGGCTTACAGAACACCAAATGCACAAAATTACAACAGATCCACACCAAGGCACACTATAATGAAAATGCCTAACATACAAAATAAAGATAGAATTATAAAGGCTGTGAGAGAAAAGCATCAGATTACATAGAGGGGGAAACCAATACAGATATCAGCAGATTTCTCAGCCCAGAACCTAAAAGCTAGAAGGGCCTGGAACAACATATTTCAAGCTCTGAAAGAACATGGTTGCCAACCAAGAATCCTATGCCCAGGAAAACTAACCTTCAGATTTGAAGATGAAATAAAATCCTTCCATGATAAACAAAAGTTAAAAGAATTTACAAATAGAAAGCCTGTGCTACACAGAATATTCTCAGCAAAATATTCCAAGAGGAGGAAATAAAAACAACAATGTAGGTCAGCAAAGGAAGGAACTACCTTAAAGAAAAAACCAATCAAAGGAGAAACCAAGTCAAGTTAAAAACCAAAAATAAGCCCAAGTGACTGAGAATACAAATGATATCTCAATAATAACCCTGAACATTAATGACCTAAACTCATCCATCAAAAGACATAGAGTGGAAGATTCGATTAAAAAGAAAGACCCAACAATATGCTGCCTTCAAGAGACTCATCTCATAGAAAATGACATCCACAGACTAAAGGAGAAGGATGGGAAAAAAACCTTCCATGCAAATGGACTAAGTAAAAGTGTGGGGGTGTCTATCCTTACATGATAAAATGAACTTCAAGTCAAAGGTAGTCAAAAGGGATGAAGAAGGACACTTCATATTACTTAAAGGAACCATAAATCAGGAAGACATAAGGATCATAAATATTTATGCCCCAAACAATGGTGCATCCATGTACATCAAACAAATCCTTCTCAATTCCAGGAATCAAATAAACCACAACACAATAATTCTGGGTGACTTTAACACACTGCTGTCACCACTGGATAGAGCTTCCAAACAAAAACTAAACAAAGAAACCATAGAACTCAATAACACAATAACTTAACAAATCAATAACTTAGACTTAACAGACATATATAGAATATTCCATCCATCAACGAGTGAATATACTTTCTTCTCAGCAGTACATGGAACCTTTTCAAAAATTGACCATATGTTATGCCACAAAGCAGCCCTTAGTAAATGCAAAAACAAAGAGATACTTTGTGTTTTATCAGATCATAATGGAATGAAATTAGAAATCAATGACAAAATAAAAAACGGAAACTACTCCAACACCTAGAGACTAAATAATATGCTACTGAATGAAGCATGGATAACAGAAAACATCAGGGAAGAGATAAAAAAAAATTCTTAGAGGTAAATAAGAATGATGATACAACATATCAAAATCTCTGGGACACTATGAAAGCAATACTAAGAGAAAAATTAATTTCATGGAGCACATTCAAGAAAAGAATAAAAAGTCAACGACTAAGTGACCTAACATTATAGCTCAAAGCCCTAGAAAAAGAAGAACAACACCAAAAGTAGAAGACAGGAAATAATTAAAATCAGAGCTTAAATGGATGAAATTGAAATGAAAGAAACAATTCAAAAAATTGACAAAACAAAAAGTTGGTTCTTTGAAAAAGTAAACAAAACAGATAAACCCTTAGCCATGCTAACAAAGAGAAGGAGAGAAAAAACTCAAATTACTAAAATTCATGATGAAAAAGGAAGTATCATGACAGACACCACTGAAATACATAACGTAATAAGAAGCTACTTTGAAAATCTATACCAACAAAATAGAAAACACCGAAGACATCAACAAATTTCTAGAGACATATGCTCCTCCCAAACTGAACCAGGAGGACATACACAGTTTAAACAGATCAATATCAAGCAATGAAATAGAAAAAGCCATCAAAAGCCTACCAACCAAGAAAAGCCTAGGACTAGACAAATTCTCAGCCAAGTTCTACAAGACCTTCAAAGAAGAACTCATTCCACTACTTCTTGAAGTATTCCAGGAAATAGAAAAGGAGGGAACCCTTCCAAACTCATTCTATGAAGCTAGTATCACCCTCATACCCAAATCAGACAAAGACACACCAAGGAAAGAAAATTTTAGACCAATATCTCTGATGAATATAGACACAAAAATCCTTAACAAAATCCTGGCAAATCACATACAAAAACATATTAAGAAGATAGTGCACCACAATCAAGTGGGGTTCATACTGGGGATGCAAGGTTGGTTCAACATCCAGAAATCAATAAAAGTAATTAATCACATCAATAGATTTAAGGTTAAGAATCATATGATTATTTCAACTGATGCAGAGAAAGCGTTTGACAAAATAACAACACCTCTTCATGCTCAAAACAGTGGAAAAAATAGGGATAGTAGGAACATACCTGAACATTGTAAAGGCTGTTTATGCTAAGCCCATGGCCAACATCATTTTGTTTGTTTGTTTTGGTGGAGCCAGGGATTGAACCCAGGGCTTTGTACATGTAAGGCAAGCACTCTACCAACTGAGCTATATCCCCAGTCCCAACATCATTCTTAATGGAGAAAAATGAAAGCATTTCCTTTAAAAACTGGAACAAGACAAGAATGCCCTCGTTCACCACTTCTATTCAACATCATCCTTGAAATACTAGCCAGAGCAGTTAGACAGACCAAAGAAATTAAAGGTATACAAACAGGAAAAGAACTCAAGCTGTCACTATTTGCAGATGACATGATTCTATATTTAGAGGATCCAAAAAACTCCACCAGAAAACTTCTACACCTCATAAATGAATTAAGCAAAACAGCAGGATATAAAATCAACACGCATAAATCTAAAGCATTTTTACTCATAAGTGATGAAACAACTGAAAGGGAAATGAGAAAAATAACTCCGTTCAGAATAGTCTCAAAAAAATAAAATACTTGTGAATCAATCTAACCAAAGAGGTGAAAGAGCTCTACAATGAAAACTACAGAACATTAAAGAAAGAAATTGAAGAAGACCTTAGAAGATGGAAAGATCTCCCATGTTCTTGGATAGGCAGAATTAATATCATCAAAATGGTCATTCTCCCAAAGGTGCTATACAGATTTAATGCAATTCCAATTAAAATTCCTATGACATTTCTCATAGAAACAGAAAAAGCAATCATGAAATTCATCTGGAAGAACAAAAGACCCAGAATAGTCAAAGCAATCCTGAGCAGGAAGAGCGATGCAGGAGGTATCACAATACCAGACTTTAAACTCTATTATAGAGCAATAGTAACAAAAATGGCACGGTATTGGCACCAAAATAGACAGGTGGATCAATGGTACAGAATAGAAGACACAGAGACATACCCACAGAAGTACAATTATCTCATACTAGACAAAGGTGCCAAAAACTTACAATGGAGAAAAGATAGTCTCTTCAACAAATGGTGCTGGCAAAACTGGAAATCCATATGCAGTAAAATGAAACTAAACCCCTATCTCTCACCCTGTACAAAACTCAACTCAAAGTGAATCAAGGATCTAGGAATTAGGTCGGAGACCCTTCACCAAATAGAAGAAAAAGTAGGCCCGAATCTCCATCACGTCTGGCTTAGGACCAGACTTCCTTAACAAGAACCCCATAGCGCAAGAAATAAAAGCAAGAATCAATAAATGGGATAGATTTGAACTAAAAAGCTTTTTATCAGCACAGGAAACAATCAATAATGTGAAAAGAGAGCCTACAGAGTGGGAGAAAATTCACACACGCATCAAAAGAGCATTAATCTCCGGAGTTTATAAAGAACTTAAAAACTTTACACCCAAAGTACAAAGAACCCATCGATAAATGGGCTAAGGAACTGGGCAGACACTTCACAGAAGATATGCAGGTGATCAACAAATATATGAAAAAATGCTCATCATCCCTAGTAATTAGAGTAATGCAAATTAAAACCACCCTAAGATTTCATCTAACTCCAAATAGAATGACTATTATCAAGAACACAAGCAATAATAAGTGTTGGCGTGGATGTGGGGAAAAAGGCACACTCATACATTACTGGAGGAGTTGCAAATTGGTGCAGTCACTCTGGAAAGCAGTATGGAGATTCCTCAGAAAACTTGGAATGGACCCACCATTTGACCCAGCTATACCTCAGTTTATACCCAAAAGACTTAAAATCAGCATACTACAGTGATGTAGCAACATCAATGTTCATAGCTGGTAAATTCACAATAGCTAGATTGTGGAACCAACCGAAATGCCCTTCAACTGATGAATGGATAAAGAAACTGTGGTATATATACACAATGGAATATTACTCGACCATAAAGAAGAATAAAATTATGGCATTTGCTGGTAAATGGATGAAGTTGGAAAATATCTTGCTAAGTGAAATAGGCCAAACCCAAAAAACCAAAGGCCAAATGTTTTCTCTGATAAGTGCATGACAATATATAACGAGGTGGGGTGGCGGGGGAAAGAATGAAGGAATTTGGATGGTGTAGAGGAACATGGGGTGGGAGGGGGCGGGGGACAGAAAGATATTAAAATGAAACAGACAGTATTACCCTATATATACGTATGATTACATGAATGGTGTGAATCTACATTGTGTACAACCATAGAAAAGAAGAGTTGTATCCCATGTGTGTACAATGAATCAAAATGCAGTCTGTAAAAATTTTTTTTTAATTTAAAAAAAAAAAGAGTGCTATGTCTTTGGCCAGATTCCTGCTGGCCTCTGGCTTCCAGCGCTCAGATCTTAGAGGGGGAACTTCATGGCGCACGGGGGCTGTGGGGGAAAACGTGACTGACCCCACCAAGAAGCATGAAAGATTTTTTAAAGAAAGGTGGAGCAATTACCAAGTGAACTTTTAAATGTAGATTAAAGCAGAAACAAGGTTTTCATCAGTCATGTTTACGTAACAGGGATGACTAAAGTTCGTCCCGCTTGAAATATCTATTGAAATGATTCTCACCCCCAGGAAACCTCCCTGACAGGAGCTCCTCGTCTTCCTCGCGGGCTTTTTTCACTTCTTCCTTGGCCAGTATGGCATCCATCTCCTTTTCTGGACCCTGGAGAAACACAAAAGCAAAGACCCCCGTGGCCATGGATTATGCCCAGGGGTAGGCCAAATGCATGTCAGTACTCAGTCTGTCCCTGCCTTCCAGAAGCTTCTGTGCCAACCTAGGGTCGACTTAAAAAGAGCCCGTAAAGATGGCAGTCCTACTCGGGGGTGGCTAGTTCTAGAGCACTTGCCTAGCACATAGAGGCCCCAGGTCCTGGCCCCAGTACCACATAAAAATAAATCCTAATCCCCGGAACCTACAAATGTTACCTTATGTGGGAAAGGCTTGCTGTGGCTCAGATTTCAGAGGTGCAGCCCGTGGCGGCTTGACCTTGCCACCTCTGGGCCTGCTGCAAGCAGCACATCATGGCAGGGAGCGTGTAGCAGAGGAGACTTCTCAACTCCTGGCAGCCAGGTAGCAAGAAGGGAGGAAGAGGCCAGAGTCCCACTACCCCCTTTTCAAGGGCACATCCCCAAAGACCTAACTCCCTCCCTCCCAACGGCACCACAGGCTGGCGACCATGCCTTTAACACAGGGGCCTGTGAGGATACTTAACAACCACAGCACTCGAGTTTTCAGGTGGACCCTATATCCACTCACAGGTATCCTCAGAAGAGGGGGTCAAGAGAGATTCAATGCACAGGGACAAGAAGAGAAGGCCAGGTGAAATCTGAGGCTGATTAGAGCAATGCAGCCACCCAGCAGGGACACGCGGAGCCACCAGAAGCTGGAAGAGGCAAGGAAGGACCTGCCCCTAGAGCATTCGAGCCAGCACAGCCCTGTGGCTGCCTTCACTTCAGCCCACTGATCCTGGTTTTGGACTTCTGGCCTCCAGAACCGCGGGGGAATACATTTCTGTCGTGTGACCCAGTCGGTCTGTGGACACGCATGAGGGCAGCCAGAGGAACCAACGCACCCTCCTTTTTGTCTTTCCGAGCGTTGTCAGGGACAAACAGAAGCCCCAGAGTCTAAACAGGAAAATTCCGACATGCGGAAGGAACAGGAAGGTGAACAAGGTACAGATACATCAAGAAGATTCCCTGCCTGGCACACTGGTGCTCGCCTGTGATCCTAGGGGTTCAGGAGGCTAAGGCAGGAGGATCATGAGTTCAACACTGAGTGAGGCCCTAAGCAACTTAGCAAGACGGTCCCAAAATGAAGTATATATAAAAAAAAAAAAAGTGGGGTCATTTCTGGAGATGTGGCTCAGTGGTTAAGCACCCCAGGGTTCCATCCTTGGTTAAGAAAAAAAAAAAAGATTCCCATTCAGACTGGTGTGTAGGGGAACACCCATAATCCCAGTGACCCAGAAGACTGAGGCAGGAAGACTGCAAGTTTGAGGCCAGCCTCAGCAACTTAGTGAAACTTAGCAAGACCCTACATCAAAATAAAAATAAAAAGGACTGGGGATATAGCTTAGTCGTTCAATCCCTTGGGTTTAATCACTGCTACTGGGAAAAACAAAACAAAACGAAAAAACGAAAAAGCAGGTCCTAGTGGAAGTCATGAGGGCACCAACTTTAGAAGGGGTTAATATTAGTCTTGCAAAGTAAATTAGTCCTCACAAGTTTGGATTGTTTTAAAGAAAATCCATCCTATACACTCAGTTCCTTCTGCACATGATCAGTTCTTTTTCCATTTCTCTGCCATATTGTAACCCAGCCAGGGGGGCCCTCACTAGCAGCCAAACATATGGAGCAGCCAATCTTGGGACTTTCAGTCTCCAAAACTGTGAACTAAATAAACTTCTTTTCTTTATAAGTAATCTGGACTCAGGTATTTTGCTATAGTAACAGAAAATGGTCTGAGACAATGTCTTTCCTATGCAACCTAAACAATCCAAAGCCCACACCCCAACTACCTCCTCTAATTGAGCTTACCCTCTGGGCCATTATCCCCTGTTCGCATCACAGGGAATCAGATACCAGACAACTAGGGATAGCCACTATACCCCAAAGCCCACTGAAACAATTTACTGTCGTCCATCCAGAGCCTGCTTGCAGTCACGTACCTGCTTCTTCCTGTGGAAACCACAAGAAGCGTTCCTGCCCAAGTTTTCCACACACTCCTCTGCCTCCTGACTGACCCTGGTGCCCTGTGTGCCCTGTGTGTCATTGTGGGCTCTCCTGGTATAACCGTAACAAAAGCTGTCTTTCTAATGGCTTTCATCTCCTGCTGTTGGCCTCACCCTGCAAAACTAAGTCCTGGATTTCATTTTATTTTATTTTTTTAGATGTTGATAGGCCTTTATTCTACTCCTTTATTTATATATGGTGCTGAGACTTGAACCCAGTGCCTCACACATGCCAGACAAGCGCTCTACCACTGAGCTACAAGGCCAACCCCTTATTATTTTTTAAAAAAGAGACCGTGTCTTGTCCTGTTGCCCAGGCTGGCCTCAAACTCCCGGGCTCAAGTGACCTTCCTGCATAGCCAGGACTACAAGTGGGCACCACCACAGCGGCTGGAAGCCTGTGTGTCCACACAGGCCTTCCACAAGAGGGCTTCCAAATGGCCACAGAAGCTGTGAAACAAGGCTCACCTTCCCTTGTCATCAGGGAAGTGCAAATGAAGCCAGAGCGAGATATCACGGCACCAGTAGAAGCCGTGGTTCCCAGGGCTGGGGAGGAAGTGAGACCAGGCAGTTCCTTAGGATTCTGGCTACACCTTTGTGACCTAGCCACCCACTGCTGGGTATTTACCCCAAAGAAATGAAAGCATATGTCTATGAAAATACCATAAGCAAACATTTACAGCAGCCTGTCTGTAGCTATGGTTTGGATCTGTAATGTCCCCAAGGCCTGTGTTTAAGGCGTGGTCCCCAGCTTGGTGCTCTTGGGAGGTGGTGGAAACTTGGAGGTGTGGCGCCTCGCAGGAGGTCTCCTGGTCACTGGGGATGTGCCCCTGAAGGGGTCAAGGGACTCCAACCCTTTGTTCTTTCATGTTTCACTCCTGGCCACAAGGTCAAAGGGCTTTCTTGGTCATACACTCCTGCTGTGACACGTTGCTTCACTACAGACTTCACAAAAACAGGGCCAACCAATCATGGACTGAAACCTCTAAAACTGTGAACAAAGTAAGTCCCCTTTTTAAACTGTCTCCGTCATTTTATCATAGTAATGGAAGGCTAGTAGCTGCATGCTAACAAAGCCCGGGAACGATCCAAGCTAGTAAACAAACAAACTCCTCGGTGATAAGAGCAGCTACCTACTGACTGAGCAGCAGCAAGGACACGTCCCAGACACCTGGTACTAGGTTAAAGAAGCAGCTCCTGGGGCACAAGTGTGGCTCAGTGGTAGAGTGCACGTGTAGCCAACGTGAGTTCCTGGACATGCAGCAGCCTCACCAACCATGCACTTACACAACATTCTGGAAAAGGCAAACCACAGGACAGATGCCTGGGTGGTGAGGAGTTGACTAAAAAGGACCCAAGGACACTTTCTGGGGTGATGAACCTAGTCCATTCTCTTGACATTTTGGTGGTGGTTTCAGAATTATATGTACTTGTCCAAATTCAGAATTGTATGCCTAAAAAGGGTGAATTTTGCAATTGGTAAATTATACCTCAATAAATCTGACTTAACAACAATTAACAATACCAGCTACTGTCACAGATGTGGCACAGCTGCAACTCTCACCCACTGCAGAAAGGAACAGAAAATAGGGTAACTGCATTGAAAATTGTTTGGCTACATCAAACCATTTGTGTCAGTCAGCTTTCAATCACTGTGACAAAATACCTGAGATAACCAACTTATGAGGAGAAAAGGTTTATTTGGGCTCATGGTTTCAGAGGTTTCAGTCCCTGATCACTTGGCCCCATTGCCTTTGGGTCTGTGGTGAGGCAGCACACAATGGTGAGGCACACATGGCAAGGAAGTTCTCATCTCATGGCAGCCAGGGAGCAAAGGGATAAAGAGGAAGGGGCCAGCTTCCCAATATCCCCTTCGAGGATACGTCCCCGATGACCCAGCTTGCTTCTTAAGGCCTTACCTCCTGAATTTCCACCATCCCCCAATAGCACCACAGGCTGGGGACCAGGTCTTCATATATGGGTCTTTGGGGGACATTTGAGATCTGAACTGGAGCACCACGTGGCCCAGCATTTCTACTCCTGGACATGTGTCCACTAAGAAACACACACACAGGAGTCACCCCTCATCCAAGATTTCACTTGCCCACAATCAAAATGGTTCCAAAAATACTAAATGAAAAATTCCATAAATAACGCACAACTTTTAAATTGCTATTATTGCAGTATAGTATTACACTGGTTCTATTTTATCATTAGTTATTGTTATTCATCTGACTGTCCCTGATTTATCAACTAAAACTTTACATGTAGAGGGGAAAACAGTATACATGGGCCAGCACTACCCACCAGCCCTTGGAAGCTGTCCTGTATTAATGAGGGGCATCTCTAATACAAGAACGCTCAGAGTCTTCATAAGGCCCCAAACTGGAAGCAACCCAGAGCTGCATCAGCGGAGAATGAGCACATGCACTGTGGAATATTCACAGAGTAAGGACGAGCTATCTGTCGTGCAGAGGGTGGCACACGCCTGTGATCCCAGCGACTCAGGAGGTGGAGGCAGGAGGATCACAGGTTCAAGGAGGATCACAGGTTCCAGGCCAGCCTCGGCAATTTGGCAAGACCCTGTCTCAAAAATGAAAAAGCAAGCCAGGTGCAGTGGCACATGCCTGTAATCCCAGTAATTGGGAGGCTGAGAGAAAAGGATCGCAGTCTCAGCAACATGGTGAGGCTTGAAGCAGCTTAGTAGACCCTGTCTCAAAAAAAGTGTCTCAGTGGTTAAGCACCCTTAGTTCAATCCCCAGTACAGATCTGAACTGGAGCACCACGTGGCCCAGCATTTCTACTCCTGGACATGTGTCCACTAAGAAACACACACACAGGAGTCACCCCTCATCCAAGATTTCACTTGCCCACAATCAAAATGGTTCCAAAAATACTAAATGAAAAATTCCATAAATAACGCACAACTTTTAAATTGCTATTATTGCAGTATAGTATTACACTGGTTCTATTTTATCATTAGTTATTGTTATTCATCTGACTGTCCCTGATTTATCAACTAAAACTTTACATGTAGAGGGGAAAATGAATGAATGAATGAATGAATGAATGAACGAACGAATGAATGGTGCGGGACGTAGCTAAATGGTAGAACACCCGGGTTCAATACCCAGTCTCACCAGTAAAGCAAGCAAGAGCGGTTGCTACACACCCTAACGTGACTGACTCTCATGACACTGCCTACAAAGGTAATCAGTGGGTGGCTCCTGCCACGGTCTGAATTTTGTGTGTCCCCCACAGACCCACGCATTAAAGGTCCTGTCCTGGGTGCCACCAGGAGGGGGGGGAGACTTCACGAGGTGGGGCGAGTAGATAGGAGGGCTGGGGTCGCTGGGTGTGCCCTGGGAGGGTGGGCGGTCCTGGCCTCTTTCTCTCCCTCTGGTTTGCTTTCTGGCTCACCCTGAGGTAAGTGGCTTGCTCTCCAGCTTTCCAGACACCATGTGCTGCCTCATGGCCCCAGAGCAACGGGACCAACTGATTAAGGACTAAAACCTCCAAACCTGTCCCCCTCTATCAGTGGGTTGCCGCTGACATTTGTCACAAAAATGGGCAAGTGACTCAGGTGGTTCCATTCTCTTGAATTTCAAGAAGAGGTCAAATAGACGTGGTGATGGAACAGCATTGGCCCTCGGGGTGAGTGCTGGCCAGGAGGATGTGGGGGCTGGACAGGGTTGGTGACTTTCTGTGTCTACTAGTGAAATGTATCAAGCTCTTTCCTAAATAATAGACTTCAGAACAAAGTTGTTGAAAAAAGAGAATGATCAAAGCTCATTGTGTGGACCCAACTCACCTTGGTTTTGCCCCAGGTGGCCTTGGCAAAATTCTCAGCGTACTCTTCATCGTCTGTGATCAGGAAGTTATCAAAGATGGTTCCAGATCTCACCTGCAGATGAAGTGACGTCTTCACTACTGAGGTCACATATGTGACAATTTTCCACAGAGAAGCGGCTGCATTTAGTTCAGAACTGGAACACGGGTCAGCGCTCCACAGTAGGGGTGCGACACCGCCCCATGGGGCAGGTGAGACTCAGTGGTGGAGCACGTACTTAATGTGTGTGCGGCTCTGGGTTCCGACCCAGCATCAAAAAAAAAAAAAAAAAAAAAAAAAAAGAGTTGAAAACCTCTTATCCCTGGGCCTCACCCCAGGGATATGAACGGGGACTTTGGAAAACTCCCCAGTGATAGAACAGCCACCGCCGCTGGGGAGGGCTGCCCAGAACAGAACTGCTGGAGGTACAGGTGGGCCCGCCATGCCGGCAGCCCTGGGAACGTGCTGGGAATGCAGAGTCCCAGGCCCGGGCCAGCTCCACTTAGACCAGTTCCAAGCGTGGGAGGGGCGTTCCAAGGTGACAGGCGTGGGGGAACCCCAGCTGTCTGCCCAGCACTGGGAACCTAGCACCTAGTTAAGTATCCCATAAAAAGCTCGTGGGCAGATGAAGGAGGCCGAGCTAGAGTTCAGAGATATGGAACTAAAGCAAATTCAGAATGAGTGACCTGCCAGAGCTCCAGTCCAATGGCACCGATGTTCTCGAATTCCGAGAGGTCATACTCAGTCAAATAGTTGGTATTTTTCATTTTCTGGTGAAGCCAAATATCTTTATCGATTCCCTCTGGTTTCAGGCCGTCCTGCAACAGTAAATCACATGGGTGGTCCGGATGGCACAGGAAGGGGACGGGGCAGCCAGAGTGAGTCCCGGGACATTGCAGGAAGGCACCGCGCACCTGGTAGGGCGGCTTCTGGAGCATGGACGCCTGCCAGTCCCCGTCCAGCTCGCTGTTCCAGTCGCTTGGCTTGCTGGCGCTGGCATCCAGAAAGTGCTTCTCCCAGTCCTTCCAGGTCACGGAAGGAAAACAGAACACCAGTCAGACGCTCAGATTCGAGAAAGGGAAGAAAAATTAAAAACTGGGGAGGGGTTGCTAGGGAGGGAACCCAGGGCCTCCCCCTACCAGGCAAGTGCTCCACCTCTGAGCTCCGCCCCGGCCTGAGAGAGGAAACTCCTAGAAACCAGCAGGCGGGGCGGGCCCCAACCCCTGCCCCAATGTCCCCTCCTCTCTAACTCGGTTGTCAAAGAGCCAAGTGCTCAGCGTTCTAGATCCTACCTAGGCCTTGGGACAAAAACACATGGCCAAGTTTCCCGCCCCACCCCTCCACAGGATTCCAGCAGTGCGAAACCCCAAATCACAACCAGATGTGAAGTGGTGGGGCAAAATGTGGTGATGGGGGAGAGGCCACCCAGCTACACCACTCAAGTTAAGGTAAGTCGTCTTCTGTGTCGTGGTCGTGCCTGGAGTGTTCCAGAAAAAGCACTACTATAAAATGCTCCAAGGTTTATCAGAGAACTTCTGAGAAGCAGAAAAGAGCAGCTACATTATTGAGTCCTTGGCACACACGCCCTGCAAGGCGCAGAATGCAGGTGGCTCCCTGGAAGTCCCGATGTGAAGACGTGAGGAGTCGGGCCTTGGGAGGTGCCATGGTTTGGATAAGTATTCCCCAAAGGCCCACATGCTAATGGCTCTGTCCCCAGTCTGTGGCACTCCTAGGTGATGGTGAGACACTTAAGAGGTGGGGCCTACTGGGAGGTCCTCTGGTCAAAGGGGTGTGCCCTTGAAGGGGACAGTAGGAGCCTAGCCTTTCCCTTCTTTTCTTTTGCTTCCAGCCATGAGGTAAGGACGTCCTCCAACATGTGCTCCAGCCATGATGGGCTGCCTAACCACAGGTCCAAAAGCAAGGGGCTAAGAAACCTCCAAAACTGGCCCCAAATAAACCTCCCGCATTCCTCCTTTCTTCAGTGCAGAGCATCCCCAGGGCCTTCCAGATGTTAGGGAAGTGTTCTATCACCAAGCTACATCCCCAGCCTTTTTAAAATTCATTTAGAGATAGGGTCTCAAATTTTTCCTCTTTTTAAGTTGATTATCACAAGTATTTTGTTATAGTAATAGGAAACTGACTAATATGGGAGATGAACAGGTCATGAAGGCAAAATCTTCATGAATGGGATTAGTGCTTTTGTAAAAGTGACCTCAGAGAGCTCTCTCACCCTCATGTGAGGGTACAGCAGGAAGCTGGCCATCTCTAATCTGGAAGAGAGCCCTCACCAGAAACTAACCATGCTGGCACCCTGCTTGGACTTCCGACATCTAAAACTGTCAGAAATAAATTTCTGTTATTTATAAGCTATCCAGTTTAGAGTACTTTGTAACCGTTGTCCAAACTAATACACACACACACACACACACACACACACACACACAAACATATACAGTCATCCCAAGATATCTACAGAGGACAGTTCTAAGACCCCATCTCAGACACCACAATCTGTGTATGTTCAAGTTCCTTCTGTAAGATGATACAGTATTTGCATAAAACCTACATACATCCTCCTGTGTACTTGAAATTGTCTCTACCTAATACACTGTAAGTGATGCATCTATAGTTGTTACATTGTTTACAGACACATTCAATACAGATGAAATTTTTTGCTAGCATTTTGATTCAGACTTGGTGAAGCCAAGCATACAAAACCTATAAGTATAGAGGGTGAACTGTATAAACACACACACACACACAGCTTAGTAGGTATTGAATAAACAATTGAATTAGAAAATGTGTTAATCCAAAATACCGGATTAACCAATATTCAGATAATGACTTATAAAAAATCATAGAAACGGCATGGTGGCATATGCCTGTAATCCCAGCAACTCGAGGCTGAGACAGGAGGATTACAAGTTCAAAGCCAGCCTCAGCAACTTAGTGAGATCCTAAGCAACTCAGTGAGACCCTCACCTCAAAATAAAAGATCAAAAGGGCTGGGGATGTGGCTCAGTGGTTAGGTACCCTTGAGTTCAATCCCTAGTATCCAAAAAAAGTCTTGTATAACAATGTTTTCTCAAGATAACAGAAATATGAAGATTGGGGTGGGGGTACTAGGGATGGAATTCAGGGCCCATGCATGTTAAGCAAATATGCTACCACTGAGCTACATCCCCCACCCCATATATGACGGTTTTAATAAATAATTATCCTTTTATTAAGAAAACACTGGTTAGGGCTGGGATGGGGCTCAGTGGTAGAGCAGTACTTAGCACATTCAAGGTCCCGCGGTCCATCTCATTGGTTAGCCCTGGTTAAAGAAACCAATCCCACTCGCTTCTGTCTCAGATACCCTAAGGCTCTCTTGTAATCTGCTGAAAGTGCAGCCGTGTGGCTGGTGTCAGGGGCCTGTACCCCGGGGACGGTGGTGATTGTTAAGAGACCATCGTTGGTAGCGAGGCACTTCCAAACTCCCCTTGCACGACTCGCACGCTTTCCAGAGTTGCTCAGGAAAAATTCCTACCTGGGCTTTGCCATCTTTTGCCTGATCCCAATCCTTAGAACTTGGTGAAGACTCTTCCGTCTTCCTAAGCGAGGTTAAGTTCCAGTCGTACTCGATGCTGCCGGACTCGATGGATTGACCATCAACTTTCACGTCATAAGAAAGGTCTGGTCTTAAGATCAGGGCGTAGAGGTGAGTGAAGCCGTCAACCTGCCAGTGTAGGGAAAGGGGGCCACAGTGATACCTGTGCTACTTCAGCGCAGCTCTAATCACAGTTTACACAGGCTCTAGGCAAGCCCGGCAAGGCAAGGAGAGACCTGGAGAGGCTCTGGAAGAGGGGTCGATGTGTCTGTAAAGTGGGATCCTGGGGTCGGGGTGAAGCTCAGTAGTGGAGCACTCGCCCAGCATGTGACAGGCCTGGGTTCTAGCCCCAGTACCGCAAAAAAATAATCAAAATAAAAAGGGGAGGGGCACCCCGCGGAACAGCCCGCTTCCGCAGAACACCTCCTCCCTCCCTTCCTAGCCTCTCCTGTGTGGCGTTCGTTCCCCTCTGCGCACAGAACATGGCTCCAGCTATGATTCGGATAAGGGTCCACAAAGGCCCCGTGTTAAAGGCTTGGTCGCCAGCCTGGGGTGCCTTCCGGAGGGTGGTAGAATCTTTAAGAGGCGAGGGCTGTGGGAGGAAGTTAGGGCCACGGAAGCTGTGTCCTTGAAAGGGGACACCAGGGATTTTTTTTTTCTCTTTTTTCATTCTCAGCCACAAGGTTAATGGGCTGCCTTTGCCACAAGCCTCTACCATGATGCCACAAGCCCAGAATCAACAAAGCCAACCAACCATGGACCGAATCACCAAAACCGTGAGCCAAAACAAACCTTTTCTCTTTTTAAGTTGGTCATCTCAGGTACTTTGTTAGAGTAATGCAATGCCAACTAACAGGAAGATCAGATTCCCTCCTTGAAAACCCTGGAGGACTGAGCATTGCCTGCTAGTGGGGTTCTGGACCTTTCCCCCACAGTGTCACAGTGTCACAGAACCAACCAAAGCCCTGTGAATATGACAGTGTTCTTCCCTGAGACCACCATGCCAACTAGCTGCCATGAATCAAGGCTACTTCAACAGCCCTGCAGCAGAACATGTCTCGGGGAGCCTTTGGTCTATGGATGCCACTCAGGACCATGTGGGTTTCATGACCCAAGATGACCATGTCCTTTCCTCTCTACAGAATGAGCTCCTTGGCATGTTCCAGGCTGGACTTTGGAGCCTTTTCTCAGTCACTCCCTGAACCCCTGGTGTTCAGCTGAACTGAACCAGGGAGGGAGGAGGCTTGGAGTGTGAGATGCCGTGCCCCTCCAGGAGGGGTGTGTGACAAGCACGGTGTACAGGAGAACCCGCCCCGGCCGTGGAAGAAACCCCAGAGAGGACCCTCAGTTTCCAGGGTTCTGTGAAGAGGCCATCTGCTCCCGAGGGGTTGGGATTGGATAAAAAATGACTATAGCCACCTCCCCTCCAGGGGTCAATGACACTGAAAAACCTCTGTGCCTCCTGCCCACTTTCATGGTGAGTTCCAGGTGCTAGAATGCCCTAGGGGACAGTCCCTGCTTCCTGATGTGTATATTCAATACAGAGGGTGGGGAGGACAGAGGGTCCTTTCTCTTCACAAGCCATACTCAGGGAACTAACGCAAGCTGCCTCTCAGGAGCCCTGCTCTGGGTCACTGGCAGCCACTGGTCGCATGTGAGTACCCACACAGGTCTGAGTCCCCACCAGAGCCCATAACTCAGTATACGGCCGAGTTCTGATGAGGGCCCAAGGACACAGAGTGTCATCTTCACAGGAATCCCTGGGCAAAAAGGCAAGCAAGTATGATTTCATTTTGGAAATATTCCCATTTCAAATGTTCTGGGATTTTGAAGATTACCTAATCTCTCCAGAATGTTCTTCATCCTGAATACTTCATTCTTTAATGAGAACGGATATGGCTAGAATATCCAGTGACTACCCTACTGTAACCCTCATGGGGTAAATGACAACATGATGTCACAAATCGCAGAGGAGAGAGCCCTCCTGCTGGGCAAAAACTTCAGAAAACAAACCAAGGTAGACCTGTGTCACTAAAGGGCCACCCTACTAGAAACCAGGGACAAGAGGCATCCTGGTCAAGACCCTTCCCTGGCCCGGAAATACTGAAAGATCAAGTTCTTTTCTCTAAACTTATCATCAGGCAAGAGATGACAGAAGTTGAGCACAGGGGCACTTGCCTGTCGGCCGGGAGGTCACCAGTCACCCCAGCCCAGGAGTTCAGGACCAGCCTGGGCAGCTCAGCAAGACCCCATCTCAAAGCAACGACAAAAGTGAAGGGAGAAAAAAGTCAACACGATCTCCTGAATGTGCGGGCATTTACCTTACACCTGATTGATTTCTTGTTTGAATGATACTGATTCTTGAAATGCAGAATAACGTGGATTTTCTTGATATCAAATCCACAAATATCAGGTCCTACAAAAAAAAAATTAGGTCTCGATTTTCTCATCTAATGATTCACCATAGAATTACCCCCCAACCTTTCTCCTTAAATATACGAGGCACAGGAAATTCACAGGTCCAGGAATAATCAGATGCTCATGGGAAGACCTTTGGGTAATGACCACTTTCTCCCGGTCAGGTCTCTTTCTCTGGCCATCAAAGCCACCTTGGTCTCAAGGACAAACCAGCACAGAAGTGAAGGCAGGTGAACAGTCCAGCAGTGTCCCCTGCCGCGGCCTCAATCTGGGCCTTCCTCTGAAGTTCTTTTTCTTTGAGGAGCTGGGATGGAACCCAGGGCCCCGCCCCATGCTTGAGAGGCAAGTGCTCTCCCACTGAGCTGCTCCTGAGCCCCCTGGCCTGAAGTTCTGACCTTGCACCTGGGGCCGGTGGGGCGGTGGGCAGTGGCGGGGGGGGGGGGGGGGTTGGCGAGCAGGTTCCAGAGCTGGAAACGGGCTCCAGTCTCCTCCCAGAGCTCCTTCACCATGTTGAAACATTTGGCAATGACCCAACCTTGCCTGCCCTTGTGTCCTGGTCTACAGAATAAGGATGCTTGCCTAACTTGCTGGAAGCCCTGGGTTCCGTTCCCCAGCGGGGGGGAAATATTCAGTCACTAAGGAAATGAATTCTCTGAGATGGGGCCAGATAAGACACTGGAGTTCTGAATATGATAACGTTTATAGAGAGTATCTGGAAAATTCACCAAAATTTCTGAGGTTGTTTACAATTATCCTGCTTTGGTTTTACAGATTAAGCCTTAGAATGTTCTAAGACATCTGGATTTTTCTGTCTCAGATAGAATTCCACCACGTTTACTGACCCGGCACCCACCCCTAGGAATTCTGCTAGGAAGATCCACTGTAAACACAAGTAGATTTCTTTACAAGTAGATTGTACTTTAGCCTTTCTTATGAACTTGCAGGGATAAAATTCCAGAATAAATCCTAGTGATCCAGGCTGCCTGTAATGACTTTAAGAATGTCACCAATTTGGGGGCTGTGGGTGTGGCTCAGTGGTAGAGAGCATGCTTAGCATGTGCCAGGCCCTGGGCTCTATCCCTAGCAGCAAACAGCAAAAACTAAACAAAAAGAATGTTATCAACTGACCAGAAGTATAAGCTACATCAAACTTGGAAATAGTGACCTGTGGGATAGACAAAGTACACTAGGTCTATCTCCCACCTACGTCCAAAGGACGTGTGTTTACAAAACTTCCTTTTCTGTCATCCGTGGTAGACATTCCAGTTCAATTTTTTAAACAAAAGCTATGGCATGTGAACTATTTGGATGAAAGCTGGCTCCTCAGGATTGAGATGTACATATATTTTCCTTTCACAATGAGTTAGCATTTCCCTTCCTATCCCTAACAACCTGCACACTTTGAATATTTAATGAAGCTACAGAACACGCGGGCTGGGAAATCTGTACATTCTCCATGAATGGCAATAATAAAATATTTAAGCATGTAATTGATTTGCATAAGGAAATGCAATAGACATAAGCTTGGGGTGATCTAATTCTGGGCAAGTAGTTTGGTTTTTTTTCTGGTTTTTGTTTTTTTGTGTTTTTTTTTGTACCAGGGATTGAACTCAGGGGGTTCATCACTGAGCTACATCCCCAGCCCTTTTAAAAATTTTTTTATTTAGAGACAGGGTCTTGCTGAGTTGCTTAGGGCCTTACTAAACTGCTGAGGCTGGCTTTGAACTTGGATCCTCCTGCCTCAGTCTTCCGAGCTACTGAGATTACAGGTGTGTGTCACTGTGCCCGGCTTGGGCATGTAGTTTAATCAGACTTTTTATTGGCAAAACAGGGGCTGTGTTCACCAGTCTTCTGGTTTGAGGGAACCAATTTTGAGTTAAAAACAAAAATAATCCAGAAATTTTATTTTATTTATTCTGTGGAGCTGGGGATGGAACCCAGGGCTTTGCTGATGCTAGGAAAGTTCTCTACCATGGAGCTGCAACCCCACCCCAACCTGTTTTCATCTTTTACTCTAATTATGCTGCTTCACAATGCATGTGTGGCAAACATATGCTATATATAGTTAAGAGTGGTATTTTGGTAAATATTTCTATTTTGTTTACCAAACCTAAAAAGCACGTATTTGTAAAACCATCTAATTCAACACGCATTGTTTTCCCAGATAGCTCTGCTATCCTGTTTTAAGAGAATGATACATAACGAAAACTGAGACATTTCTTATTTTCTTTCTTTGCAGTACGGGAGATGCAGCTCAGGGTCTCATGCATGCTAGCAGGCACGTGCCCTACCGCGGAGTTATACCCCAGCTTAATTCCTTCCTTCCTTCCTCCCTCTCTCCCTTCCTCTCTTCCTTTTTTTCAGTATTGGGGATTAAACCTAAGGGCTCTCTACCACTGAGCTACATCCTCGCCCTTTTTTACTTTTTATTTTGAAACAGGGTCTTGCTAAATTTCAGATACTAGCCTGGAACTTGCGATCCTCCTGCCTCAGCCTCCCAAGTAGCTGGGATGACAGGTGTGTGCCACCATGCCCAGCCCCCAACTTAATTTTTTTTAAAAATAAAAATACCACTTTTTCTACTCCAGATTTTAAACTGAAGAACAAAATGTGAGGCATGGTAGAGTAGAGAGAACTCTGGGCAGAGTCAGGAATCAATAGGTCAGTGGAAAACTTACAGTTATATAATGCTGTCACCTCAGACAAGTCAGTGCTCTCTCAGATGACTTGGGAGGGGGTATTCTATCTACATCAAGAAAGTACCCTAACACCTAACACCCAATAAAACAGAAAGAATAGCCAGTCTTTCTACTTCTGAGACTGATTCTAAATAGCATTATGATCAGCATAAACATAAGAACAGCATAACTGTCAGAAGCCGGATTCTGATCATGATAAATTAAAAAATAAAAGAAACCCAAGCCAGGTGTGGTGGCACAACACCTGTAATACCAGTGACTCAGGAAGCTGAGGCAGGAAGATTGCAAGTTCAAGGCCAATTTAGTGAGACCCTCTCTCAAAATTTAAAAAAGGGCTGGGGGTGCAGTTCACTGGTGCAGTGGCGAAGTGCTTTCCCAGCATGCATTAAGACCCTGGGTGCCATTCTCAGTACCACCAAAAAAAAAGAGATGTATATTCACTCTGAAAACTTTCTGAATCCATAGACTAAAGTAATGTCTATTTCCTGTGGCCCAAAGTGGTCACTGCCTAGTTCTAGCACAAATTTTAATCCAAATACCCATGATATCAGGAGGCAGTTAATACATTCCAGAGGTTTACAAGTCTTTTTTGTAAAGGGCCAGGTAGTAAGTATTTTCAGCTTTGTGGGCCATGTGTCATAGTCATTGGACTCTGACTGACAGCCACAGGCAACATGTCAAGTTAACAGAGCCACGCTGGGTTTCCGTGAGATTTCATCTGTGGAGTGAGGTGCGGTGGCATACACCTGTAAACCCAGAGGCTGGGGAGGCTGAGGCTGGAGGATCACAAGTTCAAAGCCAGCCTCAGCAACTTAGTGAGAATATAAACAACCTAGTAAGATCTGTCTCAAGATTAAAAAAATAATAAAAAGGGCTGGGGATGTGGCTCAGTGGTTAAGACCCCTGCTATCCCTGGTACCAAAAAAATAGATGTCATCTGTGGAGCCTGAAATGAAAATGTCATATAATTTTCATGTGTTACAGAATAGTATTCTTGTTTTGATATTTTCCAACCATCTCAAAGTGTAAAAATCATTCTTAGTTCACAGATCATACAAACACAGGCAGTGGGTCAATTCAGCCCATGGCCGAGGGTTACTGTTTCCTGATCTATTCAAAAAATGAGAGTGACATTAATGCTTAATAAACAGGTTTTTCAGAAGTTCAACAGAACGTACAATGTTTATAATACAAATTGAGCATCTCTTACCTGCAATGCTTGGGGCTAGAGGTGTTTGAGATATCAAGGTTTTATGATTTGGGGACTATTTATATCAATTTCCCAACTTAGGGGGTACAAAAATTTGAAATCAGAAATCCCATACTTTTATTTATTTCTTTATTTTTGGTACCAGGGACTGAACCCAGGGGTGCCTAACCACCGAGCCACTTCCCCAACCTTTTATTATGTTTCATTTAGAGCGGGGTCTTGCTAGGTTCTTACAGCCTCACGAAGTTGCTGAGGCTGACTTCGAACCTCAATCTTCCTTGCCTCAGCCTCCAGAGCCTCTGGGATTACAGGTGTGTGCCACCATGCCCAGTTAACCCCAAACTTTTTAAGTGTCACAAAGCGCTCACGAAGTTTCATGGCTGGGGATGCTTCAGTGGCTCGGTGGCAGAGTACCTGCCTACCAAGCATGCGCCCCTGGTTCCATCCCCAGGGCCACAAAACATAAAACGTTTTAGATTTCAAAGCATTTTGGATTTTTAGATTAGGGAAACCCCCTCTGTATTAGTGCTGAAAACCTTGGGTGGACTATACTCACTGCTCCTACCTCAGGTACATCAGCAAGTCGGAAAGTCAGAGATGTTTGGGTTTTGCTGTCTCCACTTACCAAACATGATGTAGTACTGCGACTTCCCATTCAGGTTCTTCTGATCCAAGTCTGCAGGGAAGACCTTAACGTAGCCCCCGCCGCAGTCCATCTTCTGCTCGTGTTTCACTGTGTACTGAATGACTAGAGTCTTCCCTTTATTGCTGAACGGTTTGAAGCGGGCAGAGATGGCGTAGAATCGGCCATTCTGAGTGGTCTGCAGACCTTTCAACAGAAAGTGGTGAAGGGTTAGGAACGACACTGCGTTCAGTAAAGCACGGACGTTAGCAGATGTCCTTTCTCTACCCATGATCGTGAAGGTTCTATTTACTGTGAGCTGCTGCCTACAACGCAATGACAGCCTGCTAGGGACACATCACTGACAGGTTCTCTGCTTGCACAAGACTTGTATTTCACACACCAGATGCTTCTATACTTCATACATCATTGCTGTGGTATTTATTTTTTTCTTCTTTTGGTGCTGGGGATGGAACCTAGGGTCTGTGTATGCTGAGCAGGCCCTCTGCCACTGAGCCACATCCCCAGTCCCATCTCTAACGTCTGTGTCTAAATGACACATACACAATCTAATCATGGATAAAGGTTAATTTTTCCCTTCTACCTTCTAAGGAACAGGAATACAGGGTAGCAGCTGACTAAAAATCAAAAAGAAGTACTTTTTGATTCTTTTTGATTCTTCTTGATTCTCATCCCTCATCTTGAAACAGCTCAGAAATGCAACAGCAGATAACGTGAACGTGACCGGCAGCACGCGGATGTGCGGGAAAGAGCCTGCTGCCCCTCACCTGTCATTTGCAAGTCAGCTCTTTCATAAGGACACCATTATTCTCTTTTGGGGGTGCTGAGGATAGAACCCAGTGCCTCACGAATGTGAGACAAGAGCTCTAGTACTGAGCGATATCCCCAGCTTGGGGTCCTCCTGCCTCGGCCTCCCCTGTATCAATCACAGGCACATGCCACTGCCTCCCATTATTTTCCTATCAATCATCTGTCGTCGTTGTTTTTGCTTTTTTTTTGTGCAGTGCTGGGGCTGGAATCCAGAGCACAGGCTAGGCAGCTAGGCAAGGGCTCCACAACCCCTGAGCTACACCTCCAGCCCCAAATTCGTTTATTTTTTTTCCTTTCTGTTTTGATATTGGGGATTGAACTCAGGGGTGTTTTACCCTTAAGCTATATCCCCAGCTCTTTCTATTTTGTATTTTGAAACAGGCTCTCACTAAGTTGCTGAGGCTGGCCTTGAATTTGTGATCCTCCCACCTCAGCCTCCTAAGACACTGGGATTACAGGTGTGCGCCCTGCCCTAAAATCTTTTCTTTCTTATTTTTCTTTTTTTTAAATAGTCATTCAGACTTTTTTTTTTTTTTTTTTTTTTTTTTTTGTTCTGGGGATTGAACTCAAGGCCTTGTGCATGCGAGGCAAGCACTATACCAACTGAGCTATATCCCCAGCCAATTCTTTTCTTATATTGGAGTTTATCTGACAACCTGAAGACTGCTGTTCCTGTTGTAACCCAGCCTATGTGATCATCAGTTAACTTGGTATTCTGTATTCATAGGTCCAAGTCATAACTCACAGCCAACTTTTCACTACATCTCTCTCTTCTCCATCCTTCCCTCCCCCAACCAGCAAGGAAATTCTGAAAGCCTCTAGTGTGGGACGCCGTCCTGATTTAGCAGAATCAGACTAGGTTGAGCCATAGAACGCAGAGGCCTGGCTTCTAGGAACTGCGGGGAGCATGTGGGGTTGTGTGGGAGTGGTTCCCTGTCTCCTGGAACTTTCCCCCTAAGAGGATGGCTTCCCTAACTCCACCCTATCCTGTCCATCACAGAAGAAGCTCCTCCGGGTCCTTGCCCCCTTTACCTGTCTATAAATAAAGGAGACTTGGGGGAGTTGTTCTGAGGCCAGAGCTGGTATGGTTGGACCTGTCACGCCTCCGCTCACAAAAAGAGTATTAGCTCTTGTGTGTTTATTGAGTAGATAAGTTTTTTTGGGTAACAGATTAAAAAAACCACCAACATCCTCCTCCAGCAGTCAACCCTTTTCTCCTCCACGCAGAATGTGGCAGGAGGACCCCCACACTTGGTTCTCCATCTCTCCTGTGTCTTGTCACCACTTTCCATCTCTGTCTAAATTAGACTCATCTTTTCACTTATGGCTTTTAAATCATGATCACAGAGGACCACTGGGAAGGCTCAGTATTAACCAGTATCCCCAGCGTCTTGTTTGTGTCTGCTCTTAGTAGATACTGTGTTGAAGAAATGAAAATATTACACAGAATCTCAGGAATCCAAACTGGAGGAAGGAAAAACACTGTGTGTGTTGGGGGAACCCAAACAACTCCAAGTGGAAAGTCCTGTCCTTCAACAAGTTTCATGGAATAGCCTGTTTATTTTTACTCCATTTTTGGCACACAGCTGGAGTTTTATTGACTATTGGGGTCAACATTTATCTTATAAAACAATGCAGATATGATCCAAAGCCAGAGGATGCAGGACTCAGGGTATCCTAGGCTAATACGGCCGACACAGAGGTTACCCAGATGGTGGTGCAGAGGGAAACCACATCTAAATCAGGGGTCATGGTCTGGGGATGTGGGTCAGTAACGGAGCACTTGCCAGCACGTGCAAGGCCCTGGTTTCCATCCCCATGACACAAGAACAAAAACTGAAGTTGGCAAAACTCTTCTGTATGTCCAAGTAAGAAGTATTTTAGACCTTGTGGGTCACTCAATCCCTGAGCCATCATCTACTTGACTTTGATGTTGCTGTGCTAAAAGGGCCAGTGAAAGTCAGCATGGTGATGCACACCTATAATCCACAGACTCCGGAGATGGAGGCTGAAGGATAGCAAGTTTGAAGCCAGCCTCAGCAACTTTGCAAGACCCTGTCTCAAAATAAAAACTAAGAAGGGCTGGGGACGCGGCTCAGAGGTGAAGCACTTGTGGTTCCATCTCTGGGCTATTATATGACAATATAGAAAAATGGATGTGGCTGTGTTTCTGTAAAACTTTAGGGTTGCCCAACTTTCATGTATTCCATTCAAATTTACCTCATTTTTACAAGTTAAAAAATAGTATTCCCTTTTCTTTCTTTTTGCCCCACCAACTAAAAAATGTAAAAGCTATTCTCAACTCAGTGACTGTACAAAAGAAGTTGACAAAACATATGTAGTTCATCCACCTTTGGCCATTATATATGAGAAAAAGCCAAAATAAGCCAGCTGTGGTGGTGCCCATCTGGTAATTCTAGCTACTGGGGAGGCTAAGACAGGAAGATCACAAGTTTGAGGTCAGCCTGGGAAATTTAAAGAGGTCCTGTCTCAAAATAAAAAAGGAAAAGCAAAAAGAAAAGAAAAAGTCAAAATAGAGGTTTCCTTTGGACATGAGAACCTGATTGCTGGAGGTTCGGTGGGGGTCTGAAAATATGTTCCAGACCTTGACCTGGATATACAGGTGTTGGAATTCAGACCTTGACCTGGATGTACAGGTGTTAGAACTCAGACCTAATTTGTGGTGCTGTTATCTTCGATGTGCACGCTTGACAGCAGATAACTTTTACCTCCATTTTTTTTCTTTTTTTTTAGTTGTAGACAAAAACAATACCTTTATTCTAATTACTTTTTTTCCTGTGGTGCTGAGGATCTAACCCAGCATCTCACACATACTAGGCAAGTGCTCTACCCTGAGCTACAACCCCAGTCTTTTTTTTTTCCTTCATGTGAAAATAAAAATGCAAGAAGTGCCACTCCGGAGGCTGAGACAGGAGGATCTCAAGTTCAAAGCCAGCCTCAGCAACTTAGCAAGGTTACCAACTCAGACCCTGTCTTTATATAAAATGTAAAAAAGGGCTGGGATATGGCTCAGGGGTTAAGCGCCCCTGGGTTCAATGCTTGGTACCAAATCAAAACAAAACAAAACAACTGCTTACCCAGAAAAAAAAAAAAAAAAGGAAGGAAGTCACCTCTCCTCTTTTCCCCTCCGTGGGGCAAGGCCCTGCTCTCCAAACTGTCAGACTAATGCTTATGAAGCTGGGAGACTAGGGCAAGAATGAAAATAAGGAAAAACAAAAATAACCAAGGCAAGGAGGCAAGGACGTACTTCTTGTGGGGTGTCCTTTCTGCGCATCTGCCTTCAAAGGTCGCTATGGTCAAACAGGGTTGTTTCCTCCTGACTCTACACTAACCTTTGTCTATCTCTTTGTGACCATAGAACTTCCCCGACGACACTCTAAAGTGCCCGAATTGGGAATCGTTGGTGGACTGCACCCATCGGTTTCTCCAGCGCTCTGTGGGAGGAAACACACTTGTGAGAGCGGAAAGTGCGTAACGGGGGTCGAGGGCAGGGGCCGGGGTAGTCCGGGGGTGCCACTGCCGACCGCGCGGCCCCCGGCAGGCCCGGCGGCGCTTACGGCCCCGCCGCCGCGGGCATCGCCTTTTCACCTCCGTCCAGAAACTCCTCCTGGAAGTAGACCGTGGCCAGTGCCACTCGCAGCACGCAGACGGCGCAGATCAGGACGCGAGCCCGTGCCATGGGGCATGCGCGGCGCTCCGCCTCGTGCCCGCCCCTTTCCTCCCAGCGGTCTCTGCAGCGAGCGGGACCCGTGGCCTCAAAACTACATCTTCCGTCACACCTCGCGATTGTGACCCCAAAGCACCTTGGTCCCCGGAGGCAGGGCACGCCGGACACGCCCTGGAACTACCGCTCCCATGACGCCCCGCGATTGTGATCCGGGGCGCTCCTGCTCTCCGGAGCGCGGTGGCCTGTGGGAAATGTAGTCTCTTCCGGCCCGGCGCGGTTGCCCGGGCAACGGTACGGGGGCCGGAGGGCCTGGCCGGAGTGCGGCGCCGGATTCCACCGATAAACCGGCGTGGAAGTAGGTCTGCGGGGCTGGGCAGACGGCGGCTGGGTGGGCGCCCGGCTAGCGAGGGGGACTGCGAGGAAATGCCGCGCGGTCCGCGGCCGGGCTGGCCCTGCGGCGGGAGGGCCGCCCCGCGCCTCGGCCTCGGGGTCTCGGGAGTCCTGCAGCGCGGTCCGCCGTGGGTTGCTGCGAGGCCGAGGGGCGTCTAGTGCATTTAGTGTCAGCAGCCGTATCGCGGCACGTTCACGTACCGCCGCGCTCGCCCTCGTCCAGGGCAGACGCCTCTCTTCTCGTGCGGCCGCCTCGCGATCCGGCTTAGGACTTTTCCATTAGGCGAGGAGTTGCCCCCGGCCTTGGCGGTCATCCCGGGGTTCGCGTCCAGCCCCGGGCGACCGCCGCCCGGCCTCCTCCGCGCGGCACCGGCCCTCGGGCCGCGTTTGGCCTTGATCGCTTGTTCTGCTTTCCGAATGGACCCTGTCGTCCGTCCTCCGCTCACTAATTAAAGGGCGTTTAGGTTCTTTCCACGTGTCCTCGATTACGAATGATTCTTATGGCCATTTAAGAGTGGAATTGCAGGATCGCATGGGAACTCCGTGCTTAGCCCTCGGAGGTGGCGTTTCTCCAGACTTCCAGATTGGTGGCTGCACCGCCTTGTACTGGCCCCGCCACCCCCAGCCACCAGACAGGCTACTTCACGTCCGCGTCCACCTTTCTTAGTTCCTCTCTGTATATAGTCCCCACCCCAGACCTGGAGGTTGAACCCGCAGGCACCTGACCCTGCGCTGCATCTTCAGACCTTTCTGTTATTTTGAGACAGGGCCTCACTAAACTGCTTGGGGCCTTGATTAGTTACTGAGGCTGGCCTGGGTCTTGTGATTCTCCTGCCTCAGCCTCCGAAGTCGCTGGGATTCAGGCATGTGCCACCACGCCCGGCTCCCCTTTTAAGTTTTTGAAGGAGGGTTTCCTTAGGTTGCCCAGCTATTGGTTTGTTTTCTGGAACCGGATATTGAGCTCAGGGATGTTTTGCTACTGAGTTATGCCCCAGTCCTTTTTATTTTGAGGTAAGCTCTCACTAAGTTACCCAGGCTGACCTCAAACTTGTAATCCTCCTGTTTTATCCTCTTGAGCCACTGGGATTACAGGCATGCGCCACCGTGCCTGGCATCTTGTGCAAAATCTTAAGGGCTAGGTTAAACACTTTTTTGCCTCACAGAAAACATTTGTGCTCCTCATTTAAAGGTGTGCTTGAAATAAGCTTGCCAGATTTAACAAACAAAAATCCAATTTCAGATAATATTTAATATAAAAATATTTGGGTCTTTCTTTTTTTTTTTTTCCCCAGTATTGGTGGTAAAACTTGGGTTCCTGGCAATGATAGGTATGTGCTCTACCACTAGGTTACATCCCCAGCCCCTTTTGTTCTTTTACTTTGAGACACAGTCTCATTAAGTTGTCTGGCCTAGACTTGAACTTGATATCCTCCTTCCTCAGCATTCGGAGTTGCTGAGATTATAGGTGTGTGTCACTATAAGAATGGCTTTGTTATTCTTATATGTAAAAAAAAAATTCACTGTTTACCTGAAATTCCAGTTTTTAAGTGTCCTGTATTTAATCTGGCAATCACAATAAGATCATTTTCTTAAGTAGACAGGAATGGGAGAAAAGTGAATTCAGGACCCAAAGTGAATTAAAAAAAATTTTTTTTTTTTGGTGAAAGTTAACATCACATGCCCTTGTTGAAGTATTCATATGGCTAGGAGCTATGCTTCTGTGTCTTACCTTTGTCTCCCATAGTATTATGCTGGAGATACATTCACACACACAGACTTCCCTGGTCACTTTTCACAGATGCATAGTACTCCACCATCTATGTGCTATTTCCTGGGCCTCACCAGTTCTCTATGGATGGATTTGGGTTTGGTGCATCCAAACACTGCTGCCTGAGTTTCCTTGATTGTGCATCTCTGCACTGGGAGAGTACCCGTGTAGCTACAGTCCCACGTGTGGACTTGACAGGTCCCAGGGCCCATGTGCTTTTCATTTGATTGCTGTTCCAGAGTTCCTTGCTAAAGGGGCTGCAGCAAATACATACTGCTGTGGTTTGGATGTGGTTGGAGTGGGTTCATGTGTTGAAATTTAATCTCCGGTGTTTGGTATTTTGAATATTGAAACTTAATCCAACTATGGTTCAGAGGCGGGCCTTTGGGAGGTGGTAAGGATTAGATAAGGTCATCAAGGTGGAGCCCCCATAGTTGAAAGCTTTTTATAAAAAGAGGAAAACCAGGAAAGATACGTACACTCCTTATCTCTTGCCATGTGATGCCTTATGCCACCTCGGGACTCTGCCAGCAAGAAGCCATCACCAAATGCAGGCTCTTGAACCCCAGAACTATGAGCTGAGTAAACCTATTTTGTTTTCAAAACACCCACCTTCAGGTATTTTGGTACAGTAATGAAAAACGGACCAACACACACACACATGCGCGCATGTGCATACACACACAATATTTTTTCATCTTTAAAGTCTTTTTAATCTTTTGAAGCGATCATAGATCATGGGGTAGGTCAATCATCTTCTTTTAGGGCACATGGAAACTGGAATACGATGAAGCCCTTGCATTCCTCCCCAGAAAAATGTGCCCCAGCATGCTCAGGCGACATGTGGCAAGCATTTGGCAGGGCGGGGGAGCTGTGCCTATCCCTAGCCCCGCCCCTTTTCCAGAGCAGTGGTTCTGACACCTGAGGTGAAGTAACATTTTCTAGGGAGCTCATTAGATATACAGATTGCTTCCAGAGCTTCCTCTGAGGGCACCTGGGACAAAGGAGGAGTGCCTTCAGGTGGGCTGGGGATCAGAGCAGCCATGGGTAACTGGTGAGTCCCCCCACCCCTGAAAACCCAATTTCCCCACAGCAATGCAGTCAACTTTGTAAGTCTGCACCCAAAGAAACAGGCAGGCTGGGGCCGGGGCTCCGGGGTGGAGCACCCACCTGGCACGCGTGAGGTCGGTTCCATCCTCAGTGCTGCATAAATAAATAAAGACATCGTGTCCACTTACAGCTAAAAAATACTAAAAAAAAAAAGAAAGGTTGATTTGAAAACAAGAAAATATAGGTGGGAGCTGGAGCTCAGTGGTGGGGCATTCGACTAGATGCCTGACACTGGTTCCATCCCCAGCACTGCAAAAGAATTTTAAGAGATGAAAAAATAAAGTCTGGGTGAGTGTGTGCTGCACTGTGGCCAGGAAGCACGGTGCAGGTTTTGGAATCAGACCTGGGCTTTGAATTTTGCTCTGCTACTCACCAGCTGGTGACCTTGGCTGGTGACCAAACCTTTGAGGATTTTTATTCCTTCCAACTTCTCTAAAAGGGCATCACAATAACCAGCTCCCAGGGCAGCTTGAGGATTAAATGAGATGGTGTAGTGGAGTGAGCTGGCCCTCGGCAGGAGCGCCAGCGGTGCCGGTCCTTGTGTGACCGTAATACATCCCAGGTGTCCAGGCATTGGAGGGTAGTCCAGCAAGAGGACCTAAGTGTCCAGTCGTTTCTGTTATCATTGGGCTTGAGGAGAAGACTCACTGGACCGCAGCGTAGAGGGTGGTATCTTCATGGGTTTTCTGTGGTTATAACAGAATACCTGAGACCGGACAATCTATAGAGGAAGGAAGCCTATTTAGCTCACAGTTCAGGGGACTGAGTCCAAGACTGGACAGCTGCCTCTGTGAGGGCCTTGTGCTCCTGTATAAGAAGGTGCAAAACAGACAAGAGAATGGGTTCCTGCAGGAGAGAGCGCACGAGGGGCACCCACTTCCAAGAGGATGAGCTAATCCTGCAAGAGCAGCATTAATGCTTTTGGAGTGTGGGGGGGTGCTGGGGGTGGAACCAGGGCCTCGCACAGGCTAGGCAATGCTTCACCACTGACCTGCACGCCAGCCCCGTTAATCCCTCTCACTGACCTGTTGCCCTGTTCCCAGTGCCACCACGGTGGCAGTCCAGTTTCATCTTATTTTCACGGGGGACAGACCAACCCAATCCTCAGCAGGTGGTGTGATCCATAGCCCCATGGGAGCCCTGGAGCACATGCTTCAGACATGAGGTATCCTTCCAAGCAGTGTCTGTCTTTCCTCCTAGAATGGCTTGCACGAGGAAAGTCAGCCAGCCGGCTCGCAGCATTTTTAGTGATCTCAGTGACATCTCCTTGGACGATTCAAAGATGGAAGTCACCAGAAACTTGAAAGTCAGTAGAAGTCATACCCAAGCAGCACCTGGTCAAAGCAGATTTCTAAAAAGAAACCAAACTACAGGTGAGACACACTTAGACCTGAAAGAAAGTGCTGTCCTGGGCAGTGGGACCCAGATGGCCCTGGGGAGACCCCTGGCCACTGCCTCGAAGATCAGAGCCAGTGCCGCACTCATGAAGCTGGCTCAGATAGAGACCAAGATCAGGAGCCGGCAGAGAGCGCGCACAAGTTTGTCTGACCCGGAGTCCGACTCGAAGCCCTCTGAGGACAGTCTTCCAGGGACAGTGGACAGAGCCACTCCAAGAGCTGCCTCTGGCCCCTCCTCCCTGCACGCCCACAGAACTTCCCAGAAACAGGCCCGTGAGTCCCCCATCCCAAGGAGCAGTGTGCAGCCTGGGCAGGTCAGCAGGTTTCTGAAGAGAGCGCCACGCTTGGAAAATGCAGCCCCAGAGGCCCGCGCGGGGACAGAGAGGGATCTTCAAACGCCCAGACCAAAGGAACCTGCTCCAAAATTTGATTCCCCAGACAGCGATGAGGAGGAAATGAAAGAATTGCTGGGAAGCTTGATGGAATCTTCTAGAGAAAAAGAAACAAGTATGAATCAGAAGTTCACTAAAGTCCTTGAGAAAGAACGTGTAAGACCATTCACGGTGAGATTTTCATTTATTTGCATCACGTCTTTTTCTCTGGCCACCATGACATCGTAGCATGACTTCTAAAGTGATGTCACCCAGACTTCTGAGGAAAGGGTAGGGTTTTGGCCAGTCACAAGTGTCTATCTGTTGAGGGCCTGCCTGGTGAGGGGTGGGGCTGGGGACACTTCGTGGTGTGTTTGCAACACAGCATCTGAGTTTGGTAACTCTCTACGCCATGGCACTTGGGTTGTTTGGTTTTGTTTTGGACATAGGTCTTGTTATGTTACCTAGGCTGGCCTTGAACTCCTGGACTCAAGCAGTCCTCCTGCCTCAGCCTCCTGAGTAGTTGGGTCCACAGGCATGTGCCACTGTGCTCAGAGGACAGCAGTTACTTTGTGCCAAACACCAGCAGTACCCAGTTCTCTGAGGACAGAGGAAAATCAAGCAGCTTCTCCCAGTGCACCCCCACAGCACACACCACTTCTCTCTCCTCTGAGTTCGCATTTCCAGGGTTGGAACCCAGGGCCTCAGGCACGCTAAGCATAAGTGGTACCACTGAGCTGTTCCCTAGCCCACAGGTCACTTCTGTGACCCCAAAAGGTGTGGCGGCTGCTCTCTGCCAGCCAGCAGGCACATCCATCTGCAGTAGACACCAGGGGGCCGTGCTCATTCCGCTCAGTTCCACCTGGGGATCGTGGCAGATTCCACAGTTTGGGGGGCCATCTCCCACTTCAGACACCGGTGACAGCTCCGTGCCTTCAGAACTCTACAAATGTGGGTTCCCAGAGCCCCCTCTTTATACTGTTTGCTGGGGTGGCTCACAGAACTCAAGGAAAACACATTACTGTTTTATTTTAAAGGATATTTCCTTTCTCCCTTTCTTTCCCTCCCTTCCTCCCTCCCTTCCTTGCTGGGGATGGACCCCAGGACCTTTAGTGCTAGGCAGGTGCTCTACCACTGAGCCGCATCTCCAGGAAAGGGTATTTTAAAGGACACAGAGAAACAGTGATCCACAGGGTGAGGTCTGGAAGGGTCCTGAAGGTGGAGTTGGGATGCATGTGGGTTGAGTTCTTGCTCAACTTCCTGTTGGCCTTCGAATGTTCACCTTTTTGCAAGCTCTCTGCATCCGTCCTTTGGGTTTTTATGGAGATTTTATTGCATAGGCATGATTGAAACATGGACAACTGTGCAAAAATGTGATCAGACAAAAAGGTGAGATCTAAAGCTAATAGACTGGGCAGGAGCTGGGCACAGTGCATGCTTGTAATCCCAGCTATGCAGGAGGCTGAGGCAGGAGGATCACAAGTTTAAGGCCAGCCTTGGCAATTTAGCAAGACCCTAAGCAACTTAGTGAAACCCTGTCTCAAAAATAAAAAGGGTTTGGGATGTGGCTTAGGATAGAGTCCCAGAGTTCAGTCCCTGGTACAGAGTGGGCAGAATTCCATTGTAGAGATGGACCAGTGTCTCTACCAGGTGTCTGTCGATGGACGGATAGCGGGGTTGTGCCCACCTTTTGGCTGTTGTGAACAGTACTGCTGTGAACATGAGTACTGGTATCTGAGTCCCTGTTCGCAGGTCGGGCACACCTAGGAGGGGATTGCTGGTCATATGGCAATTCTGTTAAGTTTTTTTGAGGACCTGCCGACTTGTCCCCAGCAGCTGCACCGTTTTAGTTCTCACCAGCCACGTCTGGGTGTCCACATTCCTTCATATCTTGGCCAACATTTGTTATTCCCTGTTTTTTTTTTTTTTTTTTAATCGCCATTGTGGGTGGAGAGACTGGTAGGAAAGGCTTCGCTTCAGTGGGTGAAAAGCTGCACATTCACTTGGTTCTTTTGGAGGTCTGGGCTGTCATAGCTCATGTTCTCTTGGGGCCGAAGAGTTTAGATGTTTAAGCTGGGTGTGGTGGCACATGCCTTAGTCCCTGCTACTCCAGAGGCTGAGGCAGGAGGCTCACTTGAGCCCAGGAGTTCAAGGCCTACCCGGGCAACACAGTGAGACCCTGCCTCAAAATAAAACATAAAAAAAGCATGGGAGTAATTAACTAGGTATTTGAAAGCAAAGGGACATTTCTGATTACTGGTGGAACATTCTCTAATCCCCAGTTACCTCATCGACTTCGGGCAGAGGAGGAGGAGGACGGGCGCAGAGATGCACAATGAATTGTGAAGTCATGGTGTCGCGCACCCCACCAGCTGCTCCCGGGGGCATAAAGGACCTCGTTTATCACAAGTTCGCTAATTTTGTGTCTTCTCTTTCTACCGAAGTAGGACCAGATCCCTGCCGCGCCCCGAGCCCCTTCTCTGCCCAGTGCCGAGCCTCCCAGCTCCAGGCCGCCTCAGACCCCGCGGCCGCCCCCCACAAGGCCAGCCCACCGTGCCCTGCGCAGTCGGTCAAGAGCCTGCTCCTCGCAGACTTCGGTGTCTCGGGACGCAGCCTCCCGCGCATCCTCGATTTCCATCCCTGACACCGTTTCGCGATCAGAGTCTTCAAAGATGGGGCGCATCCAGCTCGCGTCTTCCCTTGGAGGGAGCGAGCCGGGGCCTGTGAATGCCCCGGCCTCGGAAGCCGCAGATGACAGCCTGAACGGTAACCGCAGTCCTGTGCACCCACTGCCCTGGGCGGGGGCGGGGCCGGGGCGGGGCACGCGGCGCGCTCCGCCCACCACCGCTTTCTGCCCCGCCCCACCTGGGCCACGTCGGTCTAAACTCTTCCTCCAGAGTCGGGTCTGTTCCTTCTGCTGGGTCAGAATAGCAGACTGGCGGTTTCGCAGTCCCGAAGCTGCACGATCGTTTAGGGTCCCCACCTGGACGACTCTGCATGAGGGGCGCCGCATGGTTTAGGGATGGCCTCTTGCTGGGCCCTTACGTGGTGGGGAGAGCGAGTTCTCTGGTCTCTTCATTCCCCTGTAGGTCACCAGTCCCACTCGGGGGTTCTTTTCTTCTGACTTCCTCCCAACCAGTTCCCTACCAAGGACCCCACCTCCGTGTCCCCCGGCCCTCCAACACCCTTAGGCTTCGCAGACCAGAAATATTTGGGAAAAAATTTACCTCTGCACTGACTATGTACAGACTTTTTTTTTCCTTCCCTTAGTCTGTAAACAATATGACATATCGTCATATTGACATAGAGCATGACAGCTGTTTCCATGGCATTCACAGTGTGTGAAGCATTCCAAGTGCTCTGGAGACAATTGAAAGGGTCTGGGAGGATGCGCTTGAGTTCTGTGCACATGTGGGCCATTTTCTGTACAGGACCTGATGGTCCTCAGATCTTGGTTTCTGCAGGAGTCCTGGAGCCAATCCCCATGGCTTCCGAGGGACAGGTGGACCATCACAGTACAGCTGAAGTCTTCAACAGAGATTTGGAGGGTACACAGATGTCCAACCCTTCGTATCCCAGTGTCCCTGACCCGTTATGAAGCAGTAACCTGGGGGAAAAATCCTTCTAGAGGCACAATGAGAAGGCAGTGCAGTTCTTTTTTTGTAAAAGAAAAATTTGCCTCTTTTCAGTTATTTATTATTTTGGTGGTCCTGGGACTAGACCCTTAGTAGACCCTTAGCCCCGCCTCCTTTTTTTCTTTTTTTTTTTTTTTTGGTACTGGGGATCTAACCCAGGGCATTTTATCTCAGAGCTCCATCCCTCCAGCCCTTTTTCTGTTTTCGAGACAGGGTCTTCCAAGTTGCTGAGGCCGGATCAAATTTGTGATCCTCCTGCCTCAGCCTCCCGAGTCAGTGGGATTACAGGCATGTGCCGCTGCCTCCTTTTTAAATTCAGAAAAGTAAGCACATTTCTAAGTAACCAAACATAAACATTTTTGGTACTTCAACATTATTTTTATTTTAATATTTAAGAGCAGAAGAGGAAGGAAAAAAGTTCAAAGTCAACATTTTCTTTGTTCCCTCTGAGATGCTTTATCACCAAATCAAAGTTAAATAATTGTCTCAGAAGTGCCTGGTGTGTAACAGTGAGTGCCAGGTGTCATGCTGGCAGGAACAGGGCAAATACGCAAATGTGCTCCCTGTCCTCCAGGCACCAGGATGGCCATAACTGGAGTCAGCCAGACTAACGTGCAAGTCGGGCATAGCGACACATACCTGTGACTCAGCCATCTAGGAGGCTGAGGCAGGAGGCTGGCTTGGGTCCGGGAGTTCAAGACCAGCCTGGGCAACATAGTGGGACCTGTCTCCACAAAAAAAAAGAGAAAGTGGAGGATAAATTAAAATCCCATGACTCAGCAAAGGTTTTCCAGAGTGGGTAGTGAAGCACCCCCAGCGAGGGTCTGTCCCTTCCAGGTGGCCATGCTTTGCCACAGAAAAGCAATGGTATGTTCAAGGCTGTGTGTTTGTTTCCTTTTGTTCTAGTAGAGTATCACAGACTGGGTAACTTATAGAGAACGGAGGTCTATCTGGCTATGGTTCTGGAGGCTGGGAGTCTAAGATGCAGGGGCTGCCTGGTGAGGGCCTCTTGCTGCAGCCTCCAAGGTGGAAGGCCAAGGGAAGGCGAGAGCCAGCCAGCAAGAGCGGGTGGAAGCCAGGTGCAGTGGTGCATGCCTGTAACCTCAGCGACTTGGGAGCCTGAGGCAGGAGGATTGCAAGTTTGAGGCCAGCTTCAGCAACTTAGGCCCTGACTCAAAGTAAAAATTAAAAGAAGGGCTGAGGGTGTAGCTTGGTGGTAAGTGCCCCTGGGTTCAATACCTAGGACCAAAAAAATAAAAAGGGGTGGAACTCACTTTTATAATGAACCTACCCCTGAGCTAAGGACGTTCCTGAGGGCAGAGCCTTTTGGACCTAACTGTATCTTAAAGTGCCAGCTCCCAACACAGACTTTTGGGGACACGTTCACTGTAGCGACGTGAATGTGAGAAAACTCCCTGGAGCCCCTCCAGTACCACCTTCTGCAGATGCCACTTGGCACATCACGTCCTGACACTGATTCTTAAGTTGTACACATGAGGAATCCAGAATGAGGAGCTGGCTAGTAAGTGGTGTCCTCAGCCTGTCTCCGTGTTACCTTCACCCACAAGAAGGTGGGCCCAGGCTGGTGGGGGCAGAGCCAGCACTGATACCAGGCCCTGGGTTCCCTCCCTCCTGCCATCTGTCTGTCCTGCCCTTGCCCTTTGGGAGAGAGTGCAGGTCTCGGACAGCTGCTACTGTCTTTGCCCTGGACCACCTGGGATGTCGTAGTTCAGAGGCTTTGCTTCCTAAAACATGGTTGGGTAGGATCTTCGTACCTACCTGTCACTAGAACTCCAGTGGCAGTGTTGGGGAGTCGGGAGGGGGTGCACCCCTCGGGCTGGAGCACAGCAGTGCTGGGTAGAACCTGGGTCTTTTCCTGGAGCGCTTGCCGGCTGTGTTTCTGCTGAGCCTTTCACTTGCTGTTATGAGAGAACTTAGGTACTTTGGGGCCACATCTCCTCTCCGCCTGAGGGGCCTCTCCCCTAAGCCCCATCCCCAGCTGCCGGCTGCCCCTCCCTGTCCAGCCCTCACACCACAGGTGTGTTTGTCCCTGGTTCCCTAAAGTGCCTTATGATCATTAGCTTCTGTCTGGACCAGGGGCCAGGAGGCCCGTTGTCTGTTTTTATAAAAAAAGTTTTATCAGAATGCATCCCTTAGGTTACCCGTAACCTGTGACTGCTTTCACACTCTAATGACTGATTACAGTTGCCCCTGGTACCTGCGGAGAGGTACCCTACAGATACAGGACCCTACAGATGCGGCATCTGCCGATGTTCAAGTTCATTCTCTCAGATGGAGGTTTGCACAGAACCTCCGACTGTCCTGGAGACTTTCAACCATCTCTAAATCACTTAATCCTGGATGCAATGTAAATGCTATGCAAATTGTTGTTACAGTATATCTTTTTTTTTTTTTTTTTTTGGTACCAGGGATAGAACTCAGGGCTGCTTAACCACTGAGCCACACCCCAGCCCTCTTTATATTTTTGTTTAGAGAGAGGGTCTCGCTGAGTTGCTTAGGGCCTCGCTGTTCCTGAGGCTGGCTTTGAACTCATGATCCTCCTGCCTCAGCCTCCCGAGCTGCGGGGATGACAGGTGTGCATCACCGCGCCCAGCAACTATACTTAAGGATTAATAACAAGAAGAGAGTGCATGCTCAGTACAGATGCGTGCTCCCCCAGATGTTTGATCTGACTCTCATGGAATCCAAGATGCAGAACCCACAGGTTTCAGAGGGCGTACCCCAGAAAGCTGAAAGTATTTCCCCTCTAGGCCCTTAGAGAAAAAGCTGCTGACCCCCGTGGTGGTACTGAGGACAGGGACTGAACGCCTTCACATCTTTCTGAGCATTTGTGGAGTAATCGAAGGAGTAAATGCTGCCTTTTTAAATTACAGATTTTAGAATCAATATTTTATCCCTTGATGATCTGACTCCAGCCGTCAGTGAGAAATCAGACTTGGAACAAAAAGTAAGTACAGCAGTCATTTTATTCTATTTTTTTTTTACTTTTCAGAGGTGCTGGGGATGGAACCCAGGGCCTCCCCATTGCTAGACAAGTGCTATGCCACTGAGCCACCGCCCCAGGTCACGGTCCTTCTAGACTGTAGACAGGCCGGATGTGGTTCTCCATGGGCTACACTGGCACATCTGGGGACATTTGGTGGTCAGGCCTGGGGACTGAGGCTGGGATGCTGCTCAGTGTCCTGGAGGGCACAGGATGGCTCTCACCCCAGAGAACATTCTGGCCGCAGAGGTCAGGTGGTTACGGTGCAGGAGTCTGGTTTTGGTGATAATAAGAGCAGCAGGTTAGCAGGTGATCCCAGGCCCCTCCTCAGAGCATCCCAGAATCACACCCAGGCCGAGGTGGCCACGCGTGTCCTGGTGGTGCCCCGTGGTGACTTTTGTAACCACCTGCACTATCAAAAGCACGTCTCCATAATACACAGGATGTACTTAAAGTTTCACATATGTGCCACCTACATGTCCCATGCCATCAGGGCTGTGTCCCTCACCCTTTAAAAAACGCTGTGCTAAAGCATCTTGGGTCCTGGGGTGGGGGGCTGCTTGGTGGTCGGCACATGCTCAGCAGGCACGAGGCCCTGGGTTCCATCCCTGGCAGCCCCTGGGGAAGGGTTTTGTTTAGGACGCGCCACCCGCCTCGCTCCAGGGAGGACCAGTACCCTCCGAGGTGGGGCGACAGGTGCCCTGCGTATGCAAGTGCGTTTTTAGGACACTATCAGAAACGCCTTCCAGCAACTTCTGCCATCCTTGGTTTTAGGAAGGAGCTGCTCGGAGGCCGACGGGCAGGAGCTGTCCAGACGAGGCTCCCGCTGGACTGGAGGTGCCAACGAGGGCCCCGCCCAGGAGCTCGGCGTTTCAGGGAAAGGCCACCTCTGCGGTTGGGGACGAGGGCCTTCCCACCGAAAGCGAGGTCTCAGAGCATCTGAGTGCCAGCTGGGCCTCCGCCGCCCAGCGGGACAGCGTGTCTGGCGTGCAGTCACCGCCTGCGACTCCCCTGGAGAGCAGCGTGGGCTCGGATTATTCTGAAGATTTCGAAAGCCTGCCAAGTCCCGTGGCCTCTGAGCCCGCGGCTCCCTCCCAGGCAGCTCTCGAGCGAGCGCTGGCCACTGTGTCGGAAGGCTCCTCGAGTCTGAGGACGTGCCTCCAGAGAGCACCCCAGGCCAGGGGGCAGTGGGGCAGGGGTGCGGCCAGAGTCACCGTGAAGGAAGCAGCCGTGCAGACCCTGGATCCTGCCTTCACCTACCAGTGGGCCGCGGGTGAGTGTGGCCGCCTCTGGGGCCCGGGTGGCCAGGCAGGTGCTCGCTGTGTGATCTGAGGCTTCCTGGGAAGCACGTGGACTTGTCGTTAAGCAGCTTCCAGGTGGGGGGCTTTCCTGGATGAGGGGCTGCTGCCCTGGCTGTTTCCCACGCCTCCCCAGCCCTGAGGCATCCAGGACAATTCCAGAATGGAACCCTAATGCAGCAGCTCCTCAGCGGGCGTTCCGACACCAGGGGCTGTTGGCAAAGTCTGGAGCAGTCCTGGCTGTTGCTCGGGGCCTCTGCTGGGTGGGGCAGGGTGCCGCTCAGCGTCCTCCAAGGCACAGGATGCCCGCACCAGGAGTGCCGAGGAGGGAGGGGGGGAGGCCGTTAGTCCAGCCACCTGTGCGGCTGCACTGGCTCTGAGGGAGCCCCCAGCCTTCGCCCCCCGGGCCCAGTGCTCAGGGCTGAACTCCATTGTCTGAACTCCATGCCTCCAGCTCCTGGGTGCACCCTGCGTATGACCAGGCCTCGTTCCTGTCCTCCACCCTTCCTTCCACACCTTCTCAAGCCCAGTTGGACTTTCCGGGCGCTTCTCTCATTCCCAGTTTCAGGCTGCGCTCTTCCCAATGGAAAGGCCCCTCCCTCCCTTCTACATGCTCTGCTTCCTTTCCTGACCCCGGTGACTATCCACGGGTAGACTGCGCTCGTCCCTGGGCTACACCCCCAGTCCTTTTGATTTTTTGACAGGATCTAAGTTGCTGAGGTTGGCCTTGAACTTGAGGTCTTCCTACCTCCATCTCCTGAGTCATGAAATAGTATTTTAAACCCGGGGTCTGGGGCTCAGGAACCTTTGTGTCCCCATCCACATCCACAAGCCACATGTCTGATGTCAAATACATGCATTTCTGTCCCTGTTTTTGGCAACTCAAAGGGATGCTCTCATGAATTGTTGGTGGTGCCATTTTGCTGGACTGGGCCTGCGGTTGAAAGGCGGAAGGAAAAGGCCGTCTGGGAGGCTGGCGTGGCAGAGTCCAGGGCACACCACCTGGAAGCCACTAAGCCACTGGCAGAAGAGGCTGGCTTGGTGGATACCGTGGGAGGTGGCATTCTCTTCTCCGGCCACCATGAGCCTCAGTGGCCACTTCAACCAGCGGCTTGTATGTCGAAGCATGGAAAAGGCTGTGGGAAAAACTTAGGAGAAGCAGATTCTGAAAGCAAGGGTGGCCATCACATTCAGATAGAGGAGAACAGACGCACGGGGTGCATTTCAGTGACCTACTTGGGGACAAGAAGGCTGCGATTCCAGGTCTTGCCTCTCACCCCTTCCTCTTTGTCCTTGAGACAGCAGCCGGTATGGCGGCCATGGGCCCTGCCCTGGGAGGTACCTACGTGGACCCGGCACCCATTGCCAGTCACGTCATCAGTGCAGATGCCATCGAAGGTAACAGCCTGGCTTGGTGGGTCCTTCTTGGGAGATGGGTCCGTTTTCTTGGAGGTGTGTCACTCTTGAACTGGGTTCAAGAGTCCATTGCTGGGATTATCAATGCCCAGTAGGATCCCAGATGGCAGCCCGAGGGTGTCTGTGAACCTTCCGTTCCCTGCAAAAGGACACCAATGTCCAACAGGCAGGCTGAAGGTGGCTCAGCGGCGGAACACTTGCTTAGCATGGGTGAGGCCGGGGTGCCATCCCCAGCACCATAGGAACACCCACCCAAATAATTCTGCCCCACCAAGTGCTCGAATTCTGAATTCTCCTTGACCCTTTTGCACATATCTAGTTTTATCCCCTAAAGACACCTGACCTTGAGTCACAGCCATAGGACATGGCCCTTGTGTCGTGGGCTGAGACTGAGGAGTCTTTGTGGTCTGGGAAGGTGCTGGCCACCTGGAGGTGCAGAAAGCTGCTCCAGAAGTCACCTTCCGGCTCAGACCTTGCTGCGGCCCTGGGGAGACTTCTCACCTCCAAGATTGTCCTGTGTCACTATATAGATGAATATTTATTATTATTATTATTGGTACTGGGGATTGAACTGTGGGGCACTTAACCAGAGCCACATCCCCAGCCCTTTTTATTTACTTATTTTTTAATATTTTTTTTAGTTGTCAATGGATCTTTTATTTTTATTTATTTGTTTACTCATTTATTTATATGTGTTGCCTAGGTTCGAACTAGGGCCTCCACATGCCAGGCAAGTGCTCTACCACTGAGTCACATCTCCAGCAACCCCAGCCCTTTTTAAAATATTTTAAAATATTTTAAAAAGGTTCTTGCCGAATTGCTTAGGGCCTTGCTAAATTGCTAAGGTTGGCTTTGAACTCACGATGCTCCTGCCTCAGCCTTCAGATCTGCTGGGATCAAAGGTGTGGGCCACCATGCCCAGCTGTTTTGTGTTTTATTAGAGACAGGGTCTCACTGAGTTGCTTAGGGCCTTGCTAAATTGCCGAGGCTGGCTTTGAACTTGTGATCCTCCTGCCTCAACCTCCTGAGTCACTGGGATTACAGGTGGGTGCTACTGTGCCCAGTTGTAGTGTTAATACTAAATAAACAGCAGAATTTTTATTTTATATGATTTAAAATTTTAGTTAAATGTTGGTTTTTGGTTTTGTGTGGGGGTGCTGGGGTGGAACCCAGGGCCTTGCACATGCTAGGCAAGTGCTCCACCTCTGAGCTACAAACCTAGCCCCAATTTTTTTAATTTAAAATTTTCTTTATATTTTCAAAAAAATGTGTTTTTAGCTGTGCACAGTGGCACACACACACCTGTGGTCCCAGCCACTCAGGAGGCTGAGGCAGGAGGGTCAGCTGAGCACAGGATTTTGAGTCCAGTCTGGACAACAGTGAGACTAGCTCTTAAAATTTTTTTGACACATTAGTAAGATTTAACATATAACACTTGCACGTGTTCATCACAGTGCGATGGCACGTGGAGACAGGAGTAGCCCTCTGAAGTGGCAGGTACCACTCACACTCTGAAGGTCGTGGACTCTTCAGGAAGCAGGTGTCGGGGCTGCGGGATCAGGGTCCCCCTCGAGCCGCTGAGTAACAGGGTGGGGCAGTCCTGACAGCCTACAGCCCTGCTGTGCTGGCGCTGAACGACATGCTGAGGCAGCAGCTGAGCCTGACGCAGCAGTTCATCGAGGCCAGCCGCTACCTGCACGGCTCCCTCCTGCAGTCCATGGAAAGGGACGCGTTCCACTACCACACCCTGGAGGAAGCCAAGGAGGTGATGGCGGAGATGGGGCAGAGCGGGCGGGGGCCTCGGGGGACCTCGGGGGCCTGGCCCTCGGGTTCTCGTGCTTGGGACCGGCATCAGGGATGTGGTTGGCTGTCACCTTCTCAGTGTCGCCTTTTCTCCTTGGTCCTGTGGTGAGCTATGACGGAGTGTGTGTGGCCTCGGACCCAAGGGGCCCTGCCCTCCTCATGGACCCGAGTGCCGCCCACGACCATGCCAGAGGCGGCGTCACTTTCTCCAGTCCCTTGGGCTGCAGCTCAGATCTGCCCTCACCCCGCTTTTTCCTCTTGAAGTTTTTGTCTGATAACAAAAAAATATGTGCTTATGAAAATTCCATTATGGAGACAGGTGATTTCCCATCCTCCATGATCGCAAAGGTGACTGCTGCCGAATCAATTTACTTTCATTTTTTTACTGTGCAAAGTGTGAACCATTTATAAATATTTAAATAGTATCATGCTATATGTGCTGCTCTGTTTACTTTTCCATTTTATATACAAAATATTTCAGCACATGCTTTCCAGAAAGTAACCTTAGAAACATAGTCACAATGCCACTGTAACTAAACTTGCTTCCTGTCATGGAGGACCCAGCGTTCAGACGTCCACTTGTCTTGTTAAAGTTGCACATTTTATCCCCCATTTATATTTATTTTTGACCTATTTTTTGGTGCTGGGGATGGAACCATGTCTGGCACGTGCAAGCACTTGCTCTGCCACTGAGCCCAGCTCTTTGTTCCCTTTAAAAAATCAGGATCTGAAGTCTACGCATGGAGATGGTCTGATGTCTTTTTTTTAAGCATCTTCAGAGCAGTAACCTATTCTTAACCTGAGCAGAATTCCCTGGAAGGTTCGAGAAAGCAACTGCTGGGCCCACTCTGGGCAGGACGGGCCTTTCCCGAGTGCCCTGTGATGCCCGCAGCTAGCTGCCCTGCAGGCCGTCCCCATCCCTTGCAGCTTACCCGTGGGTTGCCAGTCGCACCCAAGGGCCCTGACTCCTTCCTCTCTGGCTCTCCGTGAGCTAGTCTTGGCTGAAGCGGTCTGGCCGTGTCACCTACTTCAGTCCCCCAGGCTCCCTGCCCGCTCATGTCCTCACGTGGCGCCCCCTCTTCTTCCTCCACCCGAGTTGCCCCTCCCTTTCTGGCGCAGAGCCTGCTGGGGCCTCCCCGTCTGCGCAGCAGCAGGCACCCCGGGTGCCAGGACACGGCCTCCTTCCGCCAGCCCCGCTAGAGCCTGCTGAGGATGGGCGCCGTCGCCGCGTCTCCTCCCAGCACCCAGCAGCCTCTAGGTGCGTCCTGAGGTGGCAGTGCTGAGGGTGTCCCATCTGTCCTCTGCCCTACAGTACATTAGGAGCCACAGGCCCACACCGCTGACCATGGAGGATGCCCTGCAGGAGGCGAAGGAGGGGCTGTACACACCAGGCGAGGCTTGATTTGGGAACAGGTGTGCATCAGTTTCCAGGTGACATTCCCTGGTGGGGGAAGGTGACGCTGGGAAAAGGCTCGGGATTCACCAGAAACTGAGGTGAGTGACTGAACTCTCCCAGAGCCCACCTGCTCAGCAGGCTGCTGAGGAAACTGCCCCGCAGCACCAGGACATGACAGGCCAGTGGGAAGGCGGCCCCGGCCAGGTGCTGGCTTCCCGGTGAGCGCAAGGGACACGGCAGACGAGGAGCTCCTGTTCAGTAACCAGGACACCAGACCAGATCGTCACGTGAACAACTCCATGCAAGATGCCCGGGCAGAGCTGCCCAGCCCCAGCTCCACGGAGCCTCATCAGGACGCACCTCCTGGCCCGACTCGCCTTCCCACCGACATTTGGAGGAAACGGTCTTTAGAAAAAGGCTTTATTTGAAGGCAAAACAGTAAAATTCACAAGAAATTGTTAACAGCACGAGTTTGTTTTATCCAGAATCAGACACATTTGAACGAGTCACAGCTACAGGAAATCTAGAACAAAATCAAATATTTACCACATGGGGTTGAAAAGTTGTGGGGAGGACTCTGCGTCTTACTGAAAAGAATTTTTCAAAAGTGTTTCTTTACAAATAAATGGCACCGCACCCAGCTGCCAACTGACCCCAGGTGTGGCCGATCCAGGCGGCTTCTGGCAGAGGTGACACTCCTGGCCTCACCTCCCTTTGGGGCTGGGCTGGGGGTTCGCAAATGAAATGGCAGAGCAGGAGGTGCCAGCTGGGCAGTGGCACCCCACACTCAATTGAAATGGGCCGTTGCACCAAGTGCTGGTGTTGGGTTCCCCGAGTGAAGACCAAGCAGAGGGGCTCAGTGCAGACCCCCACAGGGCGGCTCTGACCGTGGGTGCCCCACAGCGTCTGCCCGACAGCGTTTGCCAGAACTTTTTTCTCCAGATAATGGCAAATGGCTAACATTCAAGGAAGAAAAACCAACGTACACAACTAAAAAACTGAACTAGGGCCAGTACACCTCAGAGGAGCGGGTTTAAAATGACCTTCCTGGGGGCATCTCGGGTGGATATTTTCTCTAACCTAAACCATTCGGAGTCAAAACAAAAACCCTGGTGGACTCTGCAAATCGAGGTCCTGCTTCTCCTGTTTTGAGCTGTGAGTGGTGGGCGCTGCCCAGCTGCCCCTGTGGGCGGAAGAGGCGCCACGTCCACTCCTTCAGGCGTGAAGAGCTCTCATTTGGGGACAGGAGGGTCTTGGGTTTCTTGCTTCGCTGTAAAGGGACACGTGCTTGCGGCCGGGTGCTGTGGCACCTCCTCCTGGTGTGCAGGCGGCGCCCGAGCCCTTCCCATGCCAGCGCGTGGCGCTCCTCACTAGGCGCGGGTTAGTCTTCCTTCTCTTCCTTGCGTGCCCCAAACGTGGAGACTGCGTGAGAACCGAGCTGTCACTATGATCTTCCACTGCCACTAAGCAGGAAGTCCTGACAGCCAGCGCCGCCAGCACCGCGCAGCTCCCAGCCCCGGGCGCCTACTTACACTCGTCCCTGGCCTTCATGCGGGCGATGAAGGAGTAGCTCTTGTTCCGGCGGTAGTTCTCGTAGGGGTCGTCCAGGGCCACGCCCACTCCCTTGTACTGGTCCCACTTATCCCGGACGTCCCCGCCCTTGATGGGGTCCTGGATCCCCTGCTCTTTCACACCAAGGCCACCAGAGCCACTCCAGCCTGGAGAGAGGGATGCATGGTCAGAGCCCAGGCAGGAGGCTGGGCTGCTACGTGCGTCCTGCCGGGAAGCCGAGCAACACAGAAAAGCAGGTGGCCTCCACACGCCGCGGAGCTGGTGCAGAACACCCCGCACACACCCACTGGCGGTGAGCCACAACCTTCTCTGTCCCCTCCCTCCCCACAAGGAGGACAAGGAAACACTGTCACTGTGGAGGTCTCCAAGTGGGTTAGGGCTGGGGTCTGAGGACACTCACCCATCTTCACCAGCATCTGATGACCCTTGTTCTCTTCTCCGAGTCTTGAGTCAGGTATCGGAGGCGCTGAGTTAGAACCCAGACCAGCCGAAGAACTAAAATCAAGACAGGTTACGTTTTTCAAAAAGTAGACACATTTATTGGAACGACGATCTTCAGAATACACAGCTTGTCACTCGGGTAACTGCTAGCCATCACAGGGGGGACACGCACACTTTCCGTGTCTCTACTGCTCTTCATCCTCTTTGTTGCCTGATAAAGGGGTCCCCTCAGATGATGACCCTGTCCCTGCTTAGCATCAAGGGCACGAGGTCACATGGAGCCTCTAAGTGGCTAGAAACAGAGCCCACCTGCTGCGCAAGCTTCTTAAGCGTGTGGCTTGGCGTGGGCCGAGGAGAGGTGCCGCTGCCACGGGCTCAGCACCTGGGACGTGTCTGTCTCCTAAGGACCACTGCTCACACCCTGCCAGCTCACCGGAGGCCCAGGGAGGACAGGACTCTTACGGCGGGGTGGGGCTCCTGGATCTGGACCGGCGCCTCCTTCCCGGGGAGTAGGACTTAGACCTGGACCGGGACCGGGACCTCGAGCGGCTTCGTGAGGAGCGAGACCTGCTCCGGCTCCTGCAGAGGACGAAACCCTGGTCAGCACTGCGGGGACTGGGGTGGGCGCCCAAGTGTGCCCGCAGGAGGGGCTGGCGCTGGCAGCCGCCGCGGTCTACCTGGATCTGGAGCGCGAGTAGGAGCGCGAGCAGGAGCGCGACCGCGACCTGGAGTAGGAGCCCGACGACTTGGAGGACCTCGAGTTGGAGCGTGAAGAGGAGCGCCCTCGGCTCTTGGATCTGCTTCGCGACCTGGAGGGGCCGCTGTGGGGACAGGTCTGATGAGGGGACCCAGCAAGTGTGTTCCCTAATGCTGCAGCCGACCACGGGCGACCAGGTCCCCAGCCGAGGCCCGGAGGCGCACGACAGGCAGGCAGACCGACCAGCGGCCGCCTGGGCTCTTACCTGTTCCTCTTTTCCTGGCCTTTCCGCCGCCGCGCCCGCATTTTTGCT